>NC_052630.1:4049687-4355625 GCF_016161935.1 Mauremys reevesii
TTCCCACTATGTTTCTCATGCTTTCTGTCTGTCTATCCTTTCTTGGAGAACTGCGTTGTACCATTTCCGTCAGTGTTCACCATCAAAAGGAAAATAAATTCTTTCAGTGAGATATTCTAAAAATAAGATTCACGGCAGGCTGAATGGGTCCCATGGTTACTGTAAAGACCTGACTGATTTTCATCTTTAGCAGGGAGCTGTCAGTCTTCATAGAGCTGGCTTTAAAACTCAACACAGTGCTTTTTCCTTGTGCTACAAAGAAGCAGAGCTGCATTGCTTAGCTCCTCACCCCTTTTGGACCATAATTCAAGAGTCTCCTTTCACTCCACTATAAATAGAACAAGAGCTTTTCCAAATTAGATACATATCTGGAGCTGTGTATGAGACCAAAGTCTTGATATCAAGATGGGACATCTTTCCCAAAGATATGCTCGATTTCAACCAGAAGTTATGGGGTTGATGCAGGCACAGCTGGGTGAAATTCTCTGACCTGTGTAATTCAGGTCAGACTAGATGCTCATTAGGGTCCCTTCTGGTCATAAAATATAGGAAATGATAAAGAACAGTATTTCCTAATACCCTTGCAAACTTGGATTGTGATTTCAACAGACCTGATCAGCAAGTTGACCTGGGCATAGTCCAGGTTTGGATTGGGTAGAAGACCATAAAAAAAAAACAACAACCCCCAAACCATTTGCTTTAGGAATTGGTGGTGTTGATTCACTATGTCATATGTCATTTTTGTTGAGTGGCTGCTGAATACAGCAAAGAGAATACAGCAAATAGTTTATTCAACAAATTTTGCCTTTTTTTCTTGATGTACGTAAATTGTTTATGGTGGAAGGCTCAGATGTATTCATTGTTCAGAATTATTCACGTCATCAGCAAATAATTATTGGTTGGAAGATTATTTGAATTATGAATGTTGCAATCGAGCATAAAAGCATGTTTGATTCTGATTTGTGACAGTGTGTGATTTCCTGTAACTGATGATGTGTATATTTTATTGTAAAATTCACAACAACAGTGCAAGTTGGGACTATACTTTTCAGACTTCGATTTTGGTGAATATTTTAGATAAATATTTGCGTTTGAAAAGTACTTATGCAAGTAATTCTCGAGCAAGGAAATGTGTGCAGAAAGCAAGCATAAAAGGGTCATGAATACAGCTGAATCAAAATTCACTGTGGAATTGAAACAAATGTTAACAGAACTCCTTTTCCTACTCTTTGCTCAGCGCTAGCAATGAACCAAAGCCCTGGGTATGGTTAGCGATACCTGGGAAGTTTACTAGCTGGCACCATGGCAGATTTACATGTTGCTGTGCTAGTCTATGCAATAGCCCCAGCATGGTGTCAGTTGAAAATACAAGTCCTGACCACTTATGAATATGTAAAGATTCACATCAGTACCATTTACAAAAGCAGAGCCACTATTTACTGATGTCTTAAACCTTCCAGCTTGGGTAAGTACATTCAGCCTACTTAACAATCCCCTTATTGTGTCAGTTGGAGAAAGTATTCTTCCCTCTTCTAAAAGCTGTCTGGTACTAGCTGTTACACTCCACCCCAGATGCTGATGAATTTTAGTGATAGATGAATAAGTCTAGTCAACTTTTATAGTTAAAGCTGAGATTAGGCCACGAGTCCAAAAAGCTGCTGCACTGATTCACTAAACCACCTAATTCCTTCTCACCGTATGGAAGTCTAACAGAAAATTAATGTAAAATATTATTGTTATAGGTCAATGCTGTCTAAACCATGCTTCATTGACTGCTGCATAGACAACTTGCCAGGAATCCAATGGCCTCATCTAATTAGCTTATAGCAGAACAGACCACATCCTCAGTCACCTTTAACAGAGGGGCTTCCTGTGTAGACTATAGGTTGCACACGTCACTGCTCCACCTGGATCCAAGCAGCCAAAAACGGTAGCAGTCTGCGGTAGTGTTGGAAATGTTACTGTTGTTTCCATGAGCCACACGTCTGGATAAGCAAGTGCTGTGGCTAGGGACAGCCTCATGAAGTTCTAAACGTTAACCACCTTCTTATAGTTCTATCCAAGATGAACGAACACACACTAGGTGACGCCTGACTGTCCAATGCCTTGCATAGTCATTTATACCTGTGCAAAACCGGTGACGGTTCCCCTTCCCCCATAGTCATTTTTTTTAATTAAAAAATTCTGGAGGAGTACATTCTATCTGATGGAAGTAGTTGGTCTCAGTGGGGATGATATTAATCCCTAGATGAGATAACATCTTTGTTAACTTTCAGACTAAATATTAAGCATTTCAACAATGTTAAAGCCAGCCTATCATGGCTACTATACTATAGGTCATGGTAGGGTGTCCTTCTTCCAAATAGTGCATGCTGTTTATTGCTAATCATCCTTTGAAAGACTGATTACTGCGTTAAACTTTGGACATAAAACTACTGGTATTGCTCGACAACCCACACAGCTGGAGAAATTAATCTGTTTCTGTTCATGTTGAAGGGAAACCAACAGCTATAGCGTAGCCATGAAGTTAGCTCATTGTGAACAATGCCAATGGTCAGTATTTTTCTTCCTTGCTATTCTGTTGGGGCATTTTTTTAATGTATTGGTGCATAACTCATTTATCATTATTTTTGCCCCAAGAAAGAGCCACATAGAACAAATAGACCAGCAGAACTATCTTTTTAGTGAATATTGCCTACTAGGGAATGCAAAAGGGCATGCATAAACTTTGTAGGTTCATTTACTATTCTAGTCAGGTTCTTAGGACACACCCATCATCATGCTAGCCGAGCACAGCGCAACGATGCGTTAAGCAATGTGACCAGCTCTGGTAACATGTATCCTATTGTCAGTGTGCCTAATAATCCAAAGCAAAGATGGAAAAGCCCTTTTAAAAGCTGTTCAGCTTGCACCTGATGATTCATAACTATAATGAGCATCACTCTGCTAAAATTCCCCTTCTTCTGCAGTCACCAGCTAAAGGAGCCTAGTCGGGCATCATCAATACACAGAGCTAAGTTGTGATTCAAGTCTTCCAAACATTACAGCCAGGCAGAGTTTGACCAAATGGAAATGGTGGGCCATATTTACCATGTTACTTTCCTGCTTAAGAACGCAATTGGGGCATCACATAAGCACACACTTAACATCAAGCATGACTGCAGTGTGAAGTGTGTGCTTAAGTGCTTTCCTGAATCGGGGCCCTGTTCAGGAGAGAGTTTAGTAAGTCTAAAGGCTCTAAACCAAAGCCCATTTAAGACTCCCATTGGCTCCAGAGGGCTTTGGATGAGGGTCAAAGAGAACTGTAAGCCAAGCTTGCAGGTGTCTGACAAGTCCACACATATCAGCATTATAATGTTCAAAAAAATGGCCTAGAATTTAAATGCTACAGTTCTCAGGGAGGAGAGAGAGATGAAGCAGCAAATAGTTAAACTTCTTTCCAAAGTGAATTAACATCATTCACTGCTCTTCACCAGCAGGATGTGGAAGGAGACTAGCCAGTACATAGGGCTTGTCTTAGAGACTTAGCACAGACGTGGACTCCTCGCAACGTGAGAAACCTTGCACGGGGGGACAGAATGATACACCAGACACGCCGTGTCACCGCCTTATGCTAGCTTTGACTCTCGACTCTTTCTACAATAGACAATTACATCACGCTTCTTCTTCTTCACTTCATCTCTCTCTCTATAGATATAAACTCACCTCTGTATTTACCTACACAGCAAACACTCCAGCTTCACCACAAAGTGAATGCTGCAGTTGACAAACTGCTATGATATTAGGTGTGACTTCATGATCCAAGTTTGATAAAACACACTTATAGAAAGTACATTTAGTGCTAGGGAACAGTTTCTGATTGACAGCACCCCAAAGGAATCTGTCTATGCAAAGAAAGGGAGCTTGGCCAATAGCAGAGCCACAATCCTCAAATGTTCCTCTCAATTTGTCTCAGCACCAGTCTATATGGACCACAGTGGAGTTCCCTCTCCATGGCCCATTCAGAGCCAGATTCAGCCCTGGCATAAGTGGGCACAACTCCACTGAAGTCCTTGGAGTTAACACCAGGGCTGAACTAAGCCCTCGACCTCTTTGCTGAAAGTGACACTCCCTAACAGTGGTTCTACTTATAGCCAATTGTAATAGCAGTTTGGAGAATATGGATGCTTGTCTCCACGTAAGAACTTCCTAAGATGACCAACTCAATTTCACACAAGCCACTAAGCAAACATTGGATGCCACAAATAGTTCAAAGGTGTAACAATTTTTTCAAAGAGCTTGCGATGACTCAACGCAGTCCATAAGGTGGCATTCTTGGGTTCTCTCTGGGCAGTATGGAATCTCTGCAGCTGATTGAGAAACTTTTGGCCTGGTTTATCTGAGTTTCTGAACACCTGCAAATCTGATGGATTTTAGTTGGAGTTGCAGGTGGCTAGCACCTTTGGAAACCTGCCCAAACTTGTCTTGTTTTGGGTCAGTGAAGTTTTCTGAGCAAAAATATCAACTTGCAAAGCTCCTAATGAAGCCTTGGAGATGGGGGTAGAACAGGTGGGTCCCCACAATTACTCTGATGGAAGCACCACTCCTTTTCATTGGTAGCATTGCATCACTGAGCATGTGCCTGCTTCAATTCTCTGCATAGTCACTGCACTGCTGGTCCCTAACTCATTTCTTTGTAAAATTCTTTGAAGTACCCACAGGTACTATACAGGACCCAAATTCTATTCTATTGTAAGTGTCTGTACCTAGGGAGTCACTATTCATCCCTTCTCTACCCATTTCATATATTGACGACTGAGAAGATACATGAATAGTCTGTATTTACCATGGACTACTCCCTGGTGGTATTATTAAACAATATTGAGTTTAAGCATTGGAGTGCATCAGCAAACATTATCCACTCTGTGCAGGTTTTATCTTGGGGCAAAGGGAAGGTATGAAAAATCCCACATCAACTCCATGTCTGCATTCAATAACCACAATAGCAATAAAGAATAAATCTACCAGAGCTATGGGAAATGCCCCTGAAAGCTTCTTTTATTTAGATTCACTAAAGATAACGTTATTTAGGCAAATGACTTTGATTCCCCTAAGTAACTATAATAAATAATATGCGAGAGGCATAAAATCGCTATCCACTGGAAATTACAAGGACTAGTTTGTGGAATAAATGACTCTGTCTTATTGCCTTAAAAATAAATGTACAAATCATTTAACGCCTGAAGTTTCTGTGGTAGGGATCTAACAGAGATTTATGGGAATTTTTAAAAATTAACAGTAAAGGAGAATGAAAAATGCTCTCTCATCTGGCTTCGCATTAGTTTAAACACAAAACCAGGACACATTACTGATATCTAAAAGAAATATTTTCTCTCTCTTTCTGTAAAGCTTGTAAGTAAATTTAAGTGCTTCTAAATGTGAGGGAGACTAACAGTTTGGCTAGAGTCAATAGCTTTCACTAGTGTCAATAGCATTAACTAGCACAAATAGGCATTATGCAAACTTTCTGTGCATGGAGCTATGTCATTGTACCTCAGTCCTGAGCTCCAGCAACCTCATATATAGTGACCCAGACTCACCCCGCTCCATTCGCTCAATGCAACACTGCCATGACCCACATTTCTCAAACCTGGGTCCGCAGGGTCTTTTGGAACAGCCAGGCTCCAACTCTTCATCTGGCAGCCTGCTGATGCTTGCTCACCTGGAAGCCATGAAGCCCAGCCCCAGTTGAGGATCTGCCCCTGCTGTGCTATTGGCCGAGTCCCAAACAGCTGACTGGCCTGCTGGCCCTACTCACACTAGCAGAAGGAACAAGAAGCTGTCTGAACAACAGGGCTCCACCCTGTTTTGGATGGTGTGCCTTGTGCATCCTGCTCCTCTGGCTTGACTGGCCACCTGACTCCTAGCATCTGATTTGTGGTTCTGACCTCCTAATATCCTGACTTGGCCTGACTCTGGTTCCTGACTCATGGTTCTGACCTCCAGTTTGTCTCCTGCTTCTGACCTCCTGATATCCTGACCCAGCTGACTCCTGTCTTGTGACTCTGGCTCTGTGAGGCATAGGCACCTGTGACAATCACAACCCAGACGATGCCTGACGCTCCAAGTCATAGACTATCTCTGGGCAGATACAAACTGTCAGGTTAGCTGGACTATGAGTTGGGTTTGCACATGTTTTGCACAGCACTGAGAGTGACATGCAGTAACTTCTAAGGACAAGAAGCGTTCTCATTCCTTCCTCCTGCAAGATAAGATGCACCATGTCCTCAGCCTATAGCTCTGCTGGTTGGAGGGAATGCACAGTCTTAATTCCACCAGCAGTTACATGACCGTAGCCCACATATCTTGAACTGGAAGCTGGTAATTAATCTGAAACATCCTGTAAATCTGTTTTTACATTTGGTAACTGATTTGCATTCAAGGGCTATAATATCATAGATGACAGTATTTTGACTATTTCCTGTTAAAATCCCTAAAGCTTTAATTGAAAATAATCAGCGGCGGGGGTTGTTTTAACAGTCCACACTCATTGACGTAAACAAACATAAGACTTGAAAGCTGTGAATGCTTCTGTTTGCATCTGTGGCTCCTTCACCACAAGGCAAGTTGTTGATTCCATTTATCCCAAACACAGAATAAATGAATGCTTAATTTGGATGCCTAAAAATAACAAGCACAGTAAATCGCAGCAGCATCAGCATCCAAAAATAGGCTTGAAATGATGTTCCTGCGTCACTAATTCCATTAAGAATTTCTATACGCTCACACCTCTCTACACAAACTTGGAAGCTGACAGGTAACTGGGCACCACCCACTCCAGAATGTCCCCATGTTATAACACAGGCTCTGACAGCTCCCAACAGCACACCGCCTCCTTATGAATTACATCATGATTATAAAAATCTTCCTTCAACATCCAAGGATGGTGTTAAACAGAAGGTGGAAGAAGAGTAATGGAGAATGCCATACGAAAAACTCTGCCTCTACTGACTCTCTTACTGTACCGGCTGGATCATATTACAGGTGTTTTTAAATTTTAACACATTTTGGGGTGAATCTCATGTTGTGGCACACAACCTCCACTCTTAACATCATCCCTGTCCTGAGCGACAGCAGTTCATCACACTCCCAGCCTGTGCTTTTTTTAAGCAGATGCAGCCAGTCTTGCCAAATTGTGTCAGAATCATGTTTGGTGGACTCCCGGTGACACTACTGAGGTCTAGGAAGAGATGTACCCCATCGCTATTGGTCATTCCAATCAAGGGCTGAACCCAGCCCGCCTGGGATGCCAGGATACTGCATTAGGGAACAAAGCAGCCAAAAGATGTAGGGCAGGGTCAATAAAACGATGTCGGTTTACATCAGCTGACCTGTCTCAACCTGATCGTCACCAAGTTTGCCTTTCTGCACCGCAAGGTTGCACAGCTGAGGTCACAGGAACAATGTGGACACAAGAACAAATGGATATAAACTGGTCATCAGGAAGTTTAGAGTAGAAATTAGACAAAGGTTTCTAACCATCAGAGGAGTGAAGTTCTGGAACAGCCTTCCAAGGGGAGCAGTGGAGGCAAAAGACATATCTGGCTTCAAGACTAAGCTTGATAAGATTATGGAAGGGATGGTATGATGTGATAGCCTAATTTTGGCAATTAATTAATCTTTGACTATTAGTGGTAAATATGCCCAATGGCCTGTGATGGGACACTAGATAGGGTGGGATCTGAGTTACTACAGAGAATTCTTTCCTGGGTGTCTGGCTGGTGAGTCTTGCCCACATGCTCAGGGTTTAGCTGATTGCCATATTTGGAGTCAGGAAGGAATTTTCCTCCAGGGCAGATTGGCAGAGGCGCTGGGGGTTTTTTGCCTTCCTCTGCAGCGTGGGGCACAGGTCACTTGCTGGAGGATTCTCTGCACCTTGAAGTCTTTAAACCACAAGTTGAGGACTTCAGTAGCTCAGACATAGGTTAGGGGTTTGTTACAGGAGTGGGTGGGTGAGATTCTGTTGCCTGCATTGTGCAGGAGGTCAGACTAGAAGATCATAATGGTCCCTTCTGACCTTAAAGTCTATGAGGAACATCTAAGTACCAAACTCTGCCCTCTTTTGGAAAATAACTCACAATCAGCCCCACATTTTTGTAAGCATGGATATTTACTAAAACGTTTAGAGACCAAACCATCCTTTCCCCCTCTTCCAGCCTGACTGGTCTTTTCCCTTGTCCAGCCCAGCCAGGCATACCTCGCTCTCATGATCTGGGAAGTGGGCTGCGAGTTTACCAGATGCTGGAGAGAGGAGTGGGATATCCCTGACAGACAGCCACAAACATCCAGCTGTCCTGAGAGTCCCAGAGCCATTCACAACGTGTGAAGTAAGGGCGTGTTGACCTCATGCGTAACAACTCTGCAGTTATTTGTGCATAGAGGGGAGTTTACTGGCCCAGCATCTTCAAGCAGAGCATGGCATGTTTGTGTTTTCATGGCAAACATATCAGAGTTGATTTCTGAAAGGCTGCAGATTCACAGAACAGCCTTAACTATTTGGATCTTAAGAGTGCAGGTAAATTTTGTCTGGTTGAGCTAGGAAAGTAGGGAGGATGGAGACAGCCAGCGCTGGGGGTGGTCCCTTTCCCCCTAATGCAGTTTCTACACCACCACCATGCACAGTTTCTAAATTTGAAGACACTCTTCTGTTTAATTGGCTAGTTAGTGCTTGTTTTCCTCCTCTTCTTGCCAGGAGCCTAGCCCTAGGCCAGTAATTACAGACAGGACAGGTCAGCTGTCACGTTTCTACCAGTTCCCTTGCTTTTGTTGCTATCACATGATGACAGGCTCATCACATTTTCAGAGCAGTTTGGGGAGGGCTGTGGGGGGGGGGCGGTGGTTAGTTTTTGTTTTGTTTCCCTTGAAAGCAGGTCAATCAGAGTTTCTGCCAAGGATTTAATTGCACTTGTTTTCGTTAAGCCTGGCAGGATCAGCTGTGAGGCTTGCAGTGATAATATGCACTGCTTGTCACTTTGGTTCACGTTTAACACAAATCCCCCACTTACTTCCTACTCCCCATTCATTTATCCTTCCATTTTCCCCTCTTATAACGAGGCTGTAAGAGTATCGACTTGTGCTTTTAATATTGGCTTCCCTTCGCATGGTCATAGAGTCAGCCAGTACAATAGAACCTCAGAGTTACGAACACAGTGGGAATGGAAGTTGTTCGTAACGCTGAACAAAACATTATGGCTGTTCTTTCAGAGTTTACAAGTGAACCTTGACTTAATCCAGCTTTGAAACTTTACTAAGCAGAAGAAGAATGCTGCTTTCCCTTTATTTCTGTAGTAGTTTACATTTAACACAGTACTGTGATAGTGTATTTGCTTTTTTTGCGGGGGGTCTCTGCTGCTGCTTGATTGTGTCCTTCTGGTTCCAAATGAGGTTGGTGGTTGACTGGTCAGTTTGTAATTCTGGTGTTCATAACTCTGAGGTTATACTGTATAAAGCCAGAAGGGACTGCCAGACCTCCTGTGTATCACCGGTCACTACCACCACCCAGCTACTGGTGCTTGCAGATCACTGGTGATGGGGCATTAAATGAACCAAGTATGGACATAAAGAACTTTCACTTTTCTTTTTCCACTTAGCTACTCTCCTCTCCTCTGAATTCCTGTTGATAGCACAGAGTGATCCCAATATCTCATTCCCAAATGACCAAACACTTCTGATCAATGAAATCAATCTCTTAACTACTCATAACTGGCTCTGACATATCCCTTCATGACACAGAGTTGACATGGGTGAGATGTAAGAACCATAGCCCATTAAGGCAAGCACTGCAGAGGGAGGCTGAGGGCAGTGGATGGAGCATGGAATCAGGGGTGGGGGGAAAGGAATTCCTGGAGCTCACTCGTCTCTCTCCCCACCACAGGATAGCGGTAACTCCTCCTGAAATCAATCCATCGTGCTGTACAGGGCCCCAGGTTCTTAGAGAAACCGAAATACCCTTTTCTCTTTCCTCCCAGTGGCGATCCCTTTACCTTAGGGTTTAGGCATGTTGGTGATGCATCTTAGGTAAGCCTGCACTGCTACTCCTAGTACTGTATCTGGTCCACGAATAAATCCATGTGGATCTTGCACCTTTCATTAACACTAAATTTATCCCTAAATGGAAAGAAATGGAGTTGTACAGAGAACTCCAAAGCTGTATGCGTGAGCAATATAAGCCTCTGCAAGGGAAGTCTTCTTGCCGACAGAGCCAAACAGAGATGACAATCCCTCTGTTTTCTGACCTTGCGTCCTTCTTGGCCTTTCAAGTCTTTGGAGGAGAAGAGATGCACAAAGCCCAGTTTAGTTTCGGGGAGGGGGTAGGAGATAGAAGCAAGAGGAGGGGGTGAAAGGAGCCCCTCTCTTTAGAGGATTGCCCGAGGGCAGACAGAGTACAAGGCCCAGAGAGCAAAGTGTGGAAACTCAAAGGGAACTTCTGATAATGAATGATGATCCTGCAGCAGTGAAATAATTACAATAGACCAGGGGTTCTCAACCCAAGGCCACAGGCTGCTTGTGGCCCAACTGGCACACAGTTGCGGCCCCTGCGATATCCTCAGGGCCATACAGGTAGTATATAGATTGTGTGTATGCTGCCCACATAACACACAGAGCTAAACATGCGTCTCACAATAGGTTGAGAACCACTGCTAAAAAGAAAAATCAGTGTCCACACTTATAATTTTGGTAGATCTCCTGCACAGCGACCTTGAAGCTTGCTTGTGCATGGGGCTCTCTCAAACAGGCGCCGAAACATCCCCAAAAAGGAATTAATTTTTGGTACAGTGGAGACCATCCGGACAGCTCCCATTGTGAGAGTGGAAAAAGAAGCCCTGGGTAACACTTAACAGTAAAAGGCTTTCAAGCATGAATTTAATGAAGATTTAATAAGACATTTATAGTATCTTAAGTAGAACTCACTAGATAGTTCGCAATATTTATGTTTGGCGTAAAGAGCGCCACAGCATTTGCCTTTCTAGGACCGTTATCCAGTCTGCAATCAAAATGTGTTTTTACAGCTACACAAACTACTGTGTATCGAAGGAATAAAAAATAAATATATAAATAAAGTCGAGCTCATGGTCCATTTAAATGGAAACACTTCCCAGGGCTGAGCTCCTAAATAATGCTGTTTCTCTCGCTCTCATCTTCTGGTGTCTTCCTTCCTTCCGCACCAGCTCCCAGCATTACTCCCAGCCTCCTCACCAGGCCATTCTTAATGCTCCTGCATAGCCCCATGTTGTTATGCTTGCTAATCTCACCTCACCTCACTGTTGCTATAGATGCTTACCAATCACTTCCTCTTCCCTCTGAACCTTTTGCTTACAGTGATTCTCCCGGACTAGTTACAGGCCAGTTGGCTGATTGGAAAGAATGACTGGACTGTTTTGCTCAGTCTGAACTCCTTCTCGCCATCCACCTCAGCCAAGCTTACTGGAAGACCATTTCTTAAAGATGAACCTGAGTAGATTCTCATTGAGAATTTCCTCATTTCTGATGGAGAAAGTGAAATGTCTTTAGTTTGATTAGATATAAAATTTCCCCAAATTGAGTTCTTCCACCCTTACTTCCTGCCCTCACTCAGAGGTATATTAACAATCCAAAGACTCTGATGCAAGAAAACCAAATTCAAGAGATTTGGGGGCATTCCCATGGAGATCCAGGATTACACCACTCCAGCTGACATAGTGCCTTGCAAGTCTTGGAAGAACCAGGATCCAATGTCAAAGCCCCAGAAAACAAAGGGATCTTGAAGCTTCCTGTATAGATATAGGCAGGGGCGGCTCTAGGAATCCCGCCGCCCCAAGCAGGGCAGCGCGCCGTGGGGCGCGCTCTGGCGGTCGCCGGTCCCGCGGCTCCAGGGAACCTCTTGCAGACGTGCCTGCGGAGGTTCCGCAGGTCCCGCGGCTCCGGTGGAGCATCCGCTGGCATGCCTGCGGGAGGTCCACCAAAGCCGCGGTACCAGCGGACCCTCCGCAGTCATGCCTGCGGGAGGTCCACCGAAGCCGCGGTACCAGCGGACCCTCCGCAGTCATGCCTGCGGGAGGTCCACTGGTCCCGCGGCTCTGGTGGACCTCCCGCAGGCATGACTGCGGAAGGTCCGCCGGAGCCGCCTGCCGCCCTGCTGGCAAAATGCCGCCCCAAGCGCGCGCTTGGCGCGCTGGGGTCTGGAGCCAGCCCTGGATATAGGATGTGTTGATACAAGAGACCGAAGATGAGAAGTAACTTGGAAATTCCTGTATAGATGAGACTGTGGTGGACCCAATAATCTGCATGTAAGAGGATAGATTAGTTTAAGATGGGCCCATGCTAAAATATTATGGGTAAAATCCTGCCTCCATTGACTACAGTGGCAAAGCTCCCTTTGATTTCAAGTGGGGCCAAGATTCCACCCATCTATATCTTCTGAGAACATGTCACCATACTAACAGGAGACCTGAAGACAGTGGCAATGACTATGGATTGCAGGAAGGAAAGGGATAGTTTTGGAGATTTACGGCTTGTCTACATGAGGAAAACCTGCAGTCACTGGTACCACTCACTACTCCACACTAATTCCCCATGCGGACACTTGTCACACCCTAATGGCCCCCTCCCTCAGGGAGTCCCCAGGGAAGGCAGATCAGCATCATATGTGGCTAATGCTGTTGCAAGCATCACAAAGCATTTTGGGGAGGGTCAAAGATGTGTGAGTGGCGAATGGAATTTTCCTTTACAGGAGTACGAGAGGCCAAGGGGGTGGGGAAGAAAGAAGAAGAGCAGAGAACGGGTTAACTCCACGTTCCTGGTAGGCCCGAAGATAAAATGCTCAAGGCCACAGCACACATCTGACTCTCGGCTGCCAGCCAAGAACGAGAGGGGCCTGGAATGGAACATACACAGACCTTCAGAGCCAGCCCATAACAAGCGAGGCAAGCGAAAGCCAGCACAGAGGAAAACAAAGACAACAACGGAGTCTAGCCGGTGTGTTTTGGGGAAAGTTGAAGATACCACAGAAAGCCGGTTTGAACTGACACAAAAAGCACCAGGAAAAGAGGTCGTGGAATGGAACACCCCCAAAGGAGCCCAGGACTTAAAACCCTCCTGAGAGCTGAAGCAATTCGGAGAGCAGAGCAGATTCTCAGACGCCCTGGGCCCAGGACAGCACTCCCGTCCATCCTTCCCCCCACCCCCTCCCATGTTACACCCAAGCCTGGCCAGCTTTGGGGTAGTGTTTGTGGGAGTATGAAAGTGGATTAGGGCTCTAATGCTTTCTTTCTTCCCCTGAGTGACGTGGGAGCATTCCCAGCACTCTCTGCTGTGATTTTATTATTTTATCAATAAAGCTTTAAAGTCTAGACACTTGATGTGTTTCATCATCTCCTCCCCCAAATGATCCTGCGGCGTCAGCCTGATCACCTGACGCATCAGCCTGATCACCTGACGCGTCAGAAAGATTGGTAATGAAAATCTGTCACAAACTCTAACTGCATACTAAGAGTGCCTTTGTGCGCATAAGCTTAATGCACCTTGAAGTACACTAAGCTAAATCCTCCGAGGGCACTCACCGTGTGCTCTAAGACTGTTCATATGGGGAGTTAGCACGAAGTAGCCAGTGTACTTTCAACTCACACCCTAGCTTACCGTGCATTAACTTCCCAGGGTAGACAAGCCCTTACATTGTAGCTCTTTGGTTCAGAAGATCTCTCTCTTGTATGTAGGCAGGGCTCCAATTAATCAACAGACAGAAGAAAACAAGAGAACTGAAATTACAAGAGGAAACTATGTGGAGCTGCTCTTGAATTAAAAAATGAAATCTCATAACTTTTATTGCCAACAATGCATCAGACTTACTGTCACACACACCTTGTCCAGAAGGGTAAGGTAGCACCAGAAGTGTTTTATGCTGTTGCTAACCTGCTGCAAAAGGTCAGATCACTAGATAAAATACTAAAATATGGAACGTGAAGTTGCTCCATGGGGAGAAGTTGGGACGAAGGCTACGAGGGTGGAGATAAAGGGGTTGATTTGTGTAAATAAGGGAAGATTAAAGCCAACTCCCGAGAACTGGGCTGTCAGTTAGGGGATCCAGCCAGAGGCAGAACAGCAGGCAAAGCTGATTACTGCCAGCCGACTGCCTGCTGGAGGGGCCTAGGCCGTAGGAGAGAGGGGAAAGTCGAAGATCATGTTCCCAGCGCACTCTTCTCACTGAGCTAAGTTTGTCACAGGGACAGGTAGGGTAAGTTCAAGTAGGATCTATACCACCTTTGCACACCTTGTATTCCAGGGCTGATTTGCTCCTGGGGCGAGCTAGGGAAGCCTCAGAGGTGCCCTAATGTGTGCTCAGCTGCCTACGACATGCCATTATGACAACCAGAAATAACTGGCATGCACCAGTAGCCTTGCCAAGTGCATTGTCTCTGGTCTCCCCACCCCCTGTAGCCCTGTCATACGTCTTCCCTGCCTGGAGCACCCTTCCTACAGCAGGCTGCGTCACAACAGGCACCTCTGCCTCAGTTTCCCTCCTTCAGAGTCCCCAGACCACCTCCCAGCAGGGCCAGTGAGTGCATCTCTTGAGGGTCTGGGGGGTGCTGGGCTGTGAGGGGGTGGGGAAGATTGTGTTGGGGTTGTGGGTAGGGGGGCACTGGGCCAGGGTGGTGTTGTGCAGGGTGCTGTGCATATGTGGGGAGGATTTGGAGGGGGCTCTGGCTATAAGGAGTCCGGGGGGTGTTGGGTGGGTGGGGGCTGTGTGGCGTGGCATGGGCCCGCCCCTGAGGGGAAGGGCCAGGCGGGCCACTGTGTGTCTGGCAACTGCCAGTCTGTAAATAGTGCCCTCGCCCTGGGCTGGGCAGAGCGGGGCTGCCCCTTCATGCCCCATTGCCCCTGGCTGGCCCCTCACGCTGGGGACTGACCTCCCCGTGCCATGCTCCATTCCTCCATGGGGGCCCACAAATACGTTTGGCACCGGGCCCACAAAAGGTTAATCCGTCCCTGTTACTGGCTCCCACACAGATGTGGTTACCCACGTGTTCATTGTGCTGGTAACAACACTCTAGCTTGTGCAGAATCACAGCCTTTATAAAGCGCCCGAGTGGAGCGAGCGTTCGCTGGTCTGTGACAAGACGGATGCTCTTTCCTTTGAAAAGCTGACAGCTGAACCTTTCCAGGGGTAAAGTGGCCCTTTAGTCGGAGCTAGGTTAAGAATGCCTGATAGCAGTTTGAAAATGAGACCAAAACCTACTCTTGCCTATCTTTTCATGCGCACGAAGGTCTTAGGAAAAAGTACGAGTTCTTAGGCTTGCTTGTTCAACAAAACACTTGTTATTTTTCCTCCTTCCAATCAGGGGCAGCTCTAGGTATTTTGCCGCCCCAAGCACGGCAGGCAGGCTGCCTTCGGCGGCTTGCCTGCGGGAGGTCCCCGGTCCCACGGATTCGGTGGCAGCCTGCGGGAGGTCCGCCGAAGCTGCGGGACCAGCGGACCCTCTGCAGGCAAGCCGCCGAAGGCAACCTGCCTGCCGCTCTCATGGCGACCGGCAGAGCGCCCCCCACGGCTTGCTGCCCCAAGCATGCGCTTGGTGTGCTGGTGCTGGTGCCTGGAGCCGCCCCTGCTCCAATGCTGTTGGAAGCAGCAGAACATGAAGGAGAGAGAAGCAGCCTTTGAAAATACCTCATCATTGTGTCAGAAAGAGGGATGGGCAATGTGCATTGGGTGAAATAGAAAGTGACTCAGACTTTTGGCTAAAAAGTGAACCAAACCAAAATTAACCCTGTATAGCGGTTACACAAATCTGTAATCTTCTTTGAAGATGGTTAGCACCAAACAGTGCAGTCCGCAGAGATGAGCAGTCAGACTGGAAATAAGAAATCTTGCAAATCTTAAAGAAATTACCAAGATGTACCCAGGCCCAGTGAGAGAGACCCAATTAAATTTGAAAAATCAGAAAAACCTTAAGATAAGTATCTGAACTTTTGGATGCCTATCCAAATGGAACCTGAAATGCTTCAGTGTCTTAACCACCTTTAATAAGCAACTCTGTAAACTTCATGAAAGATGTACTGTGTGTACTGATAGCATCGCAAAGTATGACAGCTTTCATGGTTGTTCAGCCATCAATTACCAGCTGGATTATGGTTCACTAATACTATTAGATTTTTATGAGACAGAAGGCTGCTTTCTACCCATTTGTTATTTTAATGATGAGGAATTGCACCAAAAGCCTTGTTAAACCTTCATTTAATTTATTGCAAACCTTTAAAACCTTTAAAAGTGAACATAAAAAAATCTCAGTCCATCAGAGCAGAAATTATAGAGTGTTTGAGAAACTTTAAAGGACCATCACTGGTTAAGCCGTGACTTCATTACAGTTTAGAAGTATCTACATGGGGAGCCAATATTTAATAATGGACTCTTCAGTCTGGGAGAGAAAGGTGTAGCAAAGGCTGGAAGTTGAAGCTAGGCAAATTCACATGGGAAATAAAGCATAAATTTTTAGCAGCGAGAGTAATTAGCCACTGGAACCAGGGTTATGGTGGGTTCTCCATCACTGACCATTTTTAAACCAAGATTGGATGTTTTTCTAAATGATCTGTTCTGGGAATCATTTTGGTGAAGTTCTCTGGCCTGTGCTATATGGGAGGTCAGACTAGAGGATCACAACAGCTCCTTCTGGCCTTGAAATCTATGAATAAAATGACTATCCTGCTAATTAAGTGACTGCATCTCCGCAGTTTGTTAGCAGTGTTGTTGTTAGGCCACATTGGTAATACAGACGAGCTTTCGAGCTGATACCATGTAGCTCAAAAGCTTGACTTTCACCAACACAAGTTTGTCCAATAAAAGAGATGATCTCACCCACCTTGTCTCTCTTCTCAGGCCTCTCTTGACAACAATGGCTGCAATACTGTGAATATGCACCTGTTTCACTGGGCACTGCATGCTTAACTCACTTAAGCTCCTCTGCAAATCCATCATTAGGACTTAACAGTAAAGTTTTACAAGTGATAAGCATGGGAGGGAGGAGGATCCTTTTTCTTCTTACCAAGCAGAAGGAGCTGATCTACAAGTAATTTTTGTCAGTTTTTAGCCCTTTGCTCTAGTGATATAAAACATCAACTATAGCTCTCTCTCTGGCTCAAAGATACAAATACCATCAATCAATCAAATTATGAATAAATAAAAATCTTTTTGTTGGAGTGGATATAGCACATTACATGTTAAATACCCAAGCCCCACCAGTAAAAAAGAAACCGTGTAGCTTGGGGTTGCTCTGCTATGTTTGATGTAAAAATAAGTTCTCTAGCCTCTGAAATCTTATCTGTGAAATACAAAATCTACCAGCTGACCGATTGTTTTTAAGCCTTCCACTTATGGTGTTTCTTCTCCCTGTCCTCTCCAGCCATGTAACATCGTAAAATATTTAAAACCATTTTACATGGTTCTCTCTTGTAAGAGACTGTCAAGGTTGTAAATTGGTTGCCAGCTATTGATGGTCAAAACGTTTCACCAAAAAGTGATTTTGGACCAAACAACCCAAGGATAATTGGTTCAAATGATCATTAAAAATGGAATGATAAAAATACCTAGATGAAAATTATATAATCAGGAGGCACCAGGATGGCTTCGGTAAAGGAAAATCGTGCCTTGCTAACCAATAGAATTCCCTGACAGAGTCAGCAAAATAATGCAAACCAGATGACATCACTTACTTGGATTTTCAAAAAGCCTCTGATTCATGATGTCTTGGAAAATACTTTAAGAAACTAAGCAATCTGAAGAGTGAAGTTCTGTTGTGGATTAGAAATTTGCTAAGGGACAAAAGGCAAATAGAAAATAATTGTCTGTTTTCACCACTGTAAAAGGTTAACAGCGAGTTGCCCCAAGTTTCCATAATAAGATTAGTTCAAGCCTGTCTCTAAAATGCAGGAGATTATGGGCCAAATTTTTACTTTCAGTTTTACCAAATTAATGGGCAGACATTCCACTGAATTACCTGGAGTTACTCTAAAATTTCACAGCACAACCAAAGACAACATTTAGCCCTAGGACATCAGAAATAAATCAGGTAGGAAGGGAAGCTTGACAAATGAAAACACAAATACATTCAATAATAGCAAAGAAAGCTCAGAACAGTTGCCGTGGGATTTCTTTTTGTGTGAACATCTCTTTTTTTAAGCTGTTGAAGTCCATCTTAAAAGCAGGTAATGTTAGTTATATATTGCCAGCCTCCCTTCCCCAAAATTGTATATTGTATTATTAAACAACCCAGTCATTAAAACAAATTAAGTGCATTGTGTCCAGAGATAAAGTGCCCATCTGGATAGACTGCTTGTTGGTGATTAGAAATAAATTATGCATCTCATCTCGGATACTTAACTTATCAACATGTGTCAGATCAATCCCTGGCCTGTTCAACTGATAGCATGAACGGGGTCCAAACTCATTTTCATTTACACTGCTTATGCATCGCATCAACCATTGTCACATCCTGACACACTGTCATGTTGTTTTACAACATGATGCTTTGTAAGATGATATGATGTGAAGATATTTCATTTAGATAAGCTTCCTAATGCCATTAAACTCCTAAGCAGCAGACAGGATGGAGAGGGAGGGGGGCTTAAGCACCTGATCTGAATTTATTAGAACAGGTGGAATCAGAGGGAAAAAAACCAAGCCTGTGTTGTTTCCAGGCTGTTCTGGGAAGTGTCCCCCGTTCACCTTTCACTAAAGTTGTATTAGGGGAGTCTGCACAGCTCCGCTCTTTTTATATTAAGGACTTTTGCCAAAGCACGTCACATGGCTACTGCAAAACACAAGAGGGTGTATTCCCCGTCTCACGTTCATGCACAGCCTCACGAATCCTAGAGTTGCTTAACTATCTTAAGGTTTTGTCCCTCACCCATCACTGTAGTATCTGATCAGTGCCTAGTGCCACAAATCTCAAACCCAGGGCTGCAGGGCTGCCAAACGTCAGCCTCACACTCTATGCCATTGTACTGCAAGACTGGACATGGGAATTGCAGTGGGATCGGATGATTAGCAGCAGACTGTTGATTGGACACCATTTGTTATAAAGCTTCCTGCTCTACCTTTCATCTGAGCAGCTAGTCTCTTAGGCCTGTTGCTCCCCAGACCACCTGCCAACACCAAACTCCTGCTACCCAAGCCAGCCTTCTGACCTGTGGTACAAGGCTGGACACCTACCAAAGAGAAACTGTACCAAGACCGGGAAGTTGCTTCACGTTGGCCAGTGAAAAGATGTCAGCTGGCAATGATTTTTGGTCACTAGCACCATGGACTGGATTCCAGCCAGTCACTTGACGCAGAATGGAAAGAGCCCGTGTCTTGTTACCAGTCCCTTGAGACATCCAGATACCAAAATAATACTCATGAATTTGATAGTCCCCCAAAAGACCTTTTTGGAAGAGGCACTGCCATTCCTACAGTACCCGAAAGCCGTAAGCAACAGGACCAAGTCCACTTACATGAAAACATAATGCAGATGTGAAATCTCCAGCTAGGGCCAATAGAATAGACATGCTTTGTGCTCATGTTCTGCAGATTCTAGAGAGCCGTGGGGATCAAGAGTTGGAACTTCATTTATTGTTGAGGCTTTTTGCAACTTCTGTGATTCAATAACTGGGTTTGCCTCTCATGTAAGAAACAAAGCTCTCATATATTGAAAGAGGTTCCTTGCTCCGGCACAAGTAACATTTGAGACTCATCAATGGGCTTCTTAAAGTGGTCAGGATTTATGTACAGGTGAGCGTAATATCCAGGGCTTATTTACTGCACCTTTGACTAGGATCTGAGGCAATTGGCAGCACAGTGAATGCTATTTACATTAAAACACAACACTGCTGCATTTTTGGTTAGTCAGATAATGAGGATCCACTATGAATGATCCAGAGAATCCTTGAACGTTTAATATTACTGCACTGAAGAGGGCAATGACATTGGGATGGATGATGGAGGATCTGTTTTGAGCTATTGTAAATCACTACAAACTAGAGCTCTCCTTTAACAGGCATGCGAACAAGGAAGATCAGTTAGTGAGAAACCTTCTGAGTACTTCATTGTTATTTATTGGTACTAAGCTTGCACAAAGACCCCCATCGCAGTAGGCACCATACAGAGAAACATAAAAAGACAGCCCTCTGCCCCGAAGTGCTTACAACCTGATTCGAACCAAGACCTAAGAAGTCAGTATTGTGTAACAAACAATAGGTGTTGTGTGGCATGAAAGGAGAACAGTTACAAGATCACATGGTTAAATAGGTTGACCACAGTCCTGACTCACCCAGGTCCTGAAGCAGGTGCAGAATTTTCAGAACATGAGAAGTCTCATTGATTTCACTTGGACTAGTCACATTCTTAAAGTTACACACATGCTTAAACACCGGGGTGAATCCAGCCCCATTCATATAATCTGATGGCTCTAAATCATTTGAAAAGTATTTTTTAAAATTAAATACATTTTAAAAAACTCAGCTACCACTGCAATTCACTGTCATTAGTCAGTTGGCTCTTTCAGGGCATCACAGCATCGGTCGGAGAGATTAGTGCCCTTACGAATTAGTTCAGGAAGAAGGCTGCTCTACGCACAAGGGCTGCACGGAGGAAGACATGGAGAGGTTTGCGGGAGAAGATGACAAATGTGAATTCAAGGCCAGCACCCCGTCAGAGCAGAGGCGGACGTGATAAGAGACAAGACTTCTTCAATTAAAGGTAACCTTATTTCAGCAGCACAGATCATTTCAGTGTGGATTTTGGTGGTGTTACCAAAGTATACCATGCTCCACACAAGTCCTCTTACCTACCCGCTACTCACCTTATTTCTGGGAGCCTACTCCCCATTATGATCTGTTATGTTATACACTTGCAGATGCTACTGAACTATAATGGTTGAACCCCAAAATTACTAGGGGTGCCCGAGAGGTAATAGCGTTATATTGCACTATGAGTTCTCTCTAACTCCAGGGCCAGCGGACAAGAATAACTCACATTTTGCCTAGGCTGCATTCTTATTCAGTTGTCCCTTCCTATCCAGAAAGACAGATTTTTTAGCTGAGTGCACTTGACAGTGTTCCCAGGTTTGGCCACCATGCAGGCAACTGGCTTGATGACATATTCTTGCCATCACCTGCAGAAATACTCAGAGTTCCCAGTAGCGGTTGTGGGAGTTGATTGGAGCTGACAGTAGACTGTAACATCATATTGACTTGTGTAAAGTTTTCTAACGCATAAGGATTTTTGTCATGTGTCAGTGCTACTTATGTGAAGAGAGCCATTAGGAGTGCAATGATCTAAAGAAAGGTCAGCTGTCACAGTTAATGCCAGAAGTGTCACCTTTATTTAAAGTGATATGGCACCAAACTCCCCAACTTACGGGAGTGTGTGTGGGAATAGGATGGTGCTGACTTCTGTATTTTAAAAGCTGACGGTACATAATTAGGTTGGCATGTGTGTAAAAATATAATCAGGTGAGTCACTGGAAGAAGGTTGCAGTTGCAACATGCACTATGAATATTATAGCTAAGGTTGTAATGTACAGTTCTAATTGAAGGAGGAAGACAAAGAGCTCTACACGTGAGCACAAAGTATGGGCAATGTTTTGCCATTTTCTAGGTATAATGTTTCAAGCACAATCTAAACGGCCTTAGTTTCCATTGCTGATCTATGCCATCACAAACAACATTTTGCCGTTAGTGGGGACATAGGAAATGAGTGGGATCTCACAACAAATTAAATCGGGAGTCAGTGTGTTGAAGTCAGTGGAGTTACACCAATATAAACAGGATCAGAATCAGGCACATACTATGCTGTACTGCAGCTGTTACCCCAACAGAAGAACATTTACACCTACGGGAATCAGATAAGCCCTGAAACTTGCTTCCTTTGATGCAGTAACATGATTGATGTCAATTCTGAGACCTCGAAAGGGTTAATGTATGACTGAATCTCAGATTTATTCCTGGCCTACTAATAATTGATGATGTTGGTTCATGCTACTAATTAGCTATAATATTAAATGTTTAGGGTGACTAGGGGTCCTGATTTTATAGGGACAGTCCAGATATTTGAGGCTTTTTTAATATTGGCTCCTATTACCTCCCACCCCCATCCTGATTTTTCACACTTGCTATCTGGTCACTCTAAGGGTGACATCCCAGTTCCACTAAATGAATGGCAAAACTCCCATTGACTTCAATAGAGCCCATATGATGTAAGCAGTACCCATAATACTTTGCTAGTTGCACATTATGGCTGTATTACTAGTGCATTGTCACCAGAACTTAATTATCTGTTTTTCTGACAAGCTGGTATTTTCTCCAGCTCACACTCTAACTGCACCACATTAATAAGCCCCAGGAGGGTAAAACTCTTTGTACAGTGACTGTATCATTTGGAACAAACCAGGAGGAAGATCTGCATAACAACTAATGCTGTGTTTTAACATAGATATGCCAGTGTTTGAGCAACTGTGAAACTGATACTTGAATCAAAGCTTTCCAGGCACCATTTAATGTTGCATGGGCTTGTAGCAATGAAATGTCATTTTTAGTTCAAAAGACTGAAAAGTACATTTTTGCAAATTACAAAATTCTATACAAGAGATGGATGCTGTTGCAGAGTGGGAGAAGTCTGTCTCGCCAGGGAGCACATGTAAGCAAAGGGGAAGCTCTGGAGATCTGAGGGATTGTTTTGGGGGTCTTGGGGGTCAGAACTACAGAGTCTAACATGTTGATGAAAAGCCCAGACAAGAGGTCTGAGCCTGGGCATGTGCCCTGCAGACAAAGAACTACAAAGAGTGACTAGACCAGGGGTCGGCAACCTTTCAGAAGCGGTGTGCCAAGTCTTCATTTATTCACTCTAATTTAAGGTTTCACGTGCCAGTCATACATTTTAACGTTTTTAGATGGACTCTTTCTGTAAGTCTATAATATATAACTAAACTATTGTTGTATGCAAAGTAAATAAGGTTTTTAAAATGTTTAAGAAGTTACATTTAAAATTAAATTAAACTGCAGAGCCCTTTGGACTGGTGGCCAGGACCCGGGCAGTGTGAGTGCCACTGAAAATCAGCTCGCGTGCTGCCTTCAGCACCCGTGCCATAGGTTGCCTACCCCCGGACTAGACATTACCCAGACCTGCTGGCTTAGAAGCACATTGGACCCAATGATCCACTTGCAGTGTCAACCTGGCCTGGTACTCTGGTGCAGAGCAAAACTCTATATCCAATCCCTGCAAAACTGGGGAGAGGCGCTCAGCATGAGCCTCTGTCAGAATGCTACAATTGGTCAGTAATAGGCCAAGCCAAAACCTCAGATCAAAGCTTTCCTAGCCTCCGAACTACACAAATAAAAAGGATACCTGACAAACAACATCTGTCTGAATTAACAAAAGTTCACCACAGAGTGAATACTAAATTGAAAGCGTTACCTCTAGGGCTCTGAATGTCAGGAAATGAATCCCTGCTATTACTGGTAGAAGCAGATGCTCTCTTAAATGTAACTTCAAAAGAACAGGATGAATGTACTCACCTTTACGCAACTGAGAGAAGTCTTAGTTCAGCAATGTGATTTTGATGACAGCTGTTATTAAAAGCTTGATAATCCAGTCAAACTTGGGTGTCTGCTCCCACTGAAATCAAAGGCAAAGGTCCAATTGATTTCAGAGAGAAAGTTCTGGTCCTAAATCTGTGCAACAGAATGAAAAATAAATAAATAAAATAAAATAAGTAAATAATAAATAAATCTAATAAGAGGAATGAACTTTATGGGCAGAAGTATCAGAGGGTAGCTGTGTTAGTCTGTATCCACAAAAACAACGAGGAGTCTGGTGGCACCTTAAAGACTAACAGTTTTATTTGGGCATAATCTTTCGTGGGTAAAAAAAACTCTACTTCTTCAGATGCATCTGAAGACGTGATTTTTTTTTTAAACCCACAAAATCTCATGCCCAAATAAATCTGTTAGTCTTTAAGGTGCCACTGGACTCCTCCTTTTTATGGGCAGAAAATTTTGGGGTTCTCACATTTTGCCATTTTTCCTCACCAGGAAAAAGATGCATTTCTCTATGCTTTTATGTAGCCATCTTTCTTCACCACCTTATCCATCAGGTACCACCTCAGTTCCCCGCTACATCCATCACCCCCGCCCCCCAAAAATATGAAAATATACTTGCTTAGGAGAAGGCTGTGTCTGATTATTTCTGAACCATACTGAAAATCTCTATTAAATTGTATTGGAATGTTAACAGACAGGATTCTAGAGAAATATAGTCGGAATGGCGGTCTAAAGAATCACATGGAAAATGCTAACCCTTCGATAGGTTCTTTGAACCATGCTATACTGCTATAGAATGTTCCAAAGAAATTTATAGAAAGGTTTGTATTTTCTATTGAGTTCTATAGTATTTTTACAAGAAGTGAAGCTTAGTGGTAGATTGCATAAATCTGCTGGGAGATAATTAAGAATTGTAACATTCTGTAAGAGGAGTAAAATACTATGCTTTAAAAATACAACATGAGTGGCCTGATATTCAGAGGTGTCAGGAATCCCATTTTCAAGTCAATGGGAGAAGCTGGTCCTTAGAACTTCTTGGGAAAAAAAACCCATAGGTTCTTGATTCCTCCTGACGTCTTTAAAAAAAAAAAGACCAAAAAACGTGTATCTTCACGGCCCATCGGATATATAAATTCACATATGTTTGAGGTTACTGGAAGTGGAAAAGCACATTTCATTCTTGATTGATTTTTTTCAGTAGATGGAAATGCTTATTTAATTGTTTTTTTGGTATTTGACCTTTCTATTCCATTTGGTTAATCTCCATGATTATTAAATGGCATTCATAACATTCACACTGGGTAACTAGTGATGACTGGAGGATGAATGCTGATATTCCTAGGGTGCCCTGCTGCCGCAGACACCCTAGGAAAGAAAGAAAAGACACAAACAAAGGAACTTGTCCCAAGTCTTTGACATTTCTAAGGGATGGATTAAGAGCAGTTTTCCCACTGTTAATGATGGGAGGGGGAGGCTAGGGTGACCAGATGAGAGGGAGAAAATATTGGGACACATTGGGGGGGAAGGGAAGAGAGGGGGTCCGCTGGCGAAGAAAAAAAAAAACCCCGAATGCTGCTGGCAGAGCAAAAAAACATCTGGTCACCCTAGGGGAGGCGCATGTGGACACGTGCACCAGCACTATACAAATCAACCCATGTTTAGCTGACCTATTTCAAGGGATGGAATGCTGGTCGTGTTTCTGATCTCTGGACCACCCTCTGTGCGGGAGAACTGTACTCTGGAAACTCTTTTCATTAGCATAAGGATATCATTCTCTGTTTGTACCAAGCCAGAGCTCTGTTGCAATGGGAGTTGCTGAAACAACGAACATGAGGAAAATCAAAAATATTTTTTTTTCCTGGCCAGGTTTAACAACGCTATCAGGTTAAGCAAAGACTATCAATTATTTTCCAACTGTGCGATGGTTGTACTAATGTTCTTGTAGGCTATGGTAGGAAGAAGTGTGTGGGGGGGGAAAACAAACCCAGCACGGAGAGGCACAGCAATATTTGTGGCACCAGTTGGTTGTTGTGCAATGCCTGGACTGCCATAGAAAAAATACTAGTCGATAATGGGTGTCAAGATAGGTTCAGTTCCACATGGTTTAACTGAGAAAACGTCTGAAGGTATTCTCGCGGGATGAAATTCTGGACTGTATGGAGGGCCAGCAGAAGGCCTGGAACCACTTAAGTCCTCATACAAAGGTTTAAGTGGGAATTAAATGGCACAGAGGCCCCCTGCTGGCTCTCAGCCCAGTGGTGAATTTCTCATTGATGGGGTCTAGTATTTTGCTTTCGCTGTTTGCTGTCAGTACCAGTGTTACAGCACGAGGGCCTTTTTCCTTCCCTCACTGAATGACAGGTTTTACTTATTCATGAAAATGAGAGGCAGTTACTGGAATTAAGAGCATGGATGGGAAAAAAGAACTTTTCACCTTTAAACCACAGGAGGCTGTCTAGTGGATAGGGCACTGCACTAGGACTCAGGAGATCTGGGTTCTCTTTCTGGCTCTGAGAAAGATCTGCTGTGTAACCTTGAGCACCTTACTTCACTCTTCTGTGCCTTGGTTTCCCCTTCACCCATTTACACTAAATTCTTTGGGGTTGGACTGTCTCTTAATATTGTTTATACCTAGCACAACGAGGCCCTGAGCTCAGCTGGGAGTTCTAGGAACTACTGTAATAATTATATTATCAAAAAGACTCCATCAAATGATTACTTGTATTGAGGGAGCAATCTTGAGCTCAGGATAAGGACTATTAGTTACCGGGCACAGCTTAATAAATCTTAAATTGGGTACAGGAGTCCAAATGATAAGTGGAGGGTCTGCAAGATGCGTTAATGCAATTCCCATGTTAGGTTTTGTGGTTCAGGGCTACACAGTTAGGGCCATATCCTGCCGTGCCCTTGATCCAGAGCAGAACTTCTCCGGTGCTGTGAGTGGCCACTTATTCCCCTTCTCTCTCACTTTTCCTCCGTCCACGGGAAAGGGCTAAGGCCGAGGCGGAGACAGACAGAGAAAGGACAGTATTGCAGGGGAATGGCTACTCCTAACCCCACCCCCCATCCCTCCTACCTCCAGCAACAAGGTATATTTTTCACTAAGAGGATCAGCAGGGAAACAGGTACAATGTCCTGGCCATTCTGAGCTCACAGACTGCAGAGATCAGAGAGTTTGCTGATGAATGCAGTCAGGAGATAGATGGCCAAAAATAAGCAAAACACAGCATCCCAGTATGCAGCTCTGCACTGAGACATTACCCATGCTTTGAATGGGCTCATTTGACCAATTGGCTGTTTCTAAACCGTCCCAATCATGTCTAATTTGATGGAAGGAGCACCTTGCAGATCTGCACAGTGTGACACCCAAGCACCATGTGCACACGGAGGAATCAGGCGGTATACTGGTTCAAGTGAAACTGCAGTAGGGCAAGAAGTTACCATGTTTCAGGTGTGAGCTGGCAGCACTTCAGCGAGGGTGAAGCCATGTGCCGTAAAAGGTTCACCCTGTCATAAAGTAACTGCGACGTGGGCATGCTGCTGGACCCATGGCATAATACCTGAACTTCACACACACAGACCCCATCGCTGTAGCAATATGTCAACTTTTTGTCTGGGCTCGGACTACTGGGAAGGTATCATAAGAGTGGAAGGAAAGGATCATCACCCCACTTTCAAAGGGGAAAGGCCCACAGACTGAATGCAGAGATACAGGCCAATAACTCTGTTTTCTGTCCCAGAAAAGGGTCCTACCTGCCCAGCTCCAGCTCCTTGTGATACACTGATGCTCTGAGCAATCGGCTTCACTGCTGGGCAATTTACAATGGACGCTATATTTGCTCTTCATCTTTTATCTGCAATCCATTGTGAATGCAATCATCCTTTGACAACAGCATAGGTAGGTCTAAAAGCAGGCTTGGATTCAGTCAATAGAGCTGCCCTGGGGAATACCCTATGAGGCACTGGCGTTCCTGACACCCTCTTGATGTTAATTCAAGATTTACGTAATGACTCAGGGGCACAGGTGGGATGTGGGACCCATACGTCTGACATCTGGGGTGAAGCAATGGTATGCCCTGGCCCCAATCCGATTGGCTCCTCGAACATATCTCTGCAAATACCAGTAGAACAGTCAGTTCAACTTCTTTTACCAACCTGGATTACGTGGATGATGCCAGGATGCATAATGACCTTAAAGATGCACTGGAGAGCTTCTAGCATGAGGCAGCTGCTCTTGGGTTAGGGGTTTCTTGAGCAAAACCAAAAATCCAGAGTGAACAAAAATTGTGATACAAGATATCTGTGCTGCCGGACAAACCCTGGAAGTAGTGGATGATTTCATCTATCTAGGCAGTAAATTGTCCTCAAATAGGGGCAGCCAGCAGCAACAAATGGGCATAAGATGGTTTGATTTTTAGCAGTAATAGGGATGTAATATTGAGAACTAGCCTCAAAAGGATTGAAGTCATCATTGGCCTCTGCCAGCTGGCCATTTCTGGTCATATAGCCCGCCTCAGAGAGTAAGTCACCACACGTCAAGCCCTGAAGATCGGACTTGAGCTCTGGGATGGGAGGGGACATTGCCCGGATATGGACAGGTGATGGCCACACAGTTAATGGTGATTAACCTGGCTGCACCAGATCAGTAATAACCCTGTGGAACTTTTAGATGCCTGGAATAAAGCTACACAACGTGGTCATGGATGTTTGACACGACGGACCCTTGCTGTCTATGTGTATTGTTATTGTTCAAGCAATCTCCGTGTGTTGGTTGAATAGCATTGGAAGGATGCAAAGTGCTTTGAGATGAAAGGTGATAGGTTGTCTAGATGCAGTAGCATTGGGCAAACCTTGTCTTTGATGTATCTGCACTGACTTGCACCAAGTTCCACCAAGGATGAATTCAGCCTTGTGTGTCTGTAGGTTCATATAGGTATTAGTTTGCTAGACAAATGGACCTCTTTTTAAAAATGGCTAATGATTTGGGGATTCCTCAATACGTAAAGGGTTTTGACTTTCAGAATGCAGGTACTCAGCACTTTCTGAAGGTCAGGCCTTTTAAAAGCTGTCTCGAATTTGGGCATCCCAAAACCGAAACAGCCCAAATCACTAGTTACTTTGCTGCTGCATTTTCAGAAGTGTTGAGCACCTACGACTTCAGATCAAGTCATCAGGAGCTGCCTCAGTTCATCATCTCAGGCAGTCAGGCCCCTGCTGTATGTTTACATAGCATTAAACCCATACGGATTCCAAAACATGTTTGGAGAGGGTGGGTCTTGATTCTCTTAGAGCCTTTCAATTAGTTCCTTTTATACCGGATGTGGAATTCAGTGAAATAATATGACAGGTTGACAGCCATCACTTTCCACTTTTAAGCTCAATTTTTTTTTAAATCAGTAGCGAAAAGAACATTAAACCTACACACAAATGGTGAGTTTGGAAAAATGTTTGCTTTAGCAACAATCCACTTCTGAACCTAAAGTGAGTCAGAAAGCCATCAGCTGTTCCCCAGGCACCATAGCAGCTGTATATCCTGCTGCTTTTGAAAGCTTTTTGTAACAGAGGCACAATGTTTTTCCAACATGAAATATATATATATATGTGTCCATTCTATACAAAGTCATTGTTATGCTTTTTGCTTGGTGTCTTATTTTCTTTTCAGATTTGTTTATTGTATTAGACAACTCTGTGCCCCCAAAACAAAAAAAAATGATGCTTTTGAAAGCAACATGGCACATGCTTGCTAACATCTGAAAGACACAACAGGGAGGTGTGCTGTGAGCAGCAGGACACTTCTTTTAACTTGGACTAGGAGAGATTTCTGCAGGGAAAATGGTAAATATTATGTTTGAAATAGAAGGGCTGTTGGCAGGAACTAGATGCATGAGGAGCAAGAGTCAGTTTTAAGGCACATGCATGCATCTGTTGGAAAAGACTGAGATTCTCTTTATTGTGAACAAAGGATCAAAGATCTTTTAATCAAAGGAGGTTTGGCGGAAGATATGTAAATAACTGCTTGAGAGAGCAGTCCTAAAGGCTATTCTGAAATTAGAATTCTGCACCCCCATACATCACCTCCTAGCTTAAACCTACCACTCTAATTAAAAATTCTACATCTGTTATTTTAAAGATGGGGTGGAATTTGAGTGGACAAGGGGAGAGGAACTAGTATACACCCAAGATCTGCCTAGAAACCAGTCTCCAAATGAGACAGATGCCAAAATGGGATGCCACGCACCGTAGTTTGTGCAGTTCATAAGGAGTCTCTCTTTCCTGCAAGCAGTGCTGTCATCCCTGGGGTTATCATCATTAGGATTCATAGACAGGACACATATCAAGTAGAATGGGGAAATATCGTCTCAGGCTGTCTGCAGACTCAGGCAGAACGCCCTGCACTGATTTAGCTTCAGTTCCCAAATAAAGGTTTTCTTCGCCCCCTAAGGACTAGAGACTCGATGTCTTTAAATGGAAGCTTAGGTTATGGAGCACCACTCAGCTGCCTCCCACAAAAGAAAGGCAAAGTGCCAGCTAGCCCAGTTCAACCCATTTTAAAGACAGTTTCTTCATGGGGTGTTTGCCAAGTTTCTGTGCTTATGTTGCAGGAGTCCTAAACCTTTAAAGCTCTGGTGCCCCCCCTTTTTTTTTGCGGGGTGGGCGGGGAAGGGGTTCCATCAGCTTTTTGTAAAGAAGACAGGATCTAGGAAGGACGCAGCACCTTGTGCTCTCCCTGTCACAAGGGAGAGAGAGAATGAGTTACAGATACCTGACACTTCCATAGCACCTTTCAGCCAAAGGTAAAAAATGCTGCAAAAACATCAATCAGCTGAGCCTGCCTCCCATCTGGACACATGGTCACTATCATTGAGAGAGAGAGAGAGAGAGAAATGAAATGACTTGCCATGATATCTCAGTGAAAAAGAGGCAGAACAGGGAATGAACCCAAGACTCCTGAGTGCCATCCCTTGCTTTAACCATCAGACAATACTTTCTCCCATCCACACCGTTAGTGGATTACTTCAAATGTTTGTTCTTTTCCATGATACAGTATGGAATCTGAATGTAAAAATCAAAGCCTTCAAGTGAAGCTAACTGGCCTGAGGCCAGAGGGAAAGCCTCCAGTTTTGCTCTCATTCCAGAGCACAGCTACCTAAAATGCAGCCCAGGACCCCTTGCAGCCCTCAGGCACGTTACTCAGCGGTGTGCAGAAGAAGAAACAGTCACACATGCAGCAGCTTTTCCACAGTGTGCAATCAACTACCCATTTACTGCTTATTCACAGAGCAAACCGTGACGGAGGTAGGACAGGGACATGCACATGCTGGTGGTGAATGTGTGGCTGCACAGGTGGCGTCAATAGGAGAATTTGGCTTTCTTGACTATGAGATGCTGTTCCAAGGAGGAGGAGTGTTGGGAAAAGATGGGGTCCACTTGACCAAGACAGGCAGGAAAAAAAAATGGGAGGACTTGTTGCATTATACATCAAGAATATATACATACATACAACTTATTCTGAGGTCCCAAAGGAGATGAGAGGCAGACCAGTTGAAAGTCTTTGAGTGAAGACACACAAGGGAGGGGGGAGAACAGGGCAATGTTGTAGTAAGGGGTTTGAGCATTGGCTTTGCAGGGTTGTGAGTTTTGAGAGAGAGAGAGAGGGGGGGGGGGGGAAGGGGGGCAGTAAGTCCTTTGGTTGGTGGCAGGCAAGGAGGCAGGGGCTGAACTCAGGGACCTTTCTAGGTCTAAGTTCTCAGTTCAGGTCTCTCTTCTCTATATATATATATATATATATATATAATATATAGGAGATGGAGGTGGATGATAGCAATCAAAAAGAGCAAAACAAAAAAAAACAAAAAGTAGTAAGGGGGGGGGGATTACCCAGACATCAACATCAGTTGGAACACACAACAACAAACACACAGTCCAATAAGTTCTTGGAATGCATGGGGGACTGCTTTTTGTTTTGGAAGGTGGGAAAAATAGCCAGGGGCGCTGCCATTTTAGACTTAATCTTGACTAAGAGGAAGGAATTGGATGCAAACTTGAAGCCCATTTGGGTGGCAGTGACTGCGAAATGATAAATTTAATGATTCTAGGGAAAGGAAGCAGTTAGAGCAGCAAAATAGGAAAATGGGTTTAAAAAACCCCAGACTTTAACAAATGCAGAAGAAAAACTTCCCAGGGGAAGAAAAACTAAAGGAAAAAAAGAGTTCAGGAGAGCAGGCAATTTCTCAAAGAGACAACTATCCCAATGTGAAGGAAAATTAGGAAGAATAGTGAAGTGCCAATATGGCTCCATCAGGAACTCTTTAATTACCTGAAAATCGAAAATGAATCTGATACAAAGTGGAAACATGGACAAGTTGCTATAGAAGAGTATAAAAGCATAACACAAGAATGAAGGGACAAAATCAGAAACGCTAAGGCACAAAATGAGTTACACCTAGCAAGGGTTATAAAAGGCAATAAGAAGAGGTTCTATAAATATATTACGGTCAAGAGAAAGACAAAGGAAAGTGTAGATTCTCTACAGAGTGGGAAAGGAGAACTAATAACAGATATTGAGAAGATTGAGGTGTTTAATGACTATTTTGCTTAAGTATTCACTACAAAGATTGATTGTGACTAGATACTTAACACAATCAATATCAGCAAGAAGGGGGAAGGAACATAAGCCAGAATAGGGAAAGCGCTGATTAAACAATATTTAGATAAGATAGATGTATTCAAGTTGGCAGGGCCTGATGAGATTCACCCTAGGATACTTAAGGAGCTAGCTGAAGCAATCTCAGAACTGTTAGCAATTATCATCAAGAGTTCATGGAGGATGGATGATGTCCCAGAGGACTGGAGAAGGGCAAACCTTTTAAATATAGGTACTATGAGGACCCAGGGAATTATAGACCAGTCAGCCTAACTTTGATACCTGGAAAGATAGTGGAACAAATTATTAAATAATCAAATTATAAGCACCTAGAGGATAATAGGGTTATAAGTAATAAGCAACATAGATTTGTTCTTGACAAACCATCCCATACTAACCTAGTTTCCTTCTTTGACAGGGTTACTGGCCTAGTGGATGGGGGAAAGTAGTAGATGTGATATATCTTGGTTTTACTAAGGCTTTTGATTCAGTCCCACATGACATTTTCATAAGCAAACTGGGAAATGTGGTCTAGATGAAATTAGTATAAGGTGGGTACAGAACTGGTTGAAGAAAGTACTCAGACAGTATGTATCAATGGTTCACTGTCAAGTTGAGAACATGTATCTATTGCGGTCCTGGAAGGGTCAGTTCTGGGTTCAGGACTATTCAATATGCTCATTAATGACTTGAATAAGGGAATGGAGGAGTATGCTTATAAAATTCATGGATGGCATTAAGCCGGGAGGGGTTGCAAGAACTTTGGAGGGCAGGATTAGAATTCAAAATGACCTTGACAAATTGGAGAATTGGTCTGAAATCATCAAGATGAAATTCAAGACAGACAAGTGCAAAGTACTACACTTGGGAAAGAAAAGGTCAAACACACAACTATAAACTGAGGGATAACTGGTTAGATGGTCATACTGATGAAAGGATTTGGGAGTTATAGTGGATCATAAATTGAATGAGAGTCAACAATGTGATGCAGTTGTGAAAAAGGCTCATATTGTGGGGTGTATTAACAAGAGCATCATATGTAAGACCGAGGAGAGAATTGTTCCTCTCTGCTCAGCTCTGATGGGGCCTGAGCTGGAGTCCTGTGTCCAGTTCTGGGCACCACACTTTAGGAAAGATGTGGAAAAACTGAAGAGTGTCCAGAGGACAGCAACAAAAGTGATAAAAAATTTAGATAACCTGACCTATGAGGAAAGGTTAAAAAATTGGGCATGTGTAGTGTTGAGAAAAGAAGATGGGGGGGGGACCCTTCATAACAGTCTTCATATATGTTAACGGCTGTCAAAAAGAGGATGGTGATCAATTGTTCTGCATGGCCACTGAAGGTAGGACAAGAAATAATGGGCTTAATCTGCAGCAAAGGAGATTTAAGTTAGATATTGGGAAAAACTTTCCACAACCACCCTTGGAAGGCTATTCCAGAGCTTAACCAGAATCCCCATCACTGGAAGTTTTTAAGAATGGGTGAGACAAATACTTGTCACGGATGATCTAGGTTTACTTGGTCCTACCTCAACCCAGGGGGAATGGACACCATGATCTCTAGAGGTCCCTTCTAGCGCTATGCTTCTGTGATTCTATGCTTCTCTGAACTCAGTACGACAAAAGAAAGAGCGTTCTGCCACACATGGAATGCAGGATAAAAACTGATAGGGGCAGGCAAAGACAGATCTATAATGGCTTTATGATCTTTGTGGCAAAAGCAGTGACCCCTGGCCCCACATCTGCCAGTCAAGCCCTGACTTTGCAGTGAACTGTTACAGTACACAGTATCACTGCTTCACAGATGGGCTATATACCATGCCCAGGGCAGCATTCTATTATACTCCAAGACCAAGAAAGGTAAACTCATTATTAGTTATTTGTATTGCAGTAGTGACCAAAGATCCAATCAGGATCCAAGTCCCATTATGCTATGCACTGAACAGAGTCTTTCCATGGTGTGTGTGCACGCAAGATAATATTTATAAAGCGAACAATGAAATGGTGGCATTATTCCTCAGTACTCACAATGGGGGACAGAATTTCAATAGTGCTGAACACACACACACACACACACCGCTTCAGTTAGGGGCCATGTGGCAGGGCTGAGCTATTTCGAAAAAAATCTAGTCCCCAGTTCCCAAAATGAGTCAGACGAGGGGGGAGGGGAGAGGGCAGGTAAAACCCACCTGGACAGTCAGGTGGAGTGTCCAGAGGTGGTCTCAGGCTTCTCAGTTGCTGTGGTTAAAACTGATCCATTATCGCCACTGTTGCTACCTGCTCTAAAATGAAAAAGTAAAAGTTCCTTAAAAGCCAAACCAGCACCTGTTGCTTTGCACAGGGGATTTCTATATGCTCATCACCTTCTTCATTTTCACAGTCATTCCCTCACTCCTTAGACTATTTCTAGGGCATAACAAGCTACTTAGGGTAATACATGTTCTATGATCCTTTAAAAGCATTCCCAAACCAAGTGAGACTGGCCTCGTGGGCTCTCAAGAAAGTTCTTAAGTCACAAGCATTTACCTTTATAAATTTACTCAAACGTATTCTGTATTTCACAGAAAAAATGCTACCATGGGAACAGACAATTACTAATATTTTCATTGAACACAAGTAAATCAACCATCAGAATTTGCTAGCAGTTGGTTCCAAAGCCGTCCCAAGCCAATGAAAAATAGCCCTACGGTACCTTGCACACATCAAGGTTAAACTTCCCGACCACCTTCTCACCGTCGCAGCTAGCCATTTCTTTCTGAAAGACCGCGGCCCTGCAGGCAAGGTGAACAAACTATAAGGAGCAGTGGTTTGATAGAATTGAAATCAGGCATAATTTAGGCAACAAACTGCATTCTGCATTCTTCTAAAAGGCCAAAAAAGAAAGAAGGAAATCCAGCAGAAAATGGTCGCTTTGTAGGAATCAGGTCCAGTCGGAAAAAAAGACATCAATCTGTTCCACACAAGTAAAGAAGCCTACAAACAGCCTTAATCAAAAGGCTGATGAAAGGAGAAGGATAACCTTGGGGGCAAAATGCCCTTTTTGCTTTGTTCTTCTCCAGAAAATGTGAAGCGAAGTTAAAACGGATGGATCATTTTAAGAACAGTGGGTGATATAATTGCGGTGATGCTTTTGTCCTTTCTGAGGTCAATGTGGTGATTAATCCTGCAATGAATTCTATGTAGGCAGATCTCCAGGCCTGCACAGAAATTATTGCAGGGCCTCTGCCTTAGTGGAATTCTTCTGGTTCTTAGCAGGGGATCTGGAAAGCAGCATAGGTGGACACAGAGTTCCAGCCAAACTCTTTTGGATGCGGCATGTTAGGGTTAGATGGGTGGGATCCTCTTAGTCTGTTAATACAACAGGAATATGCAAGAGGATAATTTGTATTGCACCTGGGTTAAATACTTCTCTGCTTCAGAAGAGGAGCTCCAGTTTCTGTAAAGATTTATGCGAATTAACTAATTTCTCTTCCCTAGTTATTTGGTGGAGTGTCTAGGAGGCCACATTGAAAAACAGGGGGATGACAATGTCTGCTCTCAGCTTCTCCATATTTACACCAGGTGTAGCCACACTGAAGTCAGTAGAGTCATTCCATATTTACAGTGGTGCCACAGAGATGAATTGGGCTCAAAATGCCCACGTGTGGTTTGAATAGACGTTATCACTGAGAACATTGCTCCTGGGCAGAGGAGCAGCTACACCAGACGCACAGTCCGGCGCCGTAGAGTTTCCCATGGACTGCTATCATGACTGTCAGGATTCTTGGGCCAGATGCAGCTGATCAGGCAGAGCAAAGCATCCAGAAAGCTGCTCTGAAGAGGCAGCTAGAGATTCCCCCACCATTCGGGAATCCTGGGTAATATAATGCCACCTGCTCCCCCACCTTTGGTGTATGGGATTAGCCAAACTATAGCTGGTGGCAGGAGGTATTATGGTTGGAGCAGGCCGTCTTCTAGCAATCCCCAGCCAGCAGAACGGTCCCTAGGGGATTGTTTCAGCTGGCATACAGAGCTGCTCTCAGTTACAATGGGCAGGATCAGGAGAGTACCTCTCACAATGTGGGCTCCTGTGCCAAGCAGTTTGGCTGGATCCGCAGAATCACCAGGGCAGAAATTTAATGCGATGTTTTTTTAAACTCACAGTGTACACGAGTTATTACAGCCCATGGCTACCTAGCCATGGCTCTTTAGCTAAACTGCTGCAGCTCATGCTTTTAGCTCCAGAGGCCCAGCGAAAAGGACAGTCGTCACAGTCTCATATTCTGTCCTTTCTAATTTGAAGAGGAAATAATGAAGATGGGGAGATATTTCACATATGTGAGTGGCATTAGTGTCCCCTTAGCACCATGACCTACACTTAACCAGTGCTCAGAAAGACACAATTTGCAGAGGACACAAAAACTGGTGGAGGAATGATAAATAATGAAGAGGACAGAGGTCGCTGATTTAGAGCAATCTGGATCATTGGGTAAACTGGGCACAAAATGTGCATTTGAATATGGCTAAATGTAACCGTATACCTCTAGAAACAAAGAACATAGGTCATACTTTCAGGATGAGGGACTCAGTCGTGGGAAGCAGTGACTCTGAAAAAGATTTGGGGGTCATGGTGGATAATCAGCAGAATATGAGCTCCCAGTTCAATGCTGTGGCCAAAAGAGCTAATGCAATCCTGTGACGCATAAACAGGGGGATCTCGAGTAGGGGCAGAGAGGCTGTTTTACCTCTGTATTTTGCATTGGTGCGACCACTGTCGGAATACTGTGCCCAGTTCTGGTGCCCACAATTCAAGAAGAATGGTGATAAATTGGAAAGGGGTCAGAGAAGAGCCATGGGAATGATTAAAGGATTAGAAAACATTCCTTGTAGCAACAGAGTTCTAGCTATTTAGCTAAACAAAGAGAAGGTTAAGAGATGACTTGATTACAGTCTATAAGTATTTAGATGGGGAACAATATTTAATAACAGGCTGTTCAGTCTAGCAGAGAAAGATAAAACACGATCCAATGGCTAGAGAAATTCAGACTGGAAACAAGGGGTTTTTTTTATGGTTTTTTTTTTAAACAAACAGTCAGGGTAATTAACCATTGGCGCAATTTACCAAGGATTATTGTAGATTCTCCATCACAGACAAATTTTAAAATCAAGGTTGGATGTTTTTCTAAAAGCTCGGCTCTAGGAATTATTTTGGAGAAGTTCTCCGGCTGTTATACTGGGAGGTCAGGCTGGAGGATCACAATGGTCCCTTCTGGCCTTGGAATCTATGAATCAATCCAGCACAGAATGGAAAGGCAGGGCACTTTTAGAAGTGAAATTACTGGGTTGGTCTTCTTAAACAAAAATCACTTTCAGTTTTTTTGCACATATTCACAAAGTGATCAGATAAGAAACACACAGTCAGACCAGATGATCTGGAAAGCAGGTTCTGATCAGTGTCCACAATACTAGAAAACCAACTAACATAGGTTTTAAGAGCAATAAACAGTTACCATCTCCTACCAGTTGTCTATCTATCTGTCTTATCCTCTACTGTATCCATCATGTCTCTCTAGAGTGGATATCTAATCAATCCAGATCGGTCAGTCTACAGTATGGGATTTTGTTGCCTTCTGAATGTATTTGTATCAATGAGACATAAAGGGCTTTAAATATATTGAAAACAATAGGTCTTCCTAGCTTCTGTACTCAATGAAAATTAAGACTAACTTCTGATTTGTACCTCCTTAAGTCATTTCAAATTTTGAAACACCAAAAAGCTTGTGAAGTTAAAATGTCCAAAATAAAAATGGTAAAAAGACCAGAAATCAACTATGATGTGTTTGAGTCATCTGTTTATTTTAATTGAATGATTTATAACTTCAGGCAATTTCATTTTTCTCCCAAGAGCAGAAATGCTGAATGAAGGAGCAAACCTCATTAACCTCTGAATGTCAAAAATCAATATTTTTCAATAAATTTAAGCTAATATGTTTCCAATAAATCTCACAAGCAAGCTTGGCTTTAATGTTGTATGCTCTGAAGCTATTCAGCTGTGGGATATTGTAGAAACTTTTGCTGATTACTTTTAGCCATTTACTTACAATACCTTGCATTTGATCTAAAACTAAATCTTTGCACAGGTATTAAAGGTGTTTAGGTTTGACATTTTGTGGCGCAAACAGTAACAGTTTCCCCGTGTTTATACTTGCTTTAGAGCAACAATGCAAAGACATCCCTTCAGAGAGTTCTCCTCTTATTTTTAGCTCTGTTTGGGGTCATTGAATCCTCCTCAACCACAGAATTGATTTCTACAAAATAGAAATGTTACATGTTACAGATACCACATCTTCTCTCATTAAATTCTGCAGCCATATCAGGCAAAAATGTCTTCCTGCTCTGAATATGAATGTCTAGCTTTCCACAAGAACTGACCCCGCCCCCGCAAACAACTGGTGTCTGTGGGCATGATGAAATGGGGGCCCCATTTTGTCAACATTTACAGTCTCTCCTTTCCCAATGTTAAGTGATCAGTGACAAGTAGCTAATGAGGTGCTGGTGCCATTCGATTATTCCCACTGCCTGCCAGAGGATCTGTGCATTAAGCATTGTTACACTACAAGCGGAAATCCATTTCATAACTCAGTGAAGCACAAAACGGACACACTGCAGGACTAGTTTGAGATTTCTGCGGAGTCAAGATTGCTGCACCTCAAATATTGGTTTCACGATGAATCTCGATAAGGAAAAAAGAAAATGAGGGGAAAACAAGAGGTACCAGTCTCTCCAATGGGAGAGATCCTCAGCTGGTATAGATCAGCATAGCTCCATTGACTTCAGTGGAGCAATACCAGTTTACATCAGATGACGATCAGGCCCATCAACTCTGCGATACCAAAATAGGTTATCTTTTGGGATCACAGGAGGCTAAGTTCTCAGATATCAGGCTATAAGGCTTCTAAGACAACATCTGCTATGGAGAACCAAGGCAAACAGAAGTCCTTCCACCTGTTGGAAAGCAACAAGACCCCGAAATGGCTCTGTTTAGAAAGTGGGGTCTTGGAATGAGAAAATGAGGGAGGTGACCCAACAGAGAAGGTAATTTTGATGATATTCAATGTAATTTCATCAGGAGTACACTGTCAGCTGGCCTAATGGGTTGGTGGATGGAGCACTGAAAACACAGTTCATGTTTGGGAGCAAGCTAAGACTCCTTTGGGGTTGTGGGATCTGGGGGCAGCCAGCCCCAACTGTCAGGCCCACAGAGATATGGCGGCAAAGTCTCAGACAGAGCATCTCTGTCGGTCAGGGGGACCAAAATTCAAAACATACTGCAGCTGGCTTTGAAACGCTTGCCTCTCACTACCTGTTTATTAGCTGGTTTAAGGGTATTTTAAGTGTGTATTTAGAGTTGCTGTTAGGTGCTGAATTGGTGGCCCTGGAAGCCAAACACCTCTTTTTATCCACAGAATCGGTGTAGCACAGGCGGTGGCAGTGCGAGCTACCCAGATGCAGTCATACCAACATGCCTCAAGCCTAACCTGCAGGGGATGCCTCTTTTGGCAAGAGGGAGTTCAGTCTTTGGCCATTTGGTCCTTGGCTTCTCTGCTCAGAGTGCTAACTGTAGTAGTGATGGCGGTGGGGCGGGAAGTTATTTGTGATGTGGACATCTGCCCACTTGGAACCTTAACTCATTCCACATAGGCCATCTCTTGTAATATTTGCCTGTGTGAATGCCACAGAAATGCATGTTCTTCCAAGGGAAATAAGAATAAAACCATCTGAGAAATCCCACTTATTTAACTTATTCCCTGGTACAGATTTCTCAGGTTAAATCAGTCCACCAATAAGTACCCTGCCCCTTGACTGACTTTAAGAACTTAAGTATCAGAGGGGTAGCCGTGTTAGTCTGGTTCTGTAGAAGCAGCAAAGAACTTACTGCACTCAGGAGAAGAAAAAAACAAAAGAATTAAATAAAAAGGTCATGAAAGTTGCAGCCACCTTGTGACAAATTTTTAAAACAATTGAGCTTCTGCAGCAGAGCCTTAGTGGGAAACAACCAGCTCAGTATGAACCATACTGTCAGAATAACGTAGCGCAACAAACACCATGCAGTGCAGTACTGTGGACAGCAAGAGTTACAACGCGAGAGCCTGCTTGTGGTGACTCAGCAAAACATACCCAGGCAAAGTACACAGCTTGCAAGAGGGGGAAATAATACACTGCTGCTGATCATCAGCCTAAAGGGGCAAAAAGGAAGCATAAAATCTTCTGACACCCAGCAGATCCCCGCTCCCAGTCCCCTTTTCAAGGGAGAGGAAGTGTTCATGTTAGACAACCATTATATACACCACATGTCCAGCCTGCATGAAAAGCCAGTGCTCTGGCACAGCAAACAGTAAATATTTACCCCGAGGCAGGAGAAGGTAGTGAACTCTCAGGGCTGACCGCAAACAGAATGTGCCACCTTCTTATAATAGGCATCAAAGAAAACTTGGCAAGAAAGAGCAAGCTTAGGATTTGCCAGTGGGATCCAGTTTCCAGAGATAGAAATGAAAGGAGTGGATTTTTTTCAAGCAGGTGGCAAGGTTTTCTTCCCCCCGGCCCCCTTTTAAAAAGGGAACATATGACAACAATAGCAGGGCATTTTGGCTATTAGTCTTTTCAAATACAAATTGCAAAGGGCTCGCTGTATGGAAAGACAATTATCAGCACTGGGTATCTCCGAAAATGAGGCACTCTGGCTGTGGACTTCATCTATCCCAGTTCTTTTACCAATGATATGTGGCACATGAATAGACTCGTCTGAAGGCTGCCATGCTCTTTTGTATGCTATTAGGTGCTGCATATGCTGTCAGCTTAAATTTTCATTCAACTAACTTATCTCAGTGGCTCTCCATTTTTCCTGTGTGGAGTTGAAGAGATCTCGCTCAGTGCAGCTACGACAGTACATCAGAACACAACATCAGGTCAGATCAAACTAACAGACTATATAATTTCCCACAGATTTTTCCCCAGTTCACTTTTTCCCCACAGTCACAGGATTTCTACTGGAAGATTCATAACCGCTGACAAATCCTTGACTTTACAACAGTGATTGCAGGGCAATTACCCAAGAATATTACCCATAAATGTTTTCTAATACAGGAATCACTTCACTTATGCTTTGGTTGAGAAACTCAGGCAATATTGAATAATCTTCCCCACTGACAGCTAAATCTCCTGCTTAACAGCAAACAGCTTGGAACCTGGAAAATGGAAGCACTTGTCTAACTTAGCATCATAAATTCAAGCCAGACTTTGGTTTAGGTCCTTTTTTGAAGCAAGTCTATGGAGGCAGAAAGCGTTATTGAGAGGAAGTATGTCTGTTAGTTAGAGCAGGGACCTGGTAGTCAGGACTTCGGGGCAGTGTGACCACCTGTCCCTTATTTTAAGATGTATCGAAATATATTAAAACCGATACATACCATTTTAAACATTAAATTGAAACTTATGTATACTTGAGGACAGTAGACATATACACGTGAGAGAAAAAAATACATGATACGCTAAGGAAACACATTTTCCTTAAAACGTCCCTTAAAGCATTGTCCCTTATTTTTCATGTGATTTTCCCTTATTTCCACCCAACACAAGTGGTCACCCTACTCCTGGTGTCTATTTCCAGCTGCATGGTGAGTGGAGCAAGGCGGAGGCTTAATTAGCAAACATTTGAAAAGCACTTTGATGAACTACAGTGTAAGTGTTGTTATTGCTACAGTCACTTCTGGAGATCTGGGTTCAAACCTCAGTTTAGGTAAAAATGAGGTACAGCAATCTCAGCCTAATTCTTATTCATTCATGTCACCCAACTGCTTTAAAAGGTGACTCCATTGGGATAGCCAGAGGACGTCAGGTTATGTTTACACTAAATTGGCAGTGCTGAATATGGAAAGGTTGAGCAGGCCCTGTGTAAGCTGCTTATCTCAAGCCAATACCATGTTTTCCCCCCAAACGATATTTTCTTCCCCTCGTCTTTGCGTCTTCCCTTCTCTATCCTCTGCACCAATCACCTGTTGCTGCTATGTGTTGCGTTGTCTACTTTGGTGTGTTCTGAACTAATTCATAATCATTTTAAGGGGAAAAAAAGAAAAAGCTTTTGTAAAGTAATTTCTCTAGATCTTATTTTAGAATAAATCAATTCATGCCTTGTTCATATGAACCATGCTCGTGTCTGTAGAGCGCTCTACCAGAGGTTAGCCAAAGGTCTTGGCCAGAATGCCATTCAGGAGTCACTACCTTGGCTAATGATGCAGCTTTTCTTTCATGCAGCTGGCACTTAAAGGCATTTTTTCCTTACATTGCAATATACAAATAAAATCTGAGCTTCAGGAAGCAGTTCTAGCTGCCAGCACCAAAATGTTACCAAGTCCAATACCTTAAAATAGAATTCCTCAAAACTAAAAAGCATTTTAAAGATGAATTTTGCTCTCAGTTACTTGCATGGAAGTCAGATTTACTCCTGACTTCTACAGAGCAGAATTTGGACCAGAAAAATGGTCCATGGAGCCTCATTCAAATTATGGAGCCCAATCTTTCATGCCCAAGACTTCCATTGAAAAGTGAGAGTGAGAGATGTGTCAAATATGCCCAAGATGAGCAGGATACCAGCATGAGCCCTGAGGTTCTGATTAAAAAACAAAGTACAATCAGCTGTCCACTTAAACAACCAGTGCATTTTTCAGTGGTGGAAGCTGATCTCAAACTTTTTTGAAGTTTAAAAATTACTTCCTAAATTGTATTTTTTTTTTAAAGGTTGCACTGAGCAGCTCATGGAAGGGAAGTTTCCATGTGCCACAGGTGTTTGTTTATGTTAGGGAGGCTGTCAAAACTAATGCTTTTAAAATAAAATTGTAAAGCTTTATGGTAATTTTATGTAACTGTACTAATGGGGGTGAGGATTGCCGTGGTGATGATGTGTTTGTCTCATGTCATACTGGAAAGCTGGCTGTTAAAGACACTCTTGATACTACTATTATGGCAATTGTGAAGAAGATTTACGCAGCCAAGTATGCATCTGAGGCTGTTGCACAGTACAGCAGACTTATCCATCAGTGTCAGTACAGCTCAGTTAATAGCCCTTCCAGTATTGTGTTCATTTAATTTGAAAGGCTGAAACAGCCTGGGTGCTGCTTTTCCTTAGCTCCAGTTTCATTCTCTGGGACCACCAGTCCATCCCTGCTCTGAGGAGGGCAATTTCTTTTTTAATTGAAAAAATCAAGTGCAGCATACTGTAATTGGCATGAAAAAAAATCTAAGGCCACTATTGATACTTTTAAAAATTCCTAAAATACAAAATGATGATTGCCAAAGGAAGGCCCCAATTCAGCAAAGAATTAAACATGTGCTTCAGGTCTATCCCTTTTCAGCACTCTTAAGCAGGTGCTTAAGCGATTTGTTGAACAGAGATGGACTGTGGAAATGAGACCAGAGTGAGCGAATCATCGGTCTTGAGAACTTCAGTTAAAGAGAGAAAAGCAGCGTGGGGTTTTTTCCTCCGAAACTTTACATAAAAAATACAAGTTTATTATATCTCGTTTAAAGTTATTGAAGGCTATCAAAATAATTTTGTTCCAGCATAGATTCAAAACCACGGGGTGCACTATCAGCATAATTAAAACAAAGGGATCTCAAGCTATTTTCCTATCTTGCTTTCATATTATTGTCTAATTGTTCAGAACGTCTGTTTGTTACAGGCACAAAGCAATTAAGCACAGCACGTTGCAACAACAGGGGTCATAAAGCCAGAGTTGGCTACATTAGCAACATGCGTATCAGCATAAGAAAACATTAAAGGAAGGATCGTAATTGTAATTGAAAATAATTGGATGACACACTTGGTTTAGCTAACATCAAAATCCTTTGTGCACGTCAGTGCTTTTCAGCATTGGAAGCCACCTCTTCACCTGTGCTCTTAAAATGGATCTTAATCTGGTGTAATATTAAAGCTATAATTGGACAATCTATGGCTTGATATTCAGAGATGAAGTCATACCAACTTGGATGTGAATGATAAGAGCTCTGAAATTCAGGCCATTAATTACAAAGAAGAGTAAATCACCAATCTTGACTGTGCATGCCAGATTTCACCTCCAACATCTGCAGGCTTGGATCCACTCAGCTGTGCCAAGAAACGAGCCACTTGTGGATTCTCTGTATAAGAAACAATGTGCTGCTATGAGCTTTTCCTCTCCAAGGGGTAAGCAACACAGTTGTGGAGTCCCTCGGTAGGATCTTTAGAGACCAGCATGCGTGGTCAATCAGGAAAGACATTCTTCTCCTGATAGTCTATCAATAGGTTGTAAACAAGTTATTATTGGGAAGCCCAACTTGAATAGCAAAATGCAGGAGGTTTTTCCTCCAGACCGGGCTGCCGGGCTCATGTTTCATGATGGATGCCTTCCGTCTTTCCTGATTGAACCTGTTTAAGAAGTATTCAATCCAGATGGCCTCTCACCAGTTACCGCCTCTTTGCACAGAGATTAGACATATACTAGACCATTTGCTACATCGGAATTCGCGCCTGTCCATTAGTTCAGTGAGAGTACACTTGGCTTCAATCGCTGCAGTGCACCTGCCCGTGGATGGCTTTTCTATCTTTTTCCACCATTTGTCAGATTTCTAAAGGTTCTACTCAACATCTCTCTTACTGTGTCCAATCTAGAGCCTTTATGGGATCTGTGTCTTGTCCTATCCAGGTTAATAGGTTCCCCCTTCAAACCTAGGGCAAAAGCTTTTCTACCATTACTGTCTACAGCATTTTTGGTGGCGATCATCTTTGCAAAGAGAGTTTCAGAACTTCAGGCTCTTCTGTCTGACCTTCCTTTTACAGTCTTCCATAAAGACAACGTTTTTCTTAGGCCACACTCTAAGTTCATGCTAAAGGCAGTGTCAGCTTTCCATATGAATCCACAATCCATCTGAGCAATATTAGCTGAAACACTCACTAAATGGAGGCTGGGCATACAAGTCAGTCTTAAATAATTTGCCCCCTTTCTGGCAGGACACTTCTTTCTAGTGTCAAGATATCCTGGGAGCAGTGGAACCAGCTGTTCAGAGGAGACCTGGGAAGACTACTAAGCTATAATGGTGATCATCAGTTTGAATGATCAGTAGCAGCATCATACTGCCTGGCAGTGCTAGGAATAGGATGGTCCCTGATGCATGAAAGATGAACACACAACTAGGGGGCAAAGTTCACATCCAACTGAGTTACGCCATGTGGGCCAGGTCTGGATTGCTCACAGCCAACTTTTAAAAAGAGAAAAAAGATTTAACAAAAACATTTAAAACCTCAAAAATAGATATTGGCGGAGGTTAAAAACTAGAAAGAGGCTGATCACTATTTTTAAAACAGCATTTGTAACCGTTTGGAACAATCCCGTTATGCACTTTGAGAGACTATGTAACTACATAATCTTACCGCTGTCATCTTCTCTCCTCCTCCCCCACCCACCTCCTTTCCCTTCTACGGTAGCCTAATGCACAGTATCTAACACAACAGGGCTCAGATCTTAACAGGAGCCTCTGGCTGCTACTGTGTTACCAGCAAACAAGAATGGCCAAGATTTTCAGAATTCAGACACTTGGAGACCCTCAACTTTTGGGTGCTCAACTTGAGAGCCCTTAAAAGAAAATTTCTCGAAGTGCAGAAGGCTTTATATCTATATCCACACACACACACACACACCAGGCTCCTTTTGAACATATCTCACATTTTAACCAGCATCCAAGGCAGCTCTGCGTTGTATTCCCAGACTGAACAGAGTTCAGACTAGGACCTACGGAGAAATACTTCGTTTTATGAAATTTGCTGTAGGATCTTCAGCATCTACAAAGCCCAATTAGGCTTTAGTGATCATCTCACATAAGGTACAATGTAAAGTAAGAGCTCAGGTAATGTATAGCATCTCCCCCTTTCTAAAAACAGTTTCACAGCCCATGCTTATGATGTGCCATCGCCATGTTTCAAGTTGCCACGGTGCAAACATGGGACACAATATGTGACTAAAACGAAGTAACAGAATTATTCTTGCAGAAAACCTAAAGCACCCTGGGACTCCTTCCTACAATGTAAATAACTCTTTCCATAAGCTCGTGTTCTGATTTAAATAATTTTTAAACAAATAAAAGTGAGGGGACACTAACTTTGTGTGGAATGCAGGTAACTTTGGGACTAAACTGGGTGATGCCCCTTGAAACCAGGGACAGTAGAGAGTAGAGCTGGGTGACATTTCAGGTGAAGCTATTTTTCCAGGCGGGGAGAAAGGCAGATTTGCTGACATTGAAAGATTTTATGAATTCATGTTGCTGTTGCCAAACTGTTTTGGTCAAATGTCTTTATAAAAAAAAAAAAGTTTTGTTTTGACATTTTTATACATTTAGTTTTTTTGGTTCCAAAAGACCATTTCAAAATTTCCTTTAAGTTTATTCAACACAATAAAAACTGCTTTAAACAATTCAAAATGAGACATTTTGTTCAACCTCAAACAATTTTCCTTTCTGCAAGTGCCAGCAAACCAAACAATCCATTATTTGCAATTAGGTCTAGTTGAGAGGTACTAGAATTTTTGCTTTGAAGGATAATTATATTTACTTTTGGTGGGAAGAAAAAAGATATGAACTTTGGGAGGAGTGGAGGTCACATGTTTTAATTTAAGAAAGGATGATCTTGTAATCAGGACACCTGGCTTCTATTCCCAATTCTGCAACAGACTTAATGTGCAACCTTGGGTTTGCAAAATATACAGTCTTGGCTGGCTAAGCCAGACTCTTATTAGAGAGAAGGAAAAAGGAGAGTGATAGGAAAGAGAAGAAATAAGATAAGGAAGGAAACTTTTATACGGAGGGAGTGGGGTTGGGGGGAAGTCTCATATCCCATGTTGTGTTTGGGTTTCAGCCAAAGTCACTGGAGGTGGCAATGTCATCTGGCTCCCAATCTCTGACCCGGTCTGGTCAGGACATCTCTCAGGATTAGGATGAAGAAGTTACAGGGTCCTAGGAGACTGCGGGGGTGGTAGCCATAATGGTGAAGCTCATTCCTTCCTCATTTTTAATTGGCCAATGTTGCAGAAGCCATTTTCCCCCGTAAAGTCTTTATTTTTTATGAAAGGACCCATAACAGGAGTGATAGGCAGAATAGTATCCCTTCCCCTCTTTATATTGTCTGCCAATTGGTCCTAATTTTCAACACACCAGTTTGGGCTCACTGATTTCCAGTCTCTCACTTTTCTGGTTTACCAGGCAAACCTTAACACTGCCCTCGAGGTATACCAAAAGGCCTTTTTGTTTGAGTTCATTCATCCTTCCTGTCTTCCTTGTGCACCTTTTCCCATCGACATTTATGGTTATCAGTCATTGTGACATTTTATGAACGGTCACTCACTTCTTAGTTAGGGTAGCTCATAGCTTGGGCAACTTTGTAGGCCCAATCATCACAACAGCGCCTTAGCTTGCTTATGTGAAGTCAGACACAAAGGAAAGAATGAGAGGCAGCTAAGCTTTAGAGAAAAAGGCTCTTCTGAGCTTCATTTACGAACAGATAAAGTCCTCTGTGGAAGAGGAGAGGAAGTGATTTGACACCGCTATGCAGTGGCATTTTAAACCTGCCCGTAGATTAGTGCCTGCATTCTGGTGGAGGCCGCTGGGCACTTTGCTTTACCATTCCGTTCTGTTTAAGGAAACTATTACATGATTCAGTTTTCCTGATGGAAACAATGACTCTTGGATAGAGTCAGGCCACTATAATAGTCAACTTGTTTATTTGGCCATTGAGCAATTGCAACCAACACATTTACCATTAGCAATTCAGCCTGTAGGGAGTTGGGAGGTACATGACAACTTCATTTGTCTGAATCAACCACAGCCTAGATAGGCTTGGGAGGTGGAGGTGTACGAGACTTTGGGTCCCCTAGTGGATGACTAACAGAATGTGATCAATCCAGCCCTATACAACTAGGCACAACATGAACGAATTCCTGTTGATGTTGTCAAGCCTCTGTCTCCCAGGCACTCCTATTGCTGCTCGTAAGTCACCTTGGCTGTATCAGGAGTACTCACTGAAAAGCACTTACTGCCTCCACGTGCTATTTTAGCAGATCATTGGTGTGGCTCTTGACTAATTAGTTAAGTCATGGCAGGAGACCTCTTTGAAGTCCACTTATCAATTTGCAGCACTCTCAAGACTGTAAGTACCTTTTTATTGCTAAATAATTGAAGCCCTTTCCCAACAAACTGTCCACACAGTTTATAAAATGAATTCTCCCACGCAGACAGTTTTAGTGACCCACTGGGACCTCGTCAAGCTAGCAGCCTTGTGCGGTCATGCAAAGGTTAATCAGAGCATCTATGTTAAATGAAATAAATGCTAAGTTGATTCAGATGCTCTTTCCTGAAGCTATTATGTATGGCTGTTAAGAGTGGCAGCCTGGCCCAGTGGGCGTAGCAGTGGGCTGGGACCCGCTTGCTTCTGCATTGTAACTGCAGCTCTTCCATGACTTACTTGGCCTTGCCAACACTGAGAATTTTCAAGTTCTTCCCTCAATTGTCTAGCACCAGTGCAGCTCTGACTGGGGTGGTAAAAATGCCTGCTCCTGATCCACACCAGTGTTCCGGGTGTTAACAGCAGGGGAGCTCCTCTAGAGATAGAATCTCAGAAAATCCTCAGTGCAGACACCCTCCATGCCTCAGCCATCTAAACTTGAAAAATAGGGGATAAATACTTGCAAATTGTTTAAGTACTAGGGTTATTGTGAGGCCAGACTAATGTTTGTGCAGTTCTGAATGTGTAACACAGTACCCTGCAAATCGCTAGATGCGATACAAACACACAGGAATACTCTGCCATGGAGAGCTACCAGCCTGAACAAACAGCAAGAAATTTCAGATTTAAATAGCTGAAATCATGAAAATTACAATTTTTAAAATCCCATGACCATGAAATTGACCAAAATGGATGGCAACTTTGGTAGGGCCCTAGTTATGTACTAAATTCTCACAAGACACTGAATGGTATATAGCCAGAGAAGTGCGGCATCAGAGGTAATGCAGCTGGAAACGATGGCAGTTCTGCAATAACCCTGGTGGGGTCGATGACAATTCAGGATAATGGCTTCGACCCTACCCAGTACATAAGACACCTAGTTTGTATCATTCTGAAGGCCTTAAAGATATTTTCTATTGACCTCCAGCTTAAAGGAAGGAACTGATCTAGAGGCTAGTACCAAGAGCAAAGATGATCCTAGGATATATAGTCAGTCTGACCCTGGGCAAGTCCCTTGACTTCCTCGTGTCAGTCACCCAGCTGTAAAATTAGTAAGTTAGCAGGACCTTGCTGGAAATCAGATGCTGCATCTAGCAGAGTTTTCCTAGGGTGGGGAGGAAATCACATAGGCAGTGAGGGTGCAGAGTTCTGGCCAACACCTGGGATGCTACAGACTCCTGTTATTCCATTCCTAGGGGCACCTTGTCAACTGTGGCCAATGGGTACTCTGGCCCTAGAGTTTATTTCTGTTTCTGTCAGTCAAGAACTCAGACCAGCTATTTCCACAGAGCTGACAAGCTGGGGCTCTTGGTCCAAGCAAGAATGTGTTTGACACTAACTTGTCACAAAGAGAACTGACACAAATCCATGAAGGGATTAGTTTACCAGTAGTCCAGAAAAGTACCTAAGTATCTGCTTAAGTTTAAGTGTATGAGCAGTTCCAATGCAGTCTAGGGCACAACTCATATCCTGTGTTTTGCTAGATCAGGGACAGCCAGATTTCACAGTTCTGAAAGCTTGATATTTGGTTGGAAATCGAGACAGTGCTACTACCTGGCATTTTTCTTTTTGCTGCTTTAGAGAAGTAAATTCTAGTCCACTTTATATACTGCTCAAACATCTCTAGGCTATGGCTGTATTATCCATCAGTAGTGGAGAGTGGTAGAGAATCAGGCAGCAATAGAGTGATCTGGAGAAGGGGTGGTGAGACGGTGCTCGTGCCTATGGCTAAAGCACCGTTTTGGCACTGCCTTGTGCTGGGGAGGTGGAGAGCGCCTTAGCATGCAGCCGGAGCATGCCTGCTACTATGCCCCCTGCAGGGGCTGCAGTATGCTCCTCCCTGGCTGGTGTGCAGGGAAGCATGGGCCTGCCTCCTCCTTGCCTCCATCATGATCTCGCTACCTAATGGGAACAAAGTGAGCAATCCCTGTGCTCAGGAAAGAGCAAGAACTACAGTGAGCCCAGCCACTGCACCAAGACGTAAGGACAACTGCACCCGTGGAGCAGCTGGGCAAGGTCTGCCCCTTAGGCAACCTCTAACAAAATGCTGATCTTTCTACAGAACATGCATATCAACCATTTTACGTGGGTTACTCCAGTGGCTTGAGGGTAGTGGATAGTTTTCTTCTTTCTTGCTCGTTTGTGGGGTGAGAAGTCATATTCAGCACTCTTTGGGTACTAGAAGAACTTTGTTTCACCAGGTCACCAATAGGTTTATGCACCCCCAGCTCATCCATGTATAAAATGGAACAGTGGGTGGTTATAGAAAGCACAAATACACCCAGAATGAGACTGGCCACTGGAGTATGTGGAGTGGCATAATTACAAGTGGTGCTTTGATTTTGTATTATAGTGTTCATGGGTTTCTGGAGATAAGCCAGAAACTCCTGAAATATGAATGCTGCCTTCTTCCTTGCATAGTTTGGTAAGTATATGCATATTTTTCCACACTGCCTGAAATAACACTAAGAAAACACAAACAGACATGCTAGAAAAGGTTTAGAAACAACTCATCTGGCTGAATGTTCTAGGTCCAGACACATGCAACTCTTACCATTTAAAAAAAAACAAAACATTACCCTTGAGTGAAGTCTTCTCTCCATGTAAGTGATAAATCAACAGGACTTTACATTTTATAGCACATGTTCCTTAACATTTCCTTGTTCTCTTGCCACTGCTATATTTATGCATGCAACTGGATTAGGTGGGCAGGCAAGCAGAGCGGGCACATGGAAGCTGTGCCAGGAGTAAATTGAGGCAACTATGGCTTTGATGGACAATTGTTATACGAGGGATGAGAATGGCTCAAAGTCCCAGTGAAACATGCCAGCCTCCCCCTCCCTGTAGCCCTCCCACAAGAGCCTTTGATTAGTACTAAAGATTGAAGAAGCTCTTTTCTCTGCCATACTGGAGATTCTCTCTCATCCTGCACTGGAAAGAAAAACCAAACACCAAAGTGTGAAGAAGAGACTTTGCTCCAGCAGTTGCCCGAGAGTTACTGACAGCTCACATGTCTGAACAGTAAGGGCCTGATCCAGAGCTCCAGTGAAGTCAAACAAAAGACTCATCGACTTCGGATCAGGCCCTAAACGTGCTAAGATTGAAACTTTTTTTCCCCCCACCAAGTTCCAACTCAATGGACTCGGTGCATGGAAATAAATGAGGACAGGGGACACAATTCGCCTCCTAAAAATCCTGAATTGAAGTTTCAGGTGGGATCTTGGCCACTATTCAAGCCTATAAACTCAATCAGCAACTATAGCCAATATACCCCTTTCCCGGCTAGGGACTGCAGGGCGGAGCAATACAGTGGCAAAAGCCGTGCAGACCAGTCCTGAGGAATCTCCCTTCACACTCGGTGGAGGGACAGTTGTTTTCCAACCCTTTTACAGTGCTAGAGTAGTGTTAATGAGACGCACCCAGTGGGCCTGCCCAAAAAGAAGTCAGGGTCACTTCAGTGGTCCCACAGACCAGTGTCTCTCAACCCGTGGCAAAAAAGTTGCCCTGGTTTAACAAACTGGTTTTTCATTCAATTTAGTTAAACTGGTTCAAATCCCTGTGTGGACACATGAACCTTCACTTTCAAGGCCCTTCACGACCTACCCCTACTCTACCTATCACCTCTCATTCAGTATTAAAAGGTTGACTCCTGCCTCTGATTGGCCTGTGATGTCAGCCTCTATCTCCACTTGTGAAGTTTTCAAATAAGCACCTTTGTGCTTTCTCCCATGCAGCTCCTTGTGCTTGGGAGGAGCTCTCTCTAAACGGCCACAAAACTCTCTCATCCTCCTTAAAGCTCTCCTTTGCCATGAAGCCTACAAAAATACAGACAACATTTAGGCTGCTGGTGTGTGGAGACCACAGCCTATCACACTGACCACATTGTCTCATTGTTTCCTTGTACTCCCCATCTGTCTGTATCCAGCTGTTGTCTTGTCTTATTTGTAGATTGTGAGCTTTTAGTTCTGTGCCTGTAACAGCCCCTAGCACAACAGGGTCCTGCTCCGTGACTGGGGGTCCTACATGCTCCAAGTAATTAATAATCATTTTAGCTTCATTAAGGACCAATTTTAAACTTTTGCAACTTTTGTGCTTTGACAATGCTGGTTTGTTTTTGTCATCTGCTATCCAGCCTTCCCAGGCCAGGCTGCTTGTAAGGGCCTGATTTTCCCATGCCCGACAGGGGGAAGGTGGAGGTGTTTACACCCGTATGGAGTAAGTGTTCTGAACTGGCAGTGTTTTTAAGTGACCAAAGTGCACGACAGTGGAGGAGCAGCACACCTGCAAGACAGAGATCCTGCCAATGTTGCACTTGAAATTTTTTACTAATAAATGACAACATTTATGAAAAACCCTCTCCTCTGTGAGGGCAGTCAGGGGACTCACCTGCACGTCACATGCAACACAAATGTAATAAAATACCCCCTCTTTTCAAGGGGCAGGTGTGCCTGAAAGCTGCTGGAGTAGTACAGGGTGATTTGTAAAGATTATCAGTAACAGCAGATAGTTTTGGTAATAGCAGAAGCAAGTTCAGTTGGCTGTTCTTTGTGGGGTTGTGATAGTTTTTGATTGTGGGGATTCATGAAACAGATTGTGAATGTTTCACTAATTTTAGCATGCATGATTATTTCTCTAAGTATTCACATTTCAAAGTGTGTTATTCACTATATGTCATTCTCCTGCTTTAAAGATTCAGTCATCCAATCAAGGAGCAGAAATACCCTCGTGTTACTTAGCTGAGTAATTATCACAAATAGCAAGTAATCAAAATGTACCTTCCATAGGCTGAAGTTCATTTGCAGAAGCCAAATACTTAGGGAAACTAAACCCAGAGCAATCAGGTTTGTTTTGTGATAAACCCACTAACAGGAAAAATGGCTACATTCACAACAAATACTTCAACCAGCTCTACTTTCTATCCTAAATCTTGCATCCCATTGTGAACTTAGTACTATCTGTTAAGAATGCAGCTGAACACAATACATTTTTCCTTAGCATTTTCTTCAGCAGTTTGACTTGAATACAGGTGGTAGCCTGCAGAGTCTCTGCTATTTTAAGCACATTGTCTCACTTGTGTTAGGTCATGTTACTGGAAAGTGGCGAGATAGAACATGACATGACATAATACCGCATGGTGCTGGTGAATGTGATGCAACATGTCAAAGGCATCTTAGTACAGGATTTGAAAAGGAACAAGGATGATAACATTAATGGACACTGCTAGCCCAGAGCAGGCTTAAGAGTTTCAGAAGTTTATTTTGGATAACTACCAGGAGTCTGAATTCTTCATCTGAAACCTGCAGAGCAGGGGTTCTCAAACTGGGGGGCGGGACCCCTCAGAGGGTTGTAATTACATGGGGGGGTCACAAGCTATCAGCCTCCACCCCAAACCCTGCTTTGCCTCCAGCATTTATAATGATGTTAATATATATTAAAAATATATTAAAAATGTTTTGAATTTATAAGGGGGTGGGGAGGGGGTCGCATGCAGAGGATTGCTATGTGAAAGGGTCACCAGTACAAAAGTTTGAGAACCACTGCTAGAGAGTCTCCACAGACCATCTCCCATACATCTTTTCTCTGCCCAACCGAACCATATTTTCCCTACTTTTACCCAAGTCCATTCCCTGGCACAGAAAAGTCTCTTCTCCCACTACCAAAGGTTCAAATAAAAAACAAGAGTGCTTCACCAATAAAGGGTTTGATCCTGCAACAATGTCACATGTAGAATTCGAGCCAATCTCAACAGCAGTACCTTAGGAGGAGGACTTTCCAGGATTTGGCCTAAAAGTTGTCTCTGTTTTCTTGCCATTGGCTATTACAGCCTGCAGCAATCCATGCACCAAGTGACTAAGTAAAGCAAACTAAGGGACAGAGTCTGTCATCCTTGCTCATGGCAAGTAGCACCTCGTTCACTAAGCTGTTCCATTCATTTCACTGGGACTGCGTGAGGAGCAAAGTATCACTCAAGGGGTGAAAATCGTCACTCTGCAGAAGCCTAGCACATGGCTTAAATCCTACTTAATTCCTATCTTGAGGTCTTAAGCGGTGGAGAGACTTCATGCTGGTCCTCTGCAGAAGAGTGAATTTCACCCAACATCAATACTTGTGGCAGAATCTGGCCCTAGATAAATATAGAAGATGGAGACATTGTGTTGTTAGACAATATAGGCTGTACTAGAGAGATCAATAAATAGATTTTCAGTCCATTACAATAGATGCATTAAGAGAGCCAGCTTCTCAGCTCTTCCAGCAAACGTTCAGCTAAGCCACGTATGCAAAGTGTAGCTAGTCCAGGTACACTGGCTGCTCTGTGGTAGGAAGATAGAAAATCTACTTGCCTGCTCCCCTTCCTGGGGCACTAGAACATTTTAAGATGAGACTCTCATAACAAGGGTCTGAGCACGTGACACTCAAACAACATTGGGGAAGGAGCCAGTCGGATTACATAAATTAGATAGAATGGATTAGACAGATTCGTTTTTAAAAGTGTCTGAATGACAGCCTTTGAGACTACTGCATGACCCTGAACTCAGACAGGTTTTGCATCTGAACTGTTATGGAGCTAAGAAGCTTTTACTGTAAGCTTCTGTTTTGTCTTTTTTTTGCAAAGGATACAGACTCAATGGGCCCAGTCCTGCTCTCCATTATATCTGTTCAAACCAATAGAGTTACTCTGGATTTACACCAGGATAAGTGGGAGCACGTGTTGGCCCAGACCACCACCACAAGCACACACCCCTACCTTTCACTTTGCTTCAAAGGGTTGTGTTTATCAGTCTGCGAAGTCTCCAGCTAGCAGTCCTGCTTCCAACTTCTGTGATCTTGGGCAAGTCATTTATCATTTCTGCTTCGGTTTGCAGATCTGCAAAATGGGAACAACAGTTCAAACCCCTGCTCCCCAATGAAATAGCTTTGAGCTGGAAAGGCATTCTGGGTACAGAAATGCAAGTAGTACACCATATATTCCACTTCATTTCCAAGCTTCTGTATCTGGTACAGACACATGGCGACCCAACGCTGCAGTTGTTGCCCAAAAGCTGCCATTATGGAGAAAGGGAATTATACGTGCATAATGGCTGCAGGATTGGGCTCACACAGGATAGCTTTTAAAGTGCATAAATGTCTTAGGGCAGTGGCCATTAGGCCACAAGGAGGCCTCCCATTTTATAGTAGCTGAGTGGCAGCCAATAGGTATCTGGATGCCCCCCTTTAAAACTTGCCATCAGTTGGCGTGTTGTTTGCCTTGCATCAGACCTGCCCCTCTGCAGCATTTATGATTCACACTGATGCTACCAATGGTGAAGAGGTTCATTCACATAATGAATCAATGAACACTACTGACTATGGAAGAGAGAAGTAATTATTATACATTACCACTCCTGCTAATGGCAGAGTGGCTGATGACTACTCCCAACATTGTATAATCAGGAATTTAAATTAAGAAGTTCTGCTCTCGATGATTAAGGCACTAATAACTGAAACATTACATTCCCTAATTCTTCCCTATTCTCATTCCATAACCCAGGGGCCAGTACTTTAAACTGAGCATGTTATCAGTGTCAGAAACAGCACAGATGCAAAGAATTTAAATTTTCCAAGACACTCCTTATTTCTGTGAAAGTGTGGCCTTTTTAGCAAGTATGAGACACAAGAGGAGCCATCTCCTGCCCTCACTGGAACTGATGTGGAGCTGGGGTAACCCACTGGCTTCAGATGTTACTGCAGAGACACCCCACTGTAATGGACTGCAGATGTCAGCAGTCATCCCACAGGTGTGTGCTATAGTTAATTTTTAAAGGGTTTATACCAGGGGTAGGCAACCTATGGCACGGGTGCCTAAGGCGGCACGCAAGCTGATTTTCAGTGGCACTCACACTGCCTGGGTCCTGGCCAACGGTCCGGGGGTCTCTGCATTTTAATTTAATTTTAAATGAAGCTTCTTAAACATTTTAAAAACCTTATTTACTTTACATATAACTAAACTATTGTTGTATATTATAGACTTATAGAAAGAGACCTTCTAAAAACATTAAAATGTATTACTGGCACGCGAAACCTTAAATCAGAGTGAATAAATGAAGACTCGGCACAGCACTTCTGAAAGGTTGCCGACCCCTGGTTTATACATTGCTAAAAACTATAGCCCAAATACTACAGACTGCAGAACCTTCATACTGGTATACTCCTATTGACACAAGCAGGGTCCTATTTAATAGAACCCTACTGGGAATGGCTAAGGTTTTCACTGAGATTAGTGATTTTAGATGCCCAATGTGTGACACTTGTGAAAATCTCATTTCCAAAAAATTACTTGTTTTGCATCAGGACAAAACCAAGACCTTGCAAAATCTTTTGCAAGAGCCAAAGAGAGAGAGAGTAACCCTAGGGCAGTCAGTAGCCCAGAACTTAGGGCACTCACCTGGCATGTGGGGGATCCAGATTCAAGTCAATCAGTTATGCTCCTTCTCAATTGTACCCTGAACCTGAGAACGGTTTCTGTTTTCACAAAACGTTCACTGGGAAAGATTTGTGGGGAAAATTTTGGTTTTGATGAACTGATGTTTTCCAAAGAAAAACCGGTGTGTCAAAAACTTCCCAACCAGTTCTACATAAAGTCCCGACATTCACAAAATGCTGAGCTCCTCACCCCCTCTGAAAATTGGTCTCCTTTAAGACATCTCAAGTTGGGCATCCAAGAAAGAACCCACTACCTTTGAAAATCTTGACTGTTTATCTGTATTAAATTCTAAGAGTTGTTTCCATATGGGAGCAAAAGATATGTAGTCCCAGAAATATGTAAATATCAACAGTAAATCTGGTTCTGGGATTTTTGTTTTTCAAACTCAGACAGCTCTCCTACTACAGCCGATTGCTGTGCATGGGCTGTAAAAGACCATCATTTTCCCTTATAGTTGTTCTGACTTACAGCGTGTCTCAAAAACTGCACACTCTTCATATCCATCCAGCTGTGTGCAGCAATAAACACGATAATTATGCAGATAAGTCTTAAATTTTGTACACATAAGGGTAGCTGAATACATTGTTAGCAAAACAATAATTAACCCTCAACAGGGCTCAATCTACACTGCCCTCTACACCTTCCCAAGATGGGCAAACCGTGGCTGGGGCTTCGCATGTTACGGGAGGATGTCATAGGTAAGGACAGCTTGCTGTACTTCAGAGGAAGCAATTTCATTTTTTTGTGCATCCAAAAGAGGTCAAGAACAACAAAGTCAGCCAGTATCTGTATCCTGACACTAGGGCTTGAGGGTATTTCAAAACAAATGCCAAAGGCATTACAGGCAGTAGAACAGACGTGCAGAGTATATGCTGCTAGAACAAACAGTTGCAAAGACGCAGAGGGAGCGTGCTCCAGGAAAGCTTGGAATAGTATAGCAATTCAGCGAAGTGCCTTAGTGACAGATGTGTGAAAAAGGAGGCCAGTAAAGGTGGTGGGGCAGATAGCAGGAATGAAGGGAAGAACAGTCAATAGAATTATTTAATGAAAACGTAAGTCTGACACTATATAAAAGAACAGTGACCATGTTTACTCTAATGTATCACCACTGTATTGTGTTTAAATCCATGTATCATTGTATCTGAAGTTCAGAATATATGCAATGCGTTTATCTCAATCTTGTTGTGTTTTTAGGTAACACCCACAAGGCAGATTTACATCTAAACTGGCCAGCTAGGTGTTTGTTGATGGCCCATTAAGGAGAATCAATTCTTCCAGTGGACCCCTCTTTAAGACTGCACGTAGGCAATGAACAGTGCATGACTCAGCAAGGCACATGTGACCAAGACTCCATGTTTATGCCAGTAATTTTCCATGCACCTAGGCTAAGAGGTGCCAATTGCAGACTGCAACATCGTCTCATCTTTATTCCTGCTCCAGTTCTCCAGACTGATTTTCTAACTAGGAGGAAGCTTTGAAGAAAGGACTGATGACCGCTGCCCCAATCTTTTTGGGTGACCCAGAGAGACTTATTGCAAGCAAGCAGAATTACGGTCACTGGTATCCTGACCTACAGACTCTGAAATCATTTGTAATGTATCTGATTCCTTGAAGCCTTCACATGCATCTGACGAAGTGGGTATTCACCCACGATAGCTCATGCTTCATAACGTCTGTCAGTCTATAAGGTGCCACAGGACTCTTTGCTGCTCTTAAAGCCTTTAATAACTCTTCTTTTCCTTTTAAATACATCTTGAGTTAGTTTACTAAAGATTGGCTGCAGTGTGGTATCTGATGAGATCCTGAAAGTACATGTTGACCTGGGGTGAGTGTCTGATCCTTTGGGATTGGAAGAACCTAATGTGTGGTGAATTTTGGTTTTAATAACCTTCCATCACGTAGTCCAGTTGTCTGGGTGGTAACCGGGGCTGGAGTGCCAGGGACTGTTGTGCGGCACTCTGTGAACTAGCGTAGTGCTACACGAGCTCACTTCTGTTACTGGCTTGGTGAAATCTTAAGCTAGATCTACCACCAGTTTGGGGTACATGTCCTGTATTTTGGCATCTGACCTGCGATTGGGGCTCTTAGTTATGGCCTAACACCAGTAGCACTATTGAACTTAATGGGGCAATCCGTGTTCATCAGTGTGAGGAAGGGTTATGCAAGTTAGCCTTACGCAGATAACAAATCAAGTTCAAGGGAACTTTCTTCTTCTAAAATTGCTCAGATTTAAATATGATGCCTCCAAAGGTTAAAGGTGAGCAATGAAAAAACCTCATTGTGATGCTAAACCAACCTTCCACACCTGCTCCACCTTATCTAGGAGAATTTTATATTTTCTGAGTCAGAAGTTCATTTGCTTTTTCTCCATATCTAGGCATCTCTAAGCCAACTCTAAATAGTGCATCAATAGAACATTCAGCAGTGGCAGTATTTCAGTTCCTCTTCTTCACAGTGCGTTAACTGTCTCGCCAACAGACGACAGTTTAGTTTACATCTCACAGGCAAACCAGGGTCTGCTCCCCGTGGGTTTCTCCCATCTTTAGGCCTCCCAGCTAGAGTTCTGTGAATGATGGATTTTTCCATTCTCTGGCAAATCCAAAAAAAAGTGTTTCAGAATGAACCAAAACCCCATTTTTTTCTATGAATTGAACAATAAAAATAAATTGCTTTGGGTTAAAGAAAAATGTTTTGTTCAACCTAAAATAAAAATTTCATTTAAGTTTTGAGTAGATTTTTAATGTTTGCTTTCTTTAAAATAAAACTGAAGAAAATTTCAAAAGCACAAAGTCGCTTTGAAAAAGAAAAATATTGAAGTGTTTTGTTTCAAAAGTGTCAACACAAGACATTCAGACTTTTTCCACAGATTTGCCTTACACAGACTTCACTGAAAAGTGTCACCTAGCACTACTCCCAGCCCACTAACCCTCAGGCTTTCCCACTACAGAAGCTCCCTGTAGACCCCTCTGACACACCCTGGCATCCCAATATTCACCACTGTCCTGTAATTAGGATGTGTTTGTACAAAGTCTGCCTGTTGGTGTCATTCTAAAAGTATCGATCTGCTGGACATTAATCTCTCGTTGGATTGTAGGTGAAGTTTGGCTACGTGTATGTATGGTACAGCGGTAAAAAGGCCAAACAATGTTAATGGCTTATTGAGGAAAAGCCCACAAGGATTACCCCAGGAACTGTGTACAACAGAAACCTCTCAGAGAGAGCACTGCACAATGGGAACTGTTTGACCCAGGTTACAGCAGAAGAGCTTTCCAGCAAGTGGGAAAAAGATATAAAAGGGGGAAATGATATAATGATGTTACTTCTCTCTCCCTACAACACCACACCTAGAAACACCTGAGGAGCAAGGACTGAACTGAGGGATTTCTAGCCTGTGTATGAAAACCTGGAAAACCCAAGCTGAAGAGCCAAGGCAGCTTGTGCCTTAAGAATCTGCCAGCCTATCACTCAGGGTGAGAATTTGCTAATTCATAGCCTACCTATCTAGTGTGTTAAACTCAGTGTGCAGTTTTGTTTATTTACTAGGTAATTTGCTTTGATGTGTTTGCTATCACTTTTGTAGTTAAACTTATTTTATGTTTTAAGCCAGGCCAGTGTGTGTTTTTGACTAAGGTGTCTGGGTAAAGTCTCCTCTTAGTTACCACAAGTGTGCATGCTCCTCTTCACACTGAGGGAGAGGCAGACCAGGTGTTAAATCCATTTGCTGGTCAGATTTGACCAGGGCAGGATGTACTGCTCTGGGGTCCAAGGCTTGGAGTTAGAGAGTGTGCATGCAACTGCAGCTGGATGCGTCCCTACCTGTGTGAAAGTGCAAGCTGGAGGGCTTTGCAGCTTGTCACGGCAGTACAGTGTGAGAGGGAGCCCAGGCTGGTGGGTCAGGGGGCTTAGTGGTACCCAGTTCCAGGTGGCACCCCAGGGGGAACCAGTCTCCCCCTCCTCCTACCAGGCTTCCCACCTGAGGTAAAAGCACTCCTTTGTATGCCCAGTGGACAGTCACATGACTCAGTCACCTGGCTCCTGTGATGGCTGGATCTGGTGATAGTCTCTCCTCAAAGTACCAGGCTCAAACACCTGTCCTTAAAGAACAGGTATTGGAACAGGGCTGGCTGGACCCAGGTCCCCACATCCATTTTTAGGACAGACCACCCTGTTACAGTACCTAGTATGGCCCTCGTCACCATAATATCTGCACACCTCATAATCGTTAATGGATTTTCTTACCTTACAGGAGTATGATGGGGATAAAGGACCACCCCCCATTTTGTAGATTAGATATGGAAGCAGAGGGTGACTTGCCCAAATCTGTGGCCTGAGCCAGGAATTAAATCCCAGTCTCTTGATTCCCAAATCAGTGCCCCATCTACTAGATTATCCTTCCTATGGCACATCCATGCAAATGCCAAGCTGATGTTAAGGAAATCCCACCTCATTCTTTAACAATCAGGTTTTCAGTTACTCTTTTATGGGAAGAGTCCTGCAGAATTTAGCACAGAAGGAGAACCTTTCTGTAGAAATTTTAATCCAACCTATAAAAATTCTAAAGCAGGGAACTAATCTTGAATTCTAAAGGACTGCTTTAAAGTTGACTAAGAAGGTATTTACTCTATTACAGTGGTTTTCGACCTGGGGTCTACGGACCCTTACGGGTCCTCTGACTACATCTAAGATTTCCAAAGGGGCCCACAACTCTCATTCAATATTTTTCAGGGGTCTGCAAATGAAAAAAGGTTGAAAACCACTGCTCTATTACGTTCTCTAGGGTTTTAAAGAGGAAAAAAAACATTTCCATAGACCTCCTACTGTCTTCATATGCCTATTTAGGTTGAGATTTTCAAAGACACCTAAGGGAGTTGGGACCCTAAATCCAACTGGATTCCAATGGGTTTGAAAACATCCCTGGTGAAATTCTTCAGATTTTGAGAAGGGTAGTGCTGCTAGAGAAAGTCCTCTTATTTATCTCAGCACCGTAAAGTGATGCGTCTGTCAAATGTCTTTAGAAAGAAATGCCCATTGATTCTGACTCCATCTGTGGGAGGCAAATCAGTCGCCACCACAACTGACTTGCTCTGATGGCTGAAAGGACAAGGGCGGGAACAGAGCCTACAGAGGGCTCTTCACAGTTAGGCCAGGTCACACTGAGGCTAAACCCGTGATTCTTCTGTAAAGAGATTTAATTTTAGTGTCACTCTTACAACTCGTTTCTCCTGGCTGTTTAAGAAAGCGTGCTGACGGACCTGCCCACTTGTGAAGGGCTGGGAGTCACCACTTCTCCTTGGCCCCATCTCTTAGGCTTCACACTCCGGCTTCTTTGGTATTCAGGAGTCCCCCCGGTGCAGACTTTGAGGGAGAACTGAAGAACCCCCCAGAAATAAGACTGGGTTTCTGAATCTTTCCAGAAGGCTGTCTGATGCCCTCACACATACACAGTGTAACTCTTTGGAACTCTAAAGCTGGCCTCAATTCATGTGGCTACTTGTGATCCACACAACAAATACTTCTCACACTAATAACTGTAGGAAATCTAATGTGGTTTGGAACAAGCCAGCTCCAGTACCTGACTGTGAAAGACATGCACCTGGAGGTAACAAAGTTCCTCCCACATGGGTGAGAAGATCAAACACCACGTGAAGGTAGCACACACTCTCCAACATGGAGGAAAAATAACATTCCCTCCTTCACTACATATTACCTTCTTTAAAGGTAATATGCCTCCCATTCAATCCAACTGCAGAGTTCAACCAATCCCCAAGTACCTTTACTAAATACATACTTATTTAAATGAAAGCGAGCAATTAAGAAAATGAGAGGGAAACGGGGGTGAAAAATGTTTAAAAATAAATTGTGAGCCAAAGAGAGCGTAGCAGAATCTCACCTCCTGCTGAATTGGAGCCAGATGCTGCCTCAGTTTCCCCACTTCCACAGCCAAACAACCACCAGCGCTTTGGCATTGTTTTCCCCTTCTGGGAAGGGGGTTATTAATATAAAACAGCTCAACTCAAAGCTTGAAGTTTTCAGCTGTATCCACCAGTCCATTATACCCCTCTTCGGCTCAGCAATCCATTACACCCTTCTTAAAGGTTTTTCCTCAAGCCCCTCAGCCAGGCCTTTCTTTCTGACTGGTATGGAGGATTTCTTCCCTGATTCAGTCTGGATCCCTTGCAGGTCTCTCTTGCTGCCCAAACCACCTGCCTGGGAGCTAAGGAGAGTCTCTCTGCATAGACCAGACCTTGGTCTGAGTCACAGACTCCCATCATGTGACCCCAGCCTCATTTCCTTCACCTGGGGAGGTGGGTTAAGCTGAGCCCAGGTGCAGCTGAGCCCCAGCCAGCTCACCCTGTGATAGAGGGCATTAGGCATATTCTTCTGGCTAACAAGAGACTAATGTTCTCCTGTTACAGACTAAAAACAACCACAAACATCACTGCTCTGTGCTTTCCTATTTTTCACCTCCACACTTGAGGCCAGTTCTGTTTTCTGTTGCACAAGTATAACTCTCGTAAAGGTACTGGGGTCCCTGAAAGCAGAATCTGGCTCCCAGGTTCTTTTGTAATCTCCAAAAGGAAGCAGTAATAGGTCCATCCATGACTATTACCCAAGATGGTCAGGGAGCAACCCCATGCTCCAAGTGTCCCTAAACCTCTGATTGCCAGAAGCTGGGACTGGATCACTCACTAATTGCCCTAGTCAGTTCAGTCTCTCTGAAGCATCCGGCACTGGCCTCTGTCAGTAGACAGGATACTGGGCTAGCTGGACTACTGATCTGACCCACTCTGGGCACGCTTATGTAGTGATACTTCACACTGATTTCAAAGAACCCCACCAATTTTGCAGCTAATGACGTGCTAGTTAGCAGTTCAAAGAATTAACTTTCACAACAGTGAAAAGAAATACCTGTTGCTGTTTCATTATCTCTATTACTGGAATGGCTCTGTCAGTGGAAGCTGCCATATAACAACTGGGGGCTCTGGTCTGAAGATGCAAAAGGGGAGTCAGAACCCCTTTAAAAATGGGGAAACAAAGTCTCAAACTTGTGATGAAGTGTGTTCTTGTTCTTTTGTTTGTATGTGTGTTTTGTTTCAGGGATGCAAATTTGAAAATGATAAATTTTAACCAGACCCAGTAATTCTTTAAAGTTCCTGCAGTCTCAGACATACAAACATTCTCAGTGCTAATCTCGGTCAGGCTATCAGAATGGAAGCATCATATCTGATTGTTTGTTATATTTAAGACACAACACTTGATTTATTTATTTTCCTGGCGATTTTCTCGTCTTTGTAATTAGATGCAGCAATGGGAACTGTTTTTATAGTACACTGGAATTTTGCATTGACGGTCTCCTGAGTCCACCCGCAATCTTATAGCCACACGCAGAACGGCTTTGGGAGCCCCTGGTAATCTGTTCATTTTACATTTTAAAACATCTGCTCCCTAAAGTAGAAGCCTGACTCTGCTGTAACTTAGCAACATGACAAAATGCCGACAGTGGCAAAAGAAAGCCCTAAGACTCATCTGGTCCCTTGTCGCTTTTATTTATTTGCAACAAGTATGTTACTGACTGATAAGTGAAGCAAACAATGAAATACCATGACATGCATGTCTTACATTTACTCATCAGTTTTCCTGTTGACGGAGAGTCATAAACAAGCAACTAATAAAGCCCTGTATACACATGTGGAAGTTGACATCAGTAATATCTGTCAACTGAGTTAATATAACCAACTTGCTAATTACATAAGAAATATTGTGAACTAGAAATAAGTCATTTGCTTCAAAGAAGCTTAATTCCCCATACTGAAGTGGGAGTACACATAACAGACTAGATATTCTTTTATATAGTCAGTACCTAATACCCGTTTCCTGCGGGTTATTTGATCTACAAAAATATAAAATGGAGTTGGTTGGTTGGCAATGGAGTGTAAAGTCTCTACAATAGGGAGCGGGTGGGTAGAGAAGAGGGAAAGACAAGACTTTCTGGCTTTTAATGGATGCCAAGATTATGCCATCACTGCAATAACTCTGTTTTAGTTTCTTTTATTCATGATTGAATTTTGTCCTGTTGAAAAGTGCCAGATTCAGGCCACTGGAAAAACTGCAACTTCTCTCATCAGGCTCAGATTTTCAAAGAGAGAACCCAAAATGTCAGCTCCTAAACCTATATTTAAGCATCTGCCTGATTTTCAAATGGGAACAGTTGAGCATTCAACACTTCTGAAAATCAGGCAAGTCTTTAAAGGTAGGCACAGGTGCTTATTTTAAAGCTTCACTTTTTAAAAATCTTGGACTTAAAGTTCAAAATCAGTGCAAGTCTATGCTACCAATAAACCTGAGTCTTAACCCGAAGGGGCCAGCCCAGGGCTGGCAAAGTAACTAGTGGTTTTGGTGAAGTGAAAAGCTGTCTCCTGCAGTAGGAATTGGGCTGGAGGCAGCACCAACTCCTTTCACATAAGACCACACCGAAGAGCTTCCAGATGACAAAGATTTCCAGAGAAGAGCTCAAGAGGTGAAAGGATCCATATCCCTGATCCATTCTCTAATGCACCCACTTGCATCAGTACATAATCCTGCATGATGATTGCTGCAGTGCTGTCCGAAGATGCACTATTCCTTAAAGCCTTACACAACAAGGCAGATCCTCCACTCCAATCTGCCCTCAGAGCACCAGCTCTAAGCACACAGGTGCAGATGCCACCAGAGTGTGGAATCCCAGATGACAACGCTAGACCTATGCCACCTCCTTCTGATACCCTGACACAGCTGAGAAAGACATGCCAGAGGGCAGCTGCACTCTGGCAATCCCCAAGTAATGTAACTGCCCTTTGGGGGCTGTTACCAGTTGGCATAAGTTAGAGCAGCCTCAAGTCAGCCTTAGGAGGCCCAGGGATTGGAGGAGGACAGAGGTGGCTACAGACAGCTCTCTCTTTCCCGCCCTCCCCAGGTCCTGTGCTGAGCACAGCTCAGCCAGACTCAAGGAACTGGGAATGTCTGACAAGCAAATAAATCATGCATGCATTTAGATGTGGTGCCATTCAGAAATGCTTTGCTTTACTGAATTATATAAAACAATGCACATCTACACAAGGCTGCGCTAATGTCCTGTGTCACACTGGATCCTGTCCAGGTTTTGTGCTGTGTTCAGTCTCCTCTTGGAGCACGACACAGGGGACTCCTGAGTTGAGCTGTTGTCTGTCATAGCACAGGATCAGACATCTTTTTGCATCCCATCCTACAACACAAAGGCGGTGGAGTAATCCAGTTTGTTTCATGTGCTGCAGGGGTGCTAATCTGAGCCCTGCTCAGTGTTTTTTGACAGTGGTCTCCACCATGAAGTTTGCAAATCTCCCAACACAGCCACCATGGCCCTGATATCATTCTGTTCTCATGCCATTTCACAACCTCTAGGGCAGTTCTCGGAGGACAGAAGGGAGAGGAAATGGTTATATTCACGATTCACTCATCTCACTGTTAGCCATGAAGAGCTTGGGTTCTTTCAGTCAGGACATACGCTCTCTTGTTGACCTTGGGCAAGTCACCCAGACTTCCTCGTGCCTTAGCCAACAGCCCAGCTAGAAAACTGGATACGCTTCTGAAAATGAGCTGCAGCAGCTGAGATGAGCTTTCTTGGGTTTATCAATTCTTGTCTCCCTGTGGCCACTCCCTGAGTGATTCAGTCTCTCTCCCACGACTACAAAACTTGCAGATAGTCTCTTTAAAATGAGCAGATGTCCTTGCTTTCAGAGACACAAGACTCTAGACTGAACAGAGTACTTCAACATGTGCTCTCAGCAACACCCCCCCCCCAACTTTCATAAACTCGTTGCACATTTGTAAGAGGTGGGTTTGTGATGATGGCATTACAGAACAGAACTTTGTACTGCACTGTCATCCAGTCCCAGAGCAATTCATGCCAATGGGGGGCAAATTGTCCCCCAAGTTCATAGCCCGAATAACCAGGCTGAGAGCTGGGATGTTCTACGAGGGCTGACTGGAAAGTACCCTCTGCTCCAGGCTGTATTGCTTAGCTGCTACCCTGCCCGTGACACTTCAGAGAACCCAGAGCTCCAGCACCTCCACTCTGCATGGACAATAGCCAATAGATTTTTGTAGTATTAGGTCCTCCACCTTTGCCCCATATCCCAGTTCTCACACCATGCATCAATGCACAGGCTCTATAACATACAGGGAGTGCACATCCCCTGCAAATCAACCCCTCCCCCCCCCACATGCAGCAGCATCTCACCGGTTTGCTGTCTTTGGACCTCTGTGCCCACAGAAGGGAGAGGAGGAAGATGTGGCAAGATTTCCACATATTTAGGCCTTACAACGTGCCTGTTAGGTATTATCCTGATACCAACAGAGGAGCTGAAACAAAGGGAGGTAAATTACTTGCCTGTGCTACACAGCAATTATCAGTACCAGAGGTGAGGAACCCAGGAGTCCTGTCTCCAGGACCCAGCTTTAGCAACTACAACATACTCCCCCCTCCCCCACCTTCCTATCCTTGCCCCACATCCCTCTCCCCACACCCCTAGTAAGAGAACACAGTCTATCCTTTGCTCAGTTTCCTCTCTGGTTGATTCTAGACCAGTAACAGACTTCAAAGGGAGTCCACTGTATGATATGGGGGCTTCAAGGCTTAGGGATGGGTAGCAAAGTTTGTATGGGGTGGGGGGAGGATCGGCTCCTCAATGGAAGGGAAGCTGGGGACCCTACAAGGAATAACTATTACAAAACTGCCTGTTTTTAATAATTTGAAATGGCTTAAGAAACCAAACCCAGCCCTGGCATAAGGGGGTGCAGGTCCCACTGAAGTCAGTAGGAGCTGAACCTGCTTATGCACATTTAAAACAAAACAAAAAAGTCACTGTACCTTATATTTGAAACAGCAAAGAAATGGACTGATTTTTAGGCACTACAACATGCAAATATATTTTGTCTATCTTCCAGTACATAACTTACAGTAACAATCTATTCAATATAAGTGATTTATTCTATTTTATTTATACTCACACTGTAACTGTGCAGGACTCACTGCTGCAAAGCCTCCTGCTGGTGTCTTCCAGGAATTAGCTCATCCAGCCTCTGGAGCACCCTCTGCAGGCCAGTGTCCTGCTGCTGCTTGGCCCCCATCTCCCTCCCAGACCCAGTGCTCCTTTATCTGGGGTGCTGCCCCCTGGCAGTACACCCCTCAGTCTCAGGGTCTCCTCACCCAGGGGAACCCTACCCCCTATCCCCACCTTCCCTCAGTCATAGGCTACTGCCAGTCACCATCTCACCCCCACACCCTGGGGCAGGCTGCAGTATCAGCCACTCATCACTGGCAAGGAGGGTTTGGACCTGCTGCCTTTGCCTACCTCTGGGCTGCCCCCTGCAACCCTCAGTACCCATGGATCCTCTGCTAGGCCGCAGCCTGGGGCTTTCCAGGCTGGAGCCTCCCCAGCTCCTCTCCCTTTCCCCAGCCCTGCTCCACTCAGGTACCCTGCTCAGGTCTCTGCAGCCAGGTCCATCTCCCTCTACAGCTAGAGACAGTCTGTCTCTGGCTTCTGGCCCCAGCCCTCTTATAAGGACCAGCTGGGCCCTCATTAAGCCAGCCTCGGCCTGATTGGCGTGTGACCCCCCCAGCTGAGGCTGCTTTCCCCAATCAGCCCCGCTTTTCCTTCCCTGCCTCAGCCCTCTCCCCAGGCTGTTTTAAGCCTTTTAAGGCAGGAGCGGGTGACCACCCCACTACCACACACACAGTATACAGAGAGAAAGACACACATATAAATATACACACAGATTATACAGCAATTTCCCACTGTTTTTTATTTGATTGGAAACCATAATGCCGTGAAGCAAGAAGGAACCTGAAAGCTCCCACAGAGGAGCTGCTCGCACATCGCCTTGAAATGTGCTGTCTGTATCAGGAAGGCATTTTAAAGATTTAGACTAGGAGATATAAATGGAATCTCTCTGGAGTTAAATTATGCTACCTGTGGGCCTGATGTTCCTCTGGTTTGCCTGAGGAAGACAAATGTTTCGTCCTTATCTGTGGATTTCTTTGCTAATTAAAATGCATGAACTACTTTAAGCTGTATTTACCCGAGGGGCACTTCAACACTGTTCTTTTACCATTTAAAAAAAAACAACTATGGATGTTTTTAAAGATGTCACGCCCAGAAGCTGTTCATTAATATTCCTTAAAAATAATATCAACAGAGCAGGATATTAACACTGCAGGTCTATCTATGCAAAACAATTGTGAATCTAAACAGATGGCAAGGAGTGAGATCAGAAGCAACCAGAAATAGATGCAGTGATCGAGCTTAGATGTTGTCAATTGCCTTAGATAGCTAAATAATTTTGTTAGAATTTGCATTGTTCCCTGGGTGTTCCCAATAGCGTATAGAGGGAACTTGGCAAATGCTGGGGTAAAATTAACTAAGGCAAAACCGTGAAGATTTTAAGCACAGCTACTGACAATTATATTATTTACTACATTAAATGAGAAAGGCAGGAAGATACAAAGGCAGCACCTTGTTGAGGAGGGAAGTCTTCCTTCTCAGGCTGAAGGATGGAGCAGTATTTCTGAAGTCTATTCATGCCGGAGATGTCACAAAGCACCCTACAAAAGACAATGCCTAACACTAACAAGCCATGATACATAAGGGTACCCTTTCTTAGCACTTTGCCTGAGCCCAAATGTCAACATTGCAGTTTTATAGCCCTGCAGCCTGAGACAGCTGACACGACCGCGGCTGTTTAACTGCTATGTAGACATGGAGGATCTCAAAGCATTTCAGAAACATGAAGCCTAATAACTCCCTGCAAGACAGTTACAGTGACTGGCACTAAAAAGTCAGCATTTCCTTCAAGTTACCCCAGTGTGGCAAGCACTTTTAATCCTAGTATGCCCGCTTTTCTGAAAGGGGAACAGACAAAGAGAGGTTAATCTGACGAAGGCCACCAGTAGAAGGAAGAAGAGAATCCATGAGTCCTGACTCCTGCTCACATAAGCCAATTTCAGAAGCTGAGATGCTTTAAAATAATCTTCCAGGGATATAAATTTGAGTCAGAGTCTAAAACCAGGCCATAATCCTCTGGGTAAATGGCCAGAAAGGACAAGACGCTTTTTGGGCAGATACCCATCTTCTTATGTGCCTGTACAGCACCATGCATAGCTATAGTAGGCTGTATTGAGATAGTGCCTAGAGGCCACAGCCCCCCAAGGAGCTCACCTTGCCAGGGTAAGACAAGAGACAGCGAGTGGACGCAACAAACGGAGGGAGCAGACCTGGAACCTTAAAGTTCCAATTGTCCATAGTGCACAGAACAACTGTCAGCACAAACAAGTGAACAAAAATGCCACCTCTTCCTGCAGCACAGGAAATTTAAGATGCTAGGACTGCAAACAATACAGGAAGGGGCCTAAAACCACAGGGCCTGGTTTTTTATCTTTTGTTAAATGGACTCTGTTTTTGCATCCACAATTAGTTGACAGCACACATGCTACCAATCTGATGTCTACCAACCAGATTAGGCATGCAAATAAGGTAGCTCGATGTCTAAATGCTAACATCTGCATCCACAATTAACTGCGGGCACAAATGTGCACCCATAGAAACTGGAGGATGGGTTGAGGTTCCTTTAAAACGTTTGGCCCATAACGTCTTAAATGTCACTAAGTCAGAGGAGGGAGCAAGGCCACAGGAATATCTTGAACACTTCTATGAAGCTGTGTAACTACAATTAAGTTCAATGGGATTCTAGCATCTAAAACTCTGGGGATTGCTTTGAAAAGTAAGGATTTGATTTCAGAGTAAGACTTGCAAAGTCAATTCGTGTGTGTAAGAGAAGCCTACTATAGGAGTACCGGGTGCGAGAAATATGGTCTGTTCTCCCCCTGATGCATGGGGATGGGGGAGTTACAAGAAGCAGTATTACAGACCAAAGGGAGAAGAGAGCCCAACATTTAGAACAAGGGAGAAGTCTGTCCCACGGAGTTCTGGAAGGGCTACCACAATTATTAGAGATGAGTCAAGAAGGCCAAGGTTTGGGTTTTGCAAAACCAAAGCCATGGATGGCTCAGGGCCAAATTTCATTTTATCTGAACCAGCAAAAGCCAGTAAAATGGGACGAGGGTGCTGAATAAACGTTCCAGTCTTGATCTAATTCTAATCAGCAGGAAACTTTTAATTCCAGATAGGACTCTGGACGGAAAGCTTTGACTGCTTATTCTTGTGGATTCCAGCAGCAGTTGGACATACCAACTGAGTTCAGGGCCCTATGTGCTAGGCATTTTACACAGGCACATTAAGACACAGTTCCCGCCTTGAAAATAATCTAAGGTCTTATCTGTACAGGAAAATTACATCACGTGACAACATATGAACTACGATGGTAAATATGATTCAGCACTCGGTGTTGGCAAGGATGGTCATAGTTAACATCATGTCAATTTGTTGTATTAATTTTAGGGTGGATCTAGGGTTAACCATGACCAGCATGACACTCCAGGGCCTGAGTCTCATTTACACCAAGGCTCCTTTACACCATGTTGGCAATTTAAAGCGGTGTAAAGGGGCCTTATGTAAATGAGAATCAGGCCCTCGCTGTTTTGTACAGTACTAGTCACTGTAATTTTTCAGTGTGGACAAGCTCTACATGGACAGTTTACAAAAACGGGGAATTGAGGCACCAAGAGATTAAATAACTTGCCAAAGGTCGCACAGGGAGTCTGTGACAGAGCTGGGAATTAAACTCAGCCTTCCAGAGCCCTAACAAGAAGTCATGCATCTGTCCTCGCATGAACTCAACCAGGTGAAGAATGAAGACGAGAAGAGAGGAGGACGAGGGAGGTTTGTAACATTCCTAGATGCTGGAGCAATGCAGGCATTTCCAACTGCTGCACTGACAGTCGCTTCACAAAGCATGAGAGGAGAAATGTACAGGAGAATAAATATCTTCTCTCTGCTGGTATTTCCTCCACAAAGCCATCAATTAGTAATTCCATAGAGAAGCTTACTATTGAGAGTGGCTGGGAATGACATCTGGAGGGGGGAGAAATTGAGAGTTCCTGTTGAGATGGACAGTCAAGCCCACACACCCAGGCAACGTTTTAAGCCAGCTCTCACTTGTGGAATTGCTTAGATGAAATCCTTGCACACTCTGATATGATTGGTTATGTTGTCTGCTGGGGTTGAAGGGAATTTGCAGAGGCCAAATGTTGTCGATTATTCCTCTCTTGCCTCTCGAGTGAATAGAAGTGTCAGAAGAGATTAGCTGCTGTGTGCTATGCTACACGTACAATGCACATTTCGCTCCCATGGTCTTGTGGGAAATGGCTAAGAGTCATGGTGGAAAAAGAAAAGTGCTGGGAAACTTTACCTTAGACATTGGATTTAGCACCAGCAGTGAAGGAAACCAATCTCGGTGTATTTAAATAGTACCTGGATCATCTCTGTGCATATTACAGGCTCAAAGTGGGTGCAGGGGAGGGTGGAAAGGCTCCAGGATTCCTTCCCCACCCCGCCCATCCCGCACAAAGGCCAACACAAAACAGTGTCCATGCTTGGGCATGTACAATACCCTAAAGGGGGCAGAGATGAACAGGGAAGAGGACCGAAGCTGTTCCAGCCAACACTAGTGACCAAGCTGTAAATATAAAGCTGAAATCCACTTTTCCCTCCCCCCCGAAAATCAGGCCAAGCACAGGAACCAAGCAATGGAGAAGCAGGGCCAATGGGCTGGCAGCTGCAGTCTAGGCAGACATTGGCTTCCCAAAGGTCCCCGACGTGGAGTTTGTTGTGATGGTGTGAGCTCAACATTACAGAGGCCTGGGTGTGGAGCTTGCATCCAAAAGGAGATAAGTAGAACTGGTTAAAATACAAGACAACATTTTCATCTCCAAATGCAAAAATTGATAAAAAAAAAAGGTCCATCAAAATTATAAATTTCATGTTGGACCAGTTGTTCTCACATCTTTCTGGGGAAAAATCTGCTCCCAGCCGCAGCTGCTTTGCAGCTCGCCAGAGGCAGCCTAGAACTTAACAGAACTCCAAAGCTGTGAGCCTGCATAACAAAGAGATGACGCTCTCCCTCAGCCAGGGACCTTTGCCCAAGTTTACCCAGGAGGTGTCAGCTGTTCTTTAACGGATGTTCTTCACAGTTCAGTAACGTACACAAAGAGCAGCAGCTGACATTACAAGACAAACGGTCCATCTCGCCAAGCTGTAAAATGGCTGGAGCATTTTTCACACACATCAACAACAGCAGCACAAGCGATTCTGTGCTGGGAAGGAATTTCAACTGTGGCACCATATTGGGTAGGGAGACAGTAAACCTGAATTCAGTCTCTGCATTGGATTTGATAGGCAAAATATGGGTTAAAAGACAGACTTATGTCTGCAAAGGATAACCCGGTTCTTCAGCTTTCTTCTCTGCAGATATCAACACTACCTCAGAAGGTAACCATTCATGCATAAAATTACTAAAAGAGACCATCTATCTGACAAATGTCTGTTCTCTAATAATTTATACCACTTGATCTATTTTCAGAGGTTAGCCTTACATTTAAATTACAGTTCTGAATAAGGTCAGCCTGTTACTTAAAGATAAATTTACTCCACCTCCTCATGTTGCACTGTTGTGTTTGGATAATGACATGCTTTTCATTCCCATGTTCTTGCCCCTTTCAGTAATGATGTCCCAGACTGTCATCCGTGACCTAACCTGCCTGCCCCATACTGCAATCTCCTCTTCTTTTGGACTCCCTGTCACTCAAACAGCATTAGTGTCTCCGAGTTACAATTTTTCCCATGCTTTTAGTGGATGACGAGGTAACACCCAGAGCCCTCGGAGAATGGATGAAATAAATTATGCACCAAGGCCAGAAAGACCTCGGAGTTTTGTGTCGCTAGGTGAGATAACACATTGCATAACCAACAGCATTAAGTCCATTTAATTAAAGAATAATTTGTGTTGCTCCTTTCGATGAGTAAAGCAATAAAATGTCAATGTTTAAAGTGGAGATACTAGTGCAACATTCACGCTTTTAAAAGCTACCCAGGAGAAGCTCATTGTAAATATACCTGGTAACAGAAAGTTCACACTCTTCATGCATGGAGGCATTTTTCTGGTGGTAATTTCATATAACTGAAATCATTTGGAAAATTACTGGATAGCAGAAGATCTTTTGAAAATTGCTATTGTGAGTATTTTTCCCCACTCTGAAGAGTTGTCCAGTTATAACTTGGCGATCTGCATCTTTTTTCATTTGTCTAGGGAGCACCTCTGTGTTTTTAAGGGAGGAAAGGGTTTTTTTCAAAGAAGGTATGTGATATGCACATAGGTTAATGCACTAGTCTTTCACCTCTGAAGTTTGAGGCACAGGTGAAAACAAGCTTGGTGATTTCATCCTATAGGCCTTTTATCCACATCACAAATGCACACAGTTCTGCATGACTGGTGGTTTCTGCTTTGAGATGCTTTGAGGTAAAGTGCTGTCTGAGAGAAAGGCTTTAGTTTGTGTCCCTGCTGCAATAGTTGGCATAGAATAACCAGCCTGCACCAAAAAGGTGCCCCCTTTCAGACAGCTACAGTATCAAAACCTGGATATACTATTAAAAAACAGCATCCAGAGGTCCGTCATGGAGGATTCTCCATCACTGACCACTGGATATTTTTCTAAAAGCTCTGCCCTAGGAATTATTTTGGGGACGTCCCAGGGCCTGTGGTCTACAGAAGGTCAGACTAGACTATCACAGCGGTCCCTTCTGGTCCTGGAATCCTTGAATTCTATGACCTGTCTCTCTTCCACACAAAAGTGTTTGGCCCCCCTTTGTTACTCTCCCTTGCAGTCTTGGATTGTGGCCGTTGCCTCGGGCTGACAACGGTGCTGCTCCATTCCTTCAGCAGCCCTGTGTCAATGCAGACAGGTACGAATAAAAATATTCCCCCAAGGGATAATTTGGGTGAATTGAAGCAACTAATTTGGTGCCTTTTGCTGTTCCCATTACTTGGATAATTCCTGCAAATGGAGGGTGCACGATGGCTTGACAGATGTTTAAAGCTTGTGGCTGGCTGGTTTCTTTAGCGTCCAGAAGCCTATTTACTCATTTGTTCACTTGATTAAAAAAAAATAAAAATCACCTTTATGCTGTTGGACTGTGGATTGTTCGTTTTGCATTGGCCATCACGAGTGACTACGTACCCTGGTGCTATTCTCCTCTATGCAATAACTGAGAAAACTCCCCTGCTGCCCACGTAAAGCATTCTCCTGTAGGGTTTGCCCAACAACTGCGCTGAATGTCCCAGCATGCACGATCCTTTCTGGAAGACAGATCCAGTTTAGAATTTGGCCAACAACATCGGCCAGAGGAGCCAATTGGCTGAACTGATTCTCATTGAGGGCTGTAACTAGTAGGTGAAGGGAATGGGTACTGTCACAACGAATCCATCCATTATCAGGAATCAATGGAACTTAACAATGTTTGCAATGGTGACCAATGCAAACCAGAGATGCTGCCAAATCATCTGGAGGAAGTTCAGGCACTAGCAACTCATGGAAGAGAAGGGGAAGGGGGAGAGGTGCTTGGAAATACGAAGACTAATGGGATGAAATTGAGAATGGAGAAATTTAGCTTGCATATCAGGACAAACTGTCTAGGAGTGACATCTAGTAAACTGGGAAATAGTCTCCTTCAGAAAGTGGTGGAAGCTGTGCAAGGGAAAGTACTTAATCCCTCCTGGAGACCCTTCTGAAGGGATGAATTAAAGAAACAACTATAGGAAGCAGGAAAAGAAAAGTTCTCAGGAGGTCAGTTTGATGCAGGCAGCTGGGAATGTGTCTTAGTGCTGCAATTTAAGGATCCTTGAGAACAGAGCTACTTTAATTACATGGGCAGGAGCTCCCCTTTCCATTTCTCCTCACTCCATGTGAAGAATTTGGGTGACACCTCTTCTTGTAGAAATCTATCCCCATGCTGGGGAAGTGATGCCTGGCACACACGCTGCTGAGATGGACAGCCACCCAAACACTAGGTAACCTTGGCAGGATGAGTCACTTGGTCTAAGCACAGACTCTGGACCAAAGGTTTCAACTCCTCCATGCCATGGTAAGTTGGTGAAAATCTGCATTCCTTGAAGTTCATCTGTGCACTGTTGTTAGAAGATTTTTGTTTAGTTTTGGTCAACAAATTGCCCTTTTTATAACATCCAGATCTCTGAATGTATTTAATCAAGAGCAGGACTCATCAACGAGCTCACAAAAATCTCATTAAATTGAGAAAGCACAAATAACTTAGGCAAAGTACTAGGAAATATCCAAGGAACTAATAAGCACTGATTGCCGGTGGGAGGGAACAAGGGGGATTTCTGTATTTCGACTATTGCTATTTTTCTTCTATTAGGTGAGATTTCCACCTTCAGAACAAAAGTCTTCATCTCGATCTCTCCATAAATTCTGGACCCTAGCCCCATCCCCAAAGCCAATGTGTGAATTGACTAGTCATAGAAACTATTCTCTCTGTTGCATTTGACATCCCATCTCTGACCCCATTATATCTGCAGCTACCCAAGCCCATTTCACATAGAACCTTCTCTGCACTGACAGGTGTTTGTCAAAACCCTGTGATACACCAGCGTCTCTCCTGCCACATTGCGTTCTCTCCCAAAGTGCCCCCTTCCATTGCTTCATGTGACATACCAAGTACAATATCAGTTTGTTTCCCTGAGGATATTTGACGTGACTGACTTAGCCACTTCACCTCCAAAAGGCACTATTTAATCAATGACCAACCATCCGAAACACTAGATGGATTTTCAGCCTTCCTGATCTATGACAGGCGGATGAGAAGAGACATGATGCACGTAAATGGCACGTGTGTGTCCTTGGCTGAGGTGTTGCTGCCCGGGTACATTACTGAGCATCTAACAGATCTGCAGATAGAACCTTGGAAGTGAACTCTCTGCAACAGATTGTCCATCCATGAGCCTGCCATACACCAATGGGGTTTTCCACAGTGGATGGAGAGATTTACTGCCGTGGTAGGACGAAGGAGTAGCCATCAGTAAATATACACACACAGCCACAGAAATGAGTTGTGTATCAAATCGCATACTGATCTGTTGTCTTGTACAGTATTTTTTTTGCAAGCTGTAAACTTCCCTAATGGTTTTTCAGTGCCCTGGACATGTAAACAACGGAGGTTTGATTATAAGTATCCACACAAAATAAGCTAGCCCATCGTATCTGAAAATTCCTGTCCCTGGGCACCAGAGGCACCCTACAATAGTGTGACAATGTCTCTCAAGATGAACCTTCTGCCTCCATTGGCATCTGTCCATATTAATGTTGTCAGCATTAGAGCACTTGATGAGGAAAGGGGCGGTGGGGACACAAGCCACAGAAGAGCGGGACCGCTATAAAGACAAGCCTTGAATCTTGATGTTGCTTTGTGCCTTCACCTAGAACCAGGGCATGCAACCAGTGACCTGGAAAGAAAGAGCATTGATGCAGGAAGGATGCTCCTCTCCCGGGCCTCGGATATAGAAGCAACCATCCCTTAGCACAGACTTATCTGAATCTGCAGCCTGGTGTCTCATCCAGAGCAAATGACGGATTCTGGCCAGAAGAATTTGCCCTCCCTACTCATTATAACTGGCTTTGTGCTATCCAAGGGTACTGCTAGAGTCCATTTTGGGGGCAATGGGAAGGAAAATTGAATTAGACTTTTTAAAGAGTTTGCTAATGAATTATTCAAACAACATTTTAAAGGGCTGAGTTTTCGATCAAACACCAGCACAGGCTTCATTAACCACTCACCTGTGACTTACACAAGAAACGTCAAAATGCTACTTTACCATTCTTAACCACCTTTCTTCCTGTCTCTCTGTCTTAGAGTTTTGTGCTGCACCCAGCATGGCATCCAAACAGATCTTCCCCATTCATTAGCTTGGCAATAGCAAAGTCCTTAGCAGACTTCCAGGAGAGTCTGGCTTTTCTCCCTTCAAGATGCACGCTTCATTGTATGTTAAGTGGGATGCAAAAGAGCTAATGTATTTCAGCCCGTCTCAGTATTCAAGAATACCCAGAGCTATAAAAGTTAATGTTAACAAAGTTCTGGAAGAGATATTAAACCTCATACTCCAGGGCTCTAACTACTGGGGACAAAAAGGCTTCTTGCACCTTCCTCTGAAGCACCTCATGCCAACCACTGTCAGAGCAGGTGGACCAAAGGCCTGATCCAATCTGGGAATTCCTATGTGTGTGTGTGAGCACCGATGACTGACTGGTAGTACAGTGCCTAGCGTATTGGGGGTACTTAATTAATAACGATGGGTGAGATCAGTTCAGCTGCGGATCCATCTCCCCATGGGAACTGGTGCAAACCCCGTAACTGGGGACACTGAGTCAGCAAAGCTCATGGGTATAGTTGACTGTAAGGTCAGTGTTGCACTAGGTCCCTGGGGAGGGGCATATGCACAAGATGTGACAATGAGAGCAAGAGAGTTTCTATGAGACCAGGTTGCTGGGCCTACAGGTTGCAGAGTCCTAGAAAGTAGAGATGGGGAAAACCCACTAGTAGAGCTGGTCGGGATTTTTTAAAATGGTTTTTCAATGGAAAATACCAATTTGTTGTTGAAACAGCAACTTTTCACGGAAAAGGGTCACCTCCCAGGTGAGCGCTATAACTACCTGGACAGTCTGAGACACGTGCGTCTCTTTTGCTCTTGTTTTCTGCAAAAAAATTCGAGCGGCCTCGGTTTTATCCCAGTGCGGAACGGGAAAGTTTCTGAAATCTTGAAAATGCCATGCTGCTCAATGGGGGGTGGTATTATTTGTTTTCAGTAAATGCCAGCAGCGTTCGTCACTCTACAAGATACAGAGTCAGCTGTGGCCACTGCTCAAAGCAGCTTATAGTCCCAATTAGACACACAGGGCACTGGGTGACTAGACAAAAGGCCAGTTTCAAAGCAGTGCGATTTAAATAAACAGAACAAAACCAAAACACCAGTCTCTGGCTGGTGGATTAGTATTGGAAGATTCTGCGGCAGAAGTGTCTTTGACGGAGGGATTTGTCTCACTTGAAGTCCCCTGCGTCTTACTGGGAATGAGTTTAAGAGTCGACAAGGATTCCACCGTGCGCAGATTTCCTCACTTCAACAGAAGATTGCACTTACTAGTCCGGTTTTCACCCCACGGCAGCATTTGTTCACTTTAAAGCTCGTAAAGTTCCTTAGTTGGCCATGTGTAATGGAAGACTTCATACCCAGCGCTACAGAATAGAACAGGAGGTGGCAGAGGGCAGAAAGTGGAATCTCCCTTGGCCCTGTTTAAAAAGCCAACGGGTGAATCTTGCTGAGTGTGTTTGATCTGTGTATGTTTTACTGCTGCAGAAACTGAGCTCAGCTACAGAGTAAGCAGTGGTGGCAACAGGTAACGTCTCCTGTGAGTTCTTAGCTGGTTTAGCATGTGTTTTAGATATTTGAGAATTTAGCATCCTGCTCCCTCCCCACTCCTGGAGAGGATTCATGGAGCACACAGGACACCTTAACGCCACTGTCAATACCAAAGGAAGCTGAAGACACTGACTAAAATGGAAACTATTTTTCCCTCCCCACAACCAAAAGGTTAAAAAAGACACTACAGAAAACTGTGTCTGCAACCAAGAGGCAATGTGTCTGCTAGCTGGACACAGGATCAGATATCAGGCCTCCTGAGTAATACTCCCTCCTGTGCCACGACGAAGTGGGTATTCACCCACGAAAGCTGATGCTCCAATCTGTCTGTTAGTCTATAACAGGGGTAGGCGACCTATGGCACGGGTGTCGAAGGCGGCACGCGAGCTGGTTTTCAGTGGCATTCACATTGCCCAGGTCCTGGCCACCGATCTGGGGGGCTCTGCATTTTAATTTAATTTTAAATGAAGCTTCTTAAACATTTTAAAAACCTTATTTACTTTACATACAACAATTGTTTAGTTTTCTATTATAGCTTATAGAAAGAGACCTTCTAAAAACATTAAAATGTATTACTGGCACGCAAAACCTTAAATTAGAGTGAATAAATGAAGACTCGGCACAGCACTTCTGAAAGGTTGCCGACCGCTGGCCTATAAGGTGCCACAGGACTCTTTGCTGCTCTTGTGCCACTGATTCACTGTTTGACCAAAATCAACACCCGGATGTCTAACAGTAGATGGTACCTAAAGAAGATGGCTGATTTTCATTGATGCTGAGTCCCTGCAGCTCCCATGGAGGTCCTCAGCATCTCTGATAATCAGCCCACTTATTACAGTAACCGTGGCTTATGTTTCCATCATCAAGTGCCTCCGTTGCCTCAGTTTCCCTTGTTCCCTGGGTAGTTTAGCCCTCTGGCCAAACCAAAAACTGTCAGGGTAATGACAATCCCAATAGCCATTCTTCACTAAGCTCTCAGGGCCACTGCCTTCTCTCGGGGATCTGTCAGGCCATTGCTTTCTTCCAGGTTCTCACAGCAGCAGCCCCCAGGGATCCCTAAGAGACACAGGGAAGCTCACACCTTCCTTCCTCTGTGAATTCCAGCCCCGGGACCTAAATAACAGAGAGGTTGTCTGGCCTGTTCCCAAACTGTGCCCACTTCCCCCTACTTGCAGGATTGCCTTAAACTCTGCCCTGCCCCAGGTACCCCAGGGAACTCTCATTACCAGCCTCCAAGGAGAGACCCTGACCTCCTGCTGTCTCCCCACAGCCAGCTCCTGGCTGCAGAGGGAAAGGCGAGCTCTCAAAATGCCAACTCCAGTGACAGAAACCCCAATTTTCTCCTCCTCTATTCACAGTTTTAATTCCCAAAGTCACCTTGGGGTCATACCCTCCTGCCCCAGGCTATGACTGGGAAGGGATTCGGCCAGTTCTGCACATAATAATCAGATGCTATGGAGAGGAGTGTGGTATGATACACAGGCAGGCAGACGCAGGAGGCAATTTATAATAGTCCTCGCAAGAGCCCAGTGCAAACTCTCCTAGTTATGCTAACCACTCTATCCCAGGCAGGACACGGACCGGTTTCCCCTAGGTATGCCATCTCACACTACCTAACTGAAGCCCCTGATTTTAGGATTAAAGTGATTAGTGGTATTCGAATGGAAAGAGGCTACCAGAGAAAATGAAGCAATTCATCCTGGGCCAAGTGCCGAGGGCTTTACTTAATCCATATTCAGCAAGTGGAGAAAAAAACTGAAGGCCAAATCCTGGCCAGCCTATACATGGGCATAGACGGGAACAACTCCAGCTCTTGTGCCTTTGTCCAGGGAGTGGCCAGAATCCCGATGGGAAGCGCTGCTCCTTGTCCTTCCTCACACTAGGTCCCTGATGGCGCACAGAGAAGCAAGGCCATAGCGTCAGCTGACCGGGATGAGGGCGGGTCTAGCCTAGTGGTTGGAGCCGGCGTCAGGAACCAAGGACTGGGTCAGAGCCAGAGACAACAGTCAGAAGCCAGAGGTCAGGAACTGGAGCAAGCAGAGTAGCAGGCAAGAAGGGGTGCAAGGCAAGGGCAGGACAGAGGGTGCCGGGGTAGGTGCAAGGCGGGAGCAGTAGGAACAAGGTGAGGCAGGAGCAGGCACAGTGGTGAGCATGAGCATTGAGAAGCCATGGAGCTGCTGCTGCTGCTGCTGCCGGCTTAAGAACTGGGTGCCGGCCTGCTAGGCTCTGCAGCCAGTCAGGTGGGGGTAGCCAATCAGGCAGCCTGTGGCAGGCCAGCTGTGTTGATGAGGCTGCCTGGAGATTAGCTTTGCTGCAGACCCTGGTTCCTGATGCATAGGCCCACCCCTTTTTGCCCCCAATCAGGAGAAATGGCTGAGCAAGGAGGTGACAATAGGGTGCAGCAGGTGAGTCAACATTCACTGCCTGGGAGAGCTTGGGAGGAATTCTGTCTGCCTCAGCCAGATCTCTTCCCAGGGACTCTGGCTACAGAGCCCACCTTCACGGCTCCCGAGACCAAACAAGGAGGCAGCTAAACTGGAGTGAGGAGCCCAGCACAGTGTCTCTGCTTTTAATGGTCTCCTTTTGATTCCCATGTAATCTTTAATGTCATTGTGATATCAGAGGGACCATCCAGCCTCATCATCATCCAAGCCAGAGCGAGGCTGAATGTGACGCAGGGGCTCATAGTACACAGAGCACCACTGAAAAGAGCTGACGTGCAAGATGTAGAAAGTCAAATCCCAACGCTCTGGCAATCTATCCTCCCTCAGTCAGAAACAGGCCTCGGCACCTGTGTCTGCTCAAGCATTACCTGGTGAATAATTGATGCACTTCCTTGTGTTACTTTATTCAAATGGGTCTTTGACGTTTCGGAACCCCTGTGGCAGCGGTATAAATTTTTTTGGCATTTCCTGGTATTCTTGAGGATCAAGAGTTGATAACAGCAACTTCAATCAAAAAAGAGTTCACAATGGCAACAAAGAAGAAAAAGAAGAGTGAAAGAAAAAACAAAGGCAACTCAGAGCCACTGTGGGTGCTAGACAGACACTTCCTTTACACTGAGCTGTCAGAAAGCAAAAACATATTGTGGCAGGCCGTAGTTTACCTATGTACAAGAGCAATCATCTGAGGCTCGGAGGGACTAATTATGAAAATATGATTATAATAGATTAGTAATTCTGTCAATCAGAGACATGCATCAGGTAACAAAAAAGCAACGGGTGAAAATGCCACAGGACAGGAGAATTCAATGCTGTGGGTTATACCAAATGCCTGTCTCTTGGGGAAAGGGAGGGAGTTGAGTTGTGGTTGGGGAGGGTGGCAGGGATTATATTATAATAAGAAAACATGCATCAGTTGTGACACTCAGGAAAGGATTAAAAACCAGCTGTGAACCCATAGATGGCTCCTTGGACCACATGGAAAAGAGAAGAAGTTTTCAAACAGCACTAAAAGTTTCCAGGCTTTTGGAGTAAATCAATATTGTAGATGGCACATGAACTTCTTCTGCTTACCAAAAGGCAGGAAAAGGGGAAGTTTCTTGTAACAGTCAAGGAAATTGTGACAATTTAAACTTCACATTCCAGAACCAAAGGGCAAGAAATGCTGGGAAAGACAGGGTGATTTGGGACATTAAAAGCATGTATTCAAAGGAGTTTAACAAAATAAATTCTTTCTCAAGGTGGTTTACAATAATCTCTTGCAAACCTAAAATTGAAATCTGTTTCCTTACTGAACCGGATTTTCCTCCCTTTCAAACATACCACTGGTTTTATTGTAGGTTTGCCCAGGAGTGCGGGGCCATCCACACCATGTAGTTACAGTAGGATTGTTGGGAAGGAGAGTTTGGGGACTGCCACTTACTTGTAGAACTCTGCCCTACTAACTTTGCAAGTCTCTTGCTGGTTGATAGGTTAGTTCATTTTATTGCACCATTCCTGATTTGCTTGGTAGCAGGGACAATGCATGCATTTATGGGTGATCTTGGAAAGCAAACATTCCTCGCTAGGTATCAGTGATGGAGTAAAGGAGAGGGTCCCTCCTGACAACCTAACTGAGAAGCTGCTTGAAAACAAAGCAGTCATTAGGCTAAGGAGGAAGCACTTCATCAACAGCACCACAGAGGCGAGACAGACATGCTCACAAAGGAGACAGGGAGCTGGCCAGGTTCTGGACCCCAAGCAAACTCCATTATTCCTGTGGTGGATAAATACTACCACACTCTGGTGCTGATCTACAAAGATACTTGAGCAGCTGAAGATTCTGAATATCTGCATGAATGATCAGCTGGGAATTCTGACTAGTTCCATGAGAGCACTAGGTGTGGAACATTTTTGAAAATCTGACCAAAAATAGTATCTTCTCCCACACAAGCTATTTACTCATGGATTAGCAGTTAAGGTCTCATATCTGACCTGCAGCTTGACCCCAAGGTTATGATCATCTGTGTTTATCTTGAACAGAGGCTTCTGAGTAGTGGATTCATACACAGGAACATCTCTATAGAAATGGGATGCCCCTTAAAAGTGTAAGGGCATCCCAGGAAGCAAGGAAAATCAGCTCCTTTTGTGATGTCATTCCTACTCAGAGGAGGGAGATGATAGAGGAACCATGTGGGGAGAGCAAGTGACAACGCAGGTAATTAGTGGCAGCAGCAACCAGAATTGATCATTTGAGGGTCTAAGAGGACACCCCAAACAGACAGACACTACTTACATTAGAGGCCAGACTGTGCATTGCACACTCTGCTTGTTCTAAATTACACCCGAAACACAAAGCTTCAAGAATTCTCCTTAGGCTTGAGGGGTAATTGTCCCCCGTGTTTGCCATTATGGAACACACTATAGAGATGTGCCCAGATACATGATCAATAATTTACACTGCATTCAGATTGCCAGTGAGTTGGAACCTGGCACCAGCCAAGCATTGATTTTCAGGGTTGCACATTTCACTGTGAAGGACTTTAATAGGTTCAATGAAGTCGTTAAGAATTAGATACCTCATTCTTTACATGAATGCACCTGAAATAACTGCTGATGAGTTATAAACAACAACTTTGCATTTCATTTTATTAGGCTGTATCATTTCTGATGCCTTGGCATCTATGTGCCACAGGACAAAACTGTTATGGGATCCTATTTGACATGATGCCAGGTAGAAGCTGATCCAGACACTTCCGGTATGGGTCTCCAGGAGGAAGGGGATGGAGAACTCTGAGCATCACAGAACTCCCCACCCACCACTCTTGCTACTTAAACAGGCCAACTGAACCTTCCCTACAATGCCTCATGCCACAATATAGGAACATACGCATTGCCACTATGGACCATTTAGTCTCGTATCTTGTTTCTGACAATGGCCGACACTAGATATGTCAGAGGAAGGTGTAAGGAACCCCTAGGTGGACAACTATGGAATAATCTCTGATAACCAGGCCCCTGAGATTGAGGTGCCTCACTATGAATATAAGGAGTCCAACTTTAGACAACCAAGTCTGAAGTGTTGATCTACGTGATGTGCTCAGGGTTACAAAAGCCAGTGGCAGAGCTAGGACTAGAAGAGAGGAATCTTGACTCCTAGGCCTTGGCTACACTTTGCGTTACAGTGCAATAAAGCTGCCCACAGTGCTGTACCTCACTCCCCGTCCACCCTGGCAAGGCACGTACAGCGCTGTGTCTCCGCGGCTACAGCGCTGCTGGTACTCCACCTCCCCAAGAGGAATAAAGTTTATGGCGCCACCGCTGCTGCGCTGCGGTGCCAGTGTAAACAGGGAGTAATGTTATTATGCACTGATTGACCTCTGGAAACTCCCCATAATCCTTTTAACAGAAGCATCCTCTCTTGTTTTGTTGTGAACTCCAGACACGGAAGTGCCATTTCAAAGCTCAGCGTCCGGATCAGACCCAAAATAATTATCTTCATTCTATTGTGTCTACTCGCACGGTACAATGGGAATTATTCGCAGGGTTGGCATTTATTCAGATTCAGCATGCACAGTGAAGGCTTCCCCAATTAATAGCTGATAAGGAAATAAACCTAACAGCAATGCAGCTGAGTGCCAGTGCCAGGCCTACAGGAGGGCTCCACAGCACCAGTGGTAGGATTATTAATAATGGCATTAAAGGTGTAATTACTTAAACGTTTCTAGGAAAAGCCAGTCTGAAAAACATCTGATCTTTGCATTTCTGAAAGGAAAACTGCAGTGTAACATAAAAGATATTCTAATGCTGCACTGAATTACAGAATAAAGTAAACCACTGAAAATTATGTATTAAATATTATAAAAGGAAAATAATTAAAAATCAAAGGCTACATCCTAACCAACCTCTTTGCTTCTTGTACCTTAACTGTTTCTATCCTACCCATCATATTTGTCCTCCAAATTGTTGCAGGTTTGATTATATAACCAGCATGTTTATCATTTTTTAAATACTTCCCCACAATTAAGGGTCTCTGTTACCATCCTTTCAAACGATGGTTGCTGCTGGTAATTGAAAAGAACAAGTGTAACAACTGTTTATTACCACAGTGAAATATAACAGGGCTGTCCCATACTGGAATTCAGATTTTGTTGTCCAAATGCATGTTGAGCCGTACTTAGAGAGTTGCAAGTAGGACTATTCAGGGAGTGAAGTCCTACTCGTTGTGAACTCAGGTGACCAGACAGCAAATGTGAAAAATCGGGACGGGGATCGGGGGGTACTGAAGCCTATATAGAAAAAAATCCAAAAAACGGGGCTGTCCCTATAAAATCAGGACATCTGGTCACTCTACTGTGAGCACATGCGGTAGATTCTGGCTCACCACTGGGCGAGGGAAGGGAAACGAAAGATTTTATTGGAAATGTTTTATTTCCGATTAGAAGCTCCAGAAAATCAGTCTTTGTGAAGCTCCGGTAGCTAATGTCTTACAGTCTAAGTCAGTGAGTGGGCATAGCTTGAAACAGATAGCTTTAAAAAAAATAGCTGCAGATTGGACTGCCTGGGAAGATTATACCCCGAATCATATGACCGTAAACCAGCAAAGGCAAACATATGAAAATGAGGAGTCCGTGTTTAAAACATGAGCTACAAATACAGTAGGATCAGGGAGACTGAGAACGTGCCATTGAAAAACAGGAGGGTTTGTTTGTCCCATGAAATAGTTACAATTTTTTTACAATGTAATTTGTATCCAAAGATAGCCCAAGACTACATAAACAATGCATGCACGTACAACCCACCAAAACTGTGCATACAAATTAGGCATACACAGTGATTTTTTTTATCCATGAGTCTGGGCTTTTGAAGTTTTGGAAAATCAGGCCCTCTAAAGACTCCAGGTACAATCTATTATATATTCTGGGCAATCATTCTCTCAGTTCAAACTGGGCTCTAATCCTCTCGCTTTCTTTCTAGATATGGAAGAGGTTTTGGGTCTAGCACAAGTATCATCAGCACATCATCCCTGCTGAGCAAGCGTCAGTGTAGGGGGTCATCAATTATTTTTGGTCAAGATCCAAATTTCTTGGACAAGGTATAGTCAAGGTCCGGACTCCAGAGAAACATTTTACACACCGCAATAGCAATAACGTTAGTAAATAAAGAAAAGGATTTTGCAGTCCGTTCAAAAGCATCTGGCGGGCTGCATTTGGCCTATTGACTACCCTGGTATAAAGTGCTGATCGCTCACCCTTTCCCTCGTAACATAAAATAGTCAGTCAGGGCCTCTGGGCTGTTTAATGGATTAGGTCTTATTTTAGTGACTGCCTAGAGCATAATAGCTAGGTCAGGCCTGCCAATGGGGGGGTGGGGGGGCAAAGGGGGCAATTGCCCATTGCCACTGGTGATTTAAAAGGGTCCAGAAGGCCCTGGCTGCCGGCTCCTAGGCGCGTGCTGGGTGGTGACCGCTCCAGGCCCCATGCTTTGGCCCCACAGGCCGGTGCAACTGGCCGGTGTGGTCGGTCCCGAAAGTGACGGATTTGTCACTTCCACCCCAGGCCCCGCACTCCCCTAGAGACGGCCCTGGACCCGGAATTGCTGTTGGTGGGCCTGGCCTGGAGCATAAACAAAAGAGGGCAAAATCTGACAGAGATGTTTTGCTAACTCTAATTGTATCTATAGCTCAAGTAACTCACTTTTATGAGCCCTTTGGGATGAGGGAAAAGCCAAACAGCTGTGGTGTAGCTGCATTTTCACACTGTGATATTGGCGTTAGTCTTGCTATTGCTAGTGGGTGTCACTCATTTGACACTATACCCAAGAGTCCTTTGGCTTCACTATTCCCCTCATCTTCTTTCAGTCACAGAGATTATGACCCTCTGGCGAGACCTTTCATTCTTCTCAATTATTAAGTCGTTATTGCTTGATCAGGATTAGGTGGAGGAAGGTTATGGGTCAAATCCTGAGTTTTTAAACCAGTCCTTATCCAGGCAAAACTCATCAACTTCAATGGGAGCTTTGCCTGAGTAAAAGCTGAGGAAGGATGTCAGGATTCAATCATATATATTAGCCAAAATGCAATGATTGATTCCCCAGGATGTGTTACTAGCATTTTGGAAGGAAAGAGGCTATGAGAATCCATCTTGTACATCCACTTATAGCTACTGGGCTAACGGTGGTGATGGCTGTGATGCTGGCAGACCAGGTGCCAGCCCTTGCCAAGTCTTTAGGCCTCAGCTGAGCACTGACAAATTCATTGTGGTAAATCAGTCTGTTTTACCCATATGCTAATAGGGCTAAGATGGGTATTGGACTTATAACAATGTGGTTAGTGTTTAGACTTCACGAAATGCTTGTAAATTGCTGCATGAGTTAATCTCACTGATAATTTCTTTATCACTTCCTATAAGGGAACATTTCCATTTTTCCTCTATAACTATAAAAAAAATTTTTGCCTTGAAACTGTGAACCAGTCAGAAGGGATTGTCTCCTGCCCATCAAGAAGGCCGATCAAATCTATCAAATTGTGGGACATCACAATACAAAAACTGTTAATTTCCCCCTTATGCCCACGCACAGGCTACGTGCAAAAGGGCTTGTCCCATAAGCTTGAATTCTGGAAGAAGGAAATAAAAATAGCTGAGAAGAATTTTTTTCATCTTTTTTGCTGCTTGGACTCTCACAGGGCTGGAGCTACAAAACAGAAGCAGAGATCCCCCCAGGGTCAACCCTGGCTTAGCCCTAAAAGACATTCAGAGCTGACACATTATTACAACTCTGTCACCTTTTAAAACCATAGACTAACTCGTGTGTGTGTGTGTGTGTGTGTGTGTGTGTGTGTGTGTGTGTGTGTGTGTTTGTGTGTAGGCCTGCTTTAACCTTGTAATAAGTCTCATTTCTTCTCTTAGTTAATAAATCCTTAGATAGTTTATCATTGGACTGGCTACAAGAGTTCTCTCTGGGGTGAGATCCAAGGTACAAATTGGCCTGGGGTCAGTGACTGGTCCTTTGGGACTGGGAGTAACCTGACTTTTTTGTGATCTTTGGTGTATAGCAACCATCTATCATTAAGTCCAGCTTGTCTATGTGGCAAGAGAAACTGAAGTGCCCAAGGGACTCTCTGTGACTCCATGGTCAGACTGGTACAGTGCTTTAGGAGTTCACACTTGTTCCTGGGTTGGGGAAACTTAATTATAGAACATATGATCGGTTTGGGTCCCTGCCCTGCTTCTTGACAGTCTGCCCTGGGGTTGGCACTCATGGTCATGAGCCACTCCAAACAGCGTGACAATGGTGAATTACATTTTCTTACTACTTCTAGTCCCATGATCCCCATCTTTCCAGGAGCTGTCTTGCAATCCCTATGTAGCCAACAGACAGATGTCAGCATCAATCACTTTCGGACCTTGCCCGTGGGAGTCTGCTCCACTCGTTCCTTACCCTTGATGCAGACTTATTTCTTTTAAACTCGCTTCATGCCCAGTGCTTTCTTAGCTACCGTGTGCACTTCCTTGCTTCTGAGCCTGTTGCTCTGTGAGATAGTCTGAGTGACATCTAATTTCTCTGGGCATTTCAGGCCTCTCTGCATCTCCTCTCTTCTAATTAAAGCAGCTTAATTTTTCTAACTTTTCCAGACAGCAGTAACTTCTTAGTCTTTATCATCTTTATCAACGTCTTCTGGGGGGAGGGGTACTATTTCTTCAATATCCCTCCAATAATGTGGCATCCAAATTACAAACCATACTTCAGCCTTGTCTATCCTCCAAGAGATGATTTAAAAACAAAAACTGACTTAAAAAAACCATTTGCAAATGTTTTTGGTTTGATTTTTGAAACCATGGAAGCTTCCTTTTAAATTACGAAATGCATCAAAAATAATTGGCTAGTGTTTCTGGCAGGGTGACACCAGCAAACACTCCCACCCTTTTTGCATGCAATAGTGTTGGGAGACTGGATAATGACATTGATTTTGTGTATAGAGCTGCACCCAGGGCTGGCTCCAGGCACCAGCGAAGAAAGGGGCAGCATGTCCGGGTCTTTGGTGGCAATTCGGCAGCGGGTCCCTCAGTGCCTCTCGGAGCGAAGGCTCCACCGCCGAATTGCCACCAAAGAACGAAGCGGCGCGGCAGAGCTGCTGCCGAAGTGCCACCGATCGTGGCTTTCTTTTTTTTTTTTTCTGCTTCACCACTTGGGGCGGCAAAAAAGCTGGAGCCAGCCCTGGCTGCACCAGTATTAACCCTAGATTACTAAGGGCTAAATCATCTTTGCTGCATTTGCTAGGCAGTGACTGATATGTGTACTTGAATTAACTAACTGGTGAAGTTCTCCATCTATCATTCTGGACATACTATGATAATATTGCTTAGCAAAACCAAACAACTAACACACCACACAGCAGCTGACATTCAAGCTGGCATCTTTCTTGTCTACAGACACAGCTGCTTTGCCATTAAGATAAAGGTAAGCATCCCTCTGGCTGAGCCTGCAAAAGCTATGCTAAGCTTTTTCTGAGCTGGGAAAAGGATTGCAACAGCACACGCATCACACAATCTCTTAACAAAAGTAAAAACCCTCCCACAAAACCCTAGATCCTTCTCTAACTTCTGCTGCCACTAATAAGAGAAGTTCAAGTATTGCGATTGCTTAATTGACCATGACAGCTTGGATTGAAAAGAAAACATGGATACTATGACAAGCCCTGTGAGAGGCATTTGCTCTAAAGGTGCAAACAATTGAGTCCCTGTGGCTATTCAGAAGTTTTGAGTTTACTAGAGCATTTTCTTTCTGTTGCAACATTTAGCAGTATAATTTCTAATAACTGAAAATTCTCCATACAAAGTGAATCTATCCCTAATGTCTTGCCCCTTGCTGAGGTGAGCAAGGCGTAATCTTTTATGGTTAGGGTTTAAGGTCCTGCCAGGGGTTTCAATTAATCATTTTCCAGGGCAAAACCAGGCCTCTAATCTGTCCAGTTCATATAGTGTGCCATTTCTAACCAGTAGATTTGTAAGAAGTTCTCTTCACAGTGAGATTTGCCGAGGCAATGCTACAGAATATAGCCCACTAGAGTTTACAAACAGTAGGAAGAGGTAGTTTGTCTAGTATCAAAATAAAAAATATTTTGGGAGGAAGAAACCTGAGAAGACTAACTCTTGAATAAAACCAGACTCTTCTTATCTCCGTATATGGAATCTTTGCTACACCAGAGGTTGTAAGTGCATGATGGAACACGCTAGTCCTAGCTGAAATGGACAAAAAAAAAATCAGGTAAATGACTGCTGGAAGTCTCATAGTTTGTGCTCAGGTAGGCAGTATCTTCTAACAGAGTTTTCCTGTGGGAATTTTTGGTCTGAGGGAGGAGGGAACAGAACATGTCTATCTACCGTTAAGCTTTATTCATAACACGCATAATTCAGAGGTACCAGCATCTTCCATCGGTATTCTAATACAGCTCCAATAGGCCTAGGTTACCACAATCATTTCTAAATGAAATTAACACACCAACCTTCAATGATCACAAACAGAACAAAGCACTCAAGATTTCTCTTATGTCAGTGTCCAGGTGTGGGTCCCAATTAAAATAGATAAATAAAGCCTGTGTTAGTGGATCTAGCCTAAAGAAATAGCATTTCACTACCTAACATGACCTTCCTGCTTTTAAACGAGTTCCAAAGAGCCACGGCACATGCCTGGCTTGACTAAATCTGTGCAAATAATCCAAGAGCAGACTGGTTTTATATGAGGAAGATGTTGAGCAAGTTGTTGTGAACAAAAGGAGCCACATTCAGAGGTTCTACGTAATGACTACCCTAAAGTGATAAACCCTTTCTAAAGATAATCAATTAGTTACTTTGCCTGGGTCCCTGCATCTCTTCATAAGGCTGCAATCAAATGAAGAAATATGCTACTTTCGCCTTTGTAACATTCTTGGGAAGCAATGATTTGTGAATGTTTATATTGCTGCAGTGACCAGAGGCCTCAGTCAGGATCTGGGTCCTACTCTGTACAAACACATAGGAAGAAACAGTCCATACCCTAAAGATCTTAGAACCTTCAGTAATCAACCGCTATTTTTAATGGTAGGGAGGGAAGAAGGATAAGACATTGGAGATGTAATATATAAGTAGCAATACTGTAACATTTCTACCAGCCTTAGTTAAGTTTCTAGCTGCATATTTAATAAAGGGTCAAATCAAGTCAAGTCAAGGATTTTGCTTGAGTTGTAGGGTATAAAATGATAAATGATAAAAAATCCTGAATTATTCATTTTCTACCTAAGCAAAACTGACAGCCAGCTGGGAAACCCATTCCCTGCCAATATTAGGTTACCACGACTTTCCTTGGAAATTCTCAGATCCTGGAGTTACTTTTGTTCCTTTTTATTTTCAGTCAGTCTTACATGAACAAAGGGATTTTTAGTCTATTAAGCTCCATGGGCTCAATCCACCACTAGAAGGTATAATGTGTGATGTTCATAATGTTCAGTAAACTTGCTTCTAAAACTGCCACTGCAAGCAACCAGAGGAGGAGCAGGTACCCAGTTACAAGTAGCCTTTGTCTCCTGATATCGGCTCTGTTCATTGGCATTATACCCTAAAGGTCCAGGCATATAAATATAGCACTACTTATGCTGAACAGCATCTTCATTCATTGTACACAAGGATTTCCAAACCGCAGTCGAAAGAATCAAACTCTGGACCTTGGAATAGATAAGAGAATCAAATAGATGAATGAACAAATAAAGAAATAAACTACCTGGAGTGGTATTAGGCAGGTGACTCATCCAACCAATGTCCCTTTAACAAGACAGAAGACCTCTTTGTAAAATTAATTCCCCCTCTAGATTATTGTCTCCCAGAGCAATAACACAACTCCAGCTAACATTTAAACAAAGGGATATTCTATTTGACAAATCAACAGATAGTATGTTTGTCTCCTGCAGTTATAAGTCATGCATTCAAGACCCAGCTGAGGGAGGCCAGATGTCACAGGGTAACTAAGAGGATTAACCTCTGAGAAAACAAAAGATGATATCAAGAAACCATTTAGGCAGGAGCTACTCCGGAAGCAGTAAGCAGTTATTTCAGTATCCATCCCCATTCTACCCTCGGCCTCCCAGCTGCCATTGGTATCAAGCATCCCACTGAGTACTCACAGGGACAGTGTAGGTTTTTTAAAAGTAGAGACCTGCTCATCAGAGGTAAGACTGTGAACACTGTTTTGTGTCACCAAAGTGTAGCCAGCTGAAAAAGACTTCTCATCACAACTGAAGTCCGGCTTGTGACCTAGATTTGAAAGCCTTCCCAACCCATCTCCAAACCCTTTAAATAGCCAGTCCCCCCCCCTTCTGTCAAGTGCCCATTTTTACATGCCTAGGGAAATTCAGATACCAAATGTATGGACACACGTTGCCGAGAGAACACTCAAAGTGGAGCACAGTGGTGTTGCTGCTACTATCTATCACCCATTTATGTTACCATGATCAGGTAGTGCCATTTTATGTTAAATTGGCCATTCATATGTGGTTCAGGTTAACTGTGAAACCAGCCTAAGCCTCCTGAATTAACTATAGCTTGGACCGGTACACGTACCAATTCAATTCCATATATCCTACCTTCCTTTGGAGGAAGACTCTGATTGTAATGTGGGGTGGGGATGAATTCTACTTCAATGTGTTCACTATGTTCCTCATGACAAGAAAGTCCGTCACCAGCTTTAATAAAGCAAGTGGAAACGCTGATTGACTCAGAGAAACAGTGAACCCAGAGAAAGCACAAGAGAACCCAGTGAATTATATTTTAGTCAGTTACGCCCACTCTCTGTTTATTCAACTCTTAATCAGCTTGGGCTAATGTACCATGTATGGCTGCACAAGCATTTGCTGATCCTCCCAAGTTAAAACTAATGTCCCGAAGCTCAGTGACTAGTGTGACACTGGACCCCATATTCCTCAGTGATGTGATTATATGATTATAATCTGGGGTTCTTCACTCCCCACACAAGACGACTCCTGGAAACACCTGAGGCACAAAGAGTGAACCGGGGGAAGTGCTGGATCCAGACTAAAGGGATTTTTAGCCTGTGAATGAAATACCTGGGCTATAAAACTATAAAGCAAGGGCAGCTTGCCCCTTAAGAATCTGCAGCCGCTTGTATTATCTCTTAGGGTGAGACTCTAATATACCCAATAGACTGGATATGAATAGCAATCTTAGGTTGTGTTTTTGTTTATTTGCTAGGTAATCTGCTTTGATCTGTTTGCTATCACTTATAATCACTAAAAATCTCTCTTTTGTAGTTAATAAACTTGTTTTTGTTTTATCTAAACCGGTGAGTTGGAATGAAGTGTGTGGGAATCTTAGCTCTGGGGCAAAAGGCTGTTGCATATTCCTCTCCACATTGGGGGAGGGGTGAATTTTAGGAGCTTACACGGTACAGCTCCCTGTGCAGCGTAAAATGGTATAATTTGGGGTTGATTCTCCAGAGGGGGTGCATGCCTGAGGAGCCGGTCAGAGAGCCTGTGTGTAACTGCAGCTGGGTGTGTCCCTACCTATATGTATGCTGGTGAAAGTGCAGGTTGGAGGACTTTGCAGACTTTGCAGAACACAGCAGCAGAGTGTGAGACAAAGCCCAGGCTGGTGGGTCAGGGGCCTCAGTGGTACCCCAGTTCCAGGTGGCACCCCAGGGGGAACCTGTCACAACTAGTTGGTGCAAGGACTAGCTACGACACTTGACTGACTCATTCTTTAATTAAACCAAAAAACTTCCCACAGAGATAGCTGACCTTTTGGGAAGTAATAAGCCACGTATCAGTTCGGGACAGAGGAAAAGCACTGAAGGATCTCTCTTACTTCACTCGTGCCTTGGCCTAGAACTGCCAATGTGTGAGGTTCCCCAGCTGTTAGCTGCCCCCCAGAGCAAACAACATATTACAAGAGTCGCCCATTAAGCTGCCAGGCTTATCATATTTGGATATTCTTGCAGATTACAGCAGCTGAACCATGACCCATGTGATATAAAGGCAGCAGTTCTAAGAGGTTGGGAACTAACCAAGCAAGTGGGAGTGATGCTCCCACTGGAAGGCACTATCTTGCACCACTTTGCAAGGTTGTCTGATTTGTACCCAGATATTGTACGGACATAGCTCAGGATTGGCTCATGTCTGGACAGCCATTTCTTTCTGACTATGGTAGCTCGATTCATTCCTAGTCTATCCTGCAGAAGAGACCATGCCTAGATAAGGACACTGTTCGAGCCTTTTCTCAGGAGCTCCATATATGGACAGGCCAAGTTTTGGTACAGTAGGAGTTATGGCAGAGAGGTGAGAGGGCTGCAGAGCATTGCATCACAGATCATCATCATCATGGTAAATCCCAAAGGGATGTGGCATTCTTGCACATCGAGTGCCACCCAAAGGTGGTCTGACTGGATATTCAGTTTCTGTCCATCACTGGCAGTTTTACTGTGCCACTGAAATTTTGGGTCCTGGATGCATGATCACAGGCCATGTAGAAGCACAACTTAGTACAAATGCTTCACAATTCATTGGTCTTCCATTTTATTATTATGTCCATACCAAGAAAGCTGCCAAAACTGAACTAGCACTGATGGACACAGTTACTGGGTTTAGCTTTGAATATTCTAATTTCTGATCTTGTTCTGCTACTTAATATGGAGCTGCTGACAAGGATAATGAGAATCAAAGATATCAATCTGGTGTTCTTCAGCCTTCTGTGATGAGTACGTTCATGTCATGAGGATGTTTATACTGAAGTTAACCCAACTGTGACAAACTGGTCAATTGTCCTTATAGCTGAAATAACCAAGAGTTTCTCTGCCACTGAGGCAAAAATGACTTATGCAACCTTGTGAAATGGGTAATCTGGTATTCTGTATGTTAGTGCCAAATGCATCATAAATAGAGCTCCTTATTTCTGTCCTCTAAAAACTAAAACAAATTTGTTAGTCAATGAGATCCCTCTAAAAGAATTTTTAGCTCAGTGGATTCCAGAAATCTGTGATATAATTCACTGTGCATGATACACCAAGTAAGGAAGTTTACACAGAGTATTTATTTTTCCATTTAAAATACTGATCTTATAAATAATATATGTGAATTGGTATGCAGTGAATGATGCTGTACATAGAATACCGACAGTAAATAAGGCCTGTTTTCTTAAAGGGAAACTGGAAGCCATTTAACAGCAGCCACACAGTCTACTGCTGAAATGAGTGTAAGCCGGAGGTGCTTCAGTCAGGGAATATAGCTTTTCAATTCAGGGTGTTGCTGTGTGCACAGGGTCACACCAAACAACTCCATTTTCAAAAAGAAAGCATCGTAATGCCCTATCAGCTCCCCACAGCACTTGTAACCAGGGATGGGCAAACCTCAAAATGCTCAGAAGTTCAATTTGCACGAGTAGGGTCGCTTCCAAACCTTCTGAAGCCTGCAGTATTGGCTGGAATAACACAAGAAGTGGCTCTCACACAGGACTGCCAGCACTCCGTGTTCCAGGGGGGGCAGATTTACCCCCAAAACAGCCAACTTTGAAGTACATTTAGGCTTCTGACCAATAATCAAAAACCCAGCCTCACAAGGAATAGGCACAGACACTGAGCTACCATGGTGATAAGTGCACAATCAGAACATGAGTAAAACAGACAGGTTGCACGGTGAAGTTGATTAGGCCGCACTCCTTGGCCATATAAAAAGATGGTAGAATTATTCTTCCATAGACAAAATATTTGCACTGGTTTCTCAAGTCACTACAGGAGAACAATGGTGCAGCTATAACCCCAGTAAGGGGGCTAGTTCTCCACCACACCAAACCAGCAGCATGATTGCGCGTCCTTTGGCTTTGTAAATGCCTTTAGGCCACCTGTGTAGAGTGCTACCAGTGTTCACGACTCTTTACGGTATCCGAACAGTGCCAAAGCAAACCAGCAAGCACCTGCCCCAAGGAGCAAACAGTCTAAAGACACAATAGGGACAACCAAGGAGAGCAAGATAATGGACACCGACTGTCAAACGGCACGTGCTCGTCACCAGAGGAAGGTAGCTTTCAGAAATCTATGTAGGGGGAGGAGGTTCTGAGTCTGCAGGGATGAGGTCATAGAAGTCCAGTCCAGGACTTCACTCTGTCACAAAGGAAAGAATTAGCTAACGAACCCCATGCTAGTGACAGGCAGGGAGAGGCACATAGTCCAACATTTACATTGTTTAATTCATTTCGAATAATTCATTAGCAAGCACTTTTCACCTCCGACAGTCACAGGTAAATTCCAGGCTGATGTTTTGGGCCTCTCTCTAGCAGCACCAGAGAGATTTAATCTGTTTATCAGTCACTAATTAAATCTTCCAGAGTGATTAATTTGTTGAGATTAGTTTGCATCTTTTTGGATGCAGATTCACCTCTGGAGTATTATATTGTTTTCTGCATTCTTTATTAATGGGGTATGTGGATATATTAAATACAGGTATTTTTAACCCTTCCCTTCTGTGTAGGTGTACTGGCAGTGGCAGGTTTTCCCAGTACAGTCTATGTGACCCAGGATAATGTGGGGGTGTCTCATGCAGCCTGCTACCGCTGCAGGTGATTCCTAGCAGCTGAAACAGCCATGCTCAGAAGTGTATCAGTCTTTGAGCTCAGACATTAAGAGCAATGTATGGGACCACATGATTGTGGTGACACAGTCCGGATAGTTGAAATTGTTGCTATCCCATGTGACTGCAGGGAGATCATCATGATCACCTGAAGGCCACCTTTTGCCTCCAACATGGTGGGGAACCTGGTCGTGGCTTGAACCTGCCATTGTCAGAGTGGAGCTATTCTCGGTGTCCTAGAAACTGATTTCAACAGGCCTTTGTGATGCATCATTAGCCACTGGGACAGGCCTTTGCCAGGGTTTTCACCAGAAAAAGAAGGGTCTTCTTAACTCAAGTTAGCTAGTACGAGGTAAAATCCTAGTGCAGACAAGGCAGTTTGTAGTTTTCCATGAGTTAACAAGGTCAGGATAAACCTTCGCTTACATCATAGTCTTTGACTTGACCTCTTAATTCACATGAAAACTAGCAACTGCCTTGTCCACACTAGGACTTTACCTGAGCTCGCTAACTTGAATTAAGAACACACCCTCTTTCCCAGTGAAGGTCCTGGCAAAGGGTGTTTGGGGGCCACCTGTTAGAGGTACCAACACCAGGCCAGAAGCGGAGTCAAAAATCTGGTCCGGAGTGTGTGATCTCCAGAGACCCACCCTACCCCATGAAATTAGCTAGGGAAAGAGCTGCCTGTTGCTCTCGCAGTAAGACGATTCTAAATGGGTGGGTTTTGCATTCCGGAACAGATGGAAAAGGGAGAAACAGAAGAGGGATGTGGGTGTATGTACAGTGAGGGGGAGATATGGTGGGAGGAGGGGCAGTGGATACATGTAGGTAGCCTGGGTGACTGGTCTATATTGTTTGACCTACAAAACTGCTGTCTCCTGCTGAAATAAGTGGATTAAGCTTTTGTTTGTTTTTTTTGCATCTCGTTACTGTTACGTTTGCTAAAGCAAAAGATTTATTTATAAACTGCATGGGGTATTTTCCCCACCACCACCTTCCAGTTCTGGAACATTCCTGGCCAGCATGGGAGGGGCTAGTTTTAGGTTTATTAGCGCTCTGACTCCAATAGTAAGAAATAGGTGGATGCGTACAGAAGGGCCAGGTCTTTATGAGGGGCAAACACAAATCTGCTTTTCCCCCGCTGAGTTTCGTAAGCCCTGAATGAAAATAACCCATTTTTTTCCATTGTTCATTTATGGCACATCAGGTCCAAGGAGTGAAAGTCACCTTCATCCACTAAAAACATATTTGAGTTTTTATTGCTATAAGGAAACAAACACAGCAGTCACTGCAGGGGCCTTTTGCTGGACTCTGATGGCCACTCCCAAATAAACAACAGTAAAAGCACTCGGCACATTCCATCTTCAAAGCCATTAATTCAGCCCCACAATACACCCTGTCATACAGACAAGCAGCAGCACGCCCATTTTGCAGATGGGTTAAACAGAGGCAGGAAAGTGACTTACCTGCTCCTACAGAAGGAGTCAGTAACAGTGCCAGGATTGGAGCTCCGCGCTGCACAGATCACAAACCCTTCGCTCATCTGCCAGCACAGAAAGATTGGAATAGATGAGAGTTGTGACATTAGCTCTGGAGCGCACTGCTAACCCTCTCTCATGAAGGACACTATAGCTAGCAAATGGGAGAAGTCAGGAGATGGGCAAGCATCTTAAGGATCCATTATGCCTGATTTCTGGACTAATTGTACTTTTACACTTGACTTGCCAGAGTTTATGTTCCTTTCTATTTTCCTCAGAGTTTGACTTACAATTTTTAAAAGACGTCTTTTTGTCTTATCTGCCTCTTTTACTGTTTTTTAGCCCTGGGGCAAATTTTTTTTTGTTTGGTCCTCTTACTGGTTTTTTGGGGTTTTTTTGCAGGGGGTATATATATATATATATATATATATATATATATATATATAGCTTCACCGTCTAATACTTTTTTGTAAAGCTTTCATGCAGCTTGCAGGCCTTTCACTCATGACTGTTCCTTTTAATTTTTGTTTAACTAGCTTCCTCATTTGCATGTGGTTTCCCTATTTGAAGTTAAATGCTACTGCAGGGGTGGTGGTTGTTTTTTGTATTCTCCCCCCCGAACAAGGATGATAAATTTAATTACATTATAGTCACTATTACTGAGTGGCTCGGCTATATTCCCCTCGTTGATTTTATTCCCTTTTTGTCATGCTCCCTTTCCACTGTGTTGCCTGCCTTCATTTTTTATTTATTGCACTTCACCCCATTACGATTTCTCTCTGAAAAGATTTTATGTGAATGCTGCAAGCTCACCTCTCTCCTGACCTGCTGCTACGAATTGATGGACAGCAGTCCTCATTATTTTATAGTCACTCTTTACTCAGAGAACCTTCATTGTGAGAGAGAGAGCACACATCGGTGGGTGGAGGCGGAGAAGGGATTTGTCTGTCAGTGCACTAAAGTCTTCTGCAGTGGAGAAAGCTAGTGCTGATCAATTATTCCCTTCCACCAGAAAAATGGGGCCAACTTCCGTGGGGGAGTCAGTATACACTGCTTCAGTGGCCCATCTATTCTACTCAAGAATCTCTCTGGAAATGTTAAACACAACCAGTTAAATTCATTACTCATAAGAACGGCCACACTGGGTCAGACCAAAGGTCCATCCAGCTCAGTATCCTGTCTACCGACAGCGGCCAATGCCAGGTGTCCCAGAGGGAGTGAACCTAACAGATAATGATCAAGCGATCTCTCTCCTGCCATCCATCTCCACCCTTTGACAAACAGAGGCTAGGGATGCCATTCCTTACCCAGCCTGGCTAATAGACATTACTGGACTTAACCTCCATGAATTTATCTAGTTCTCTTTTTAGTTCTCACTTCCATGATTTAACATCTAGGGTAAATTTAGCCCAACAGGCTATTTTCAAAGAGGCCCCAAGTCAAATTCTAATGCTCTGGATTCTATTTTGTGCACCTATGTTTTTGCTCACAAAGTAGGTCATACTTTCGCCCACATGAAAGCCTGAATTTAGAAGCACACGCTGCATCTGTTTACAAAGAGGGCCAGTGCTCACCATCAGAATGATTGGGCCAAGAGACAACTGGGCCTGAAAAATTGCCTGGGCACAGCTGTGGTTGGATCACATTTTCCCCACAATATGACAGGGAGATTCTGACAACATGGCCCAGTGTATTTTAGAGATGGTACCAAATGAGTGTCCCCAGAGAGTGTCCCGTTTAGAACTCCTGAGTCAGAAGCCTGGCATACATTCCACAGAGCCATGCAAGAGGGTGATAAAGCCAAGAGAAATCTTCAGGATTCAGATGGGGAAAACTATGTGAAACAACAAGATGTCACTTTTAACCCTCTGAAGCCTTATGACATGGCATTTCTCTAAATGAGCAAATTGCCCAGTAAAATGTGAGAGACGGCGCTTCCATTCATATTTAATGATTTTCAGGCAAATCAGTTACACTCCTGGAGAAGGCAGACAACTGAAGAGAGTACTGCTAGGTATATTGAGAACTAAAGAAGAGAAACCCAGCTGTACTGTGCAAAGTGACACAGTGAGACACCTATTAGAGGCAGGCACTTTCCCCTAGATTACAGCAAAATATATGCAGTAATATTGCAGCGCCCGGTCCAGGCCATTTAGCTGCACGGTTAGGCTATTAAATATGCATTTCTGTGTAACAACAGAAACACGTGCCAAAAGGAGAAGGAAAACAACATAGGTGCATGATGTTCCCAGCATCAAGGTCGCATGCCGAGTAGGTTTCCACTCTATTGTATTTATTTTAAACAGATATAGATCAGCAATACCAAAGCAGATGGTTGCTTTGAACATAATATAAGCACTTATGGCTGCTTTTACTTGGGGAAAAAAATAAAGTAAGCGGCTCCAATGGGCCATCTGTTTCTTAATTTTAAAGTAAAGGGCAGAGAGAGCTTTGAGATCCTAGCAACTATATCCACAGCCTACCCATTCAGCATTAGTAGTTTGCTCCATGCCATTTTGATTTGATATATTCCTGCACAATGCCTGAGAATCACAAGTGATTATTCCAGGTGTCACAGCAAACATCTTGATAGAATATTTCCTCTTTAAACCCAGAAAGCTTTATTTGCAAACCCACAACTGACCAGTAGCTGCAATGAAAAGCTTAGGTTGGCTCTGTGCCTAGTTATGCACACACAAAGAAGAGGAGAATTCAGCTACAGTGGGGATATGTTGGAGATTGGAGTTCAATGGCAGGATTAGCTGATGGAGCTATGTCATTGTGGGTCCACTGATAATATCCCTCCTCTGGCCCATCCTTGTCTTGCCTCCTAAAAGGTCCTCTCTTTTAGGTTACAGGGAGATCATCCCAAGCCACATGCACTCCATTCAGGGACTGCCACGTGGCCAGAAGGTGGCAGGATCTTCCCTTGAGTAATCTCAACTAACTGGAGTGTTAGCACACAATTTCTCCTGTTAGGTTCCTGAAGTGTGACACACAACGTAATTACTCATCAGACATCTCAGCCTCATGATGTGAGGCACACAATTACATGTGCAAGAGAGAATTTCCAAGGTTACCTGAGCTTTCTTCTGCAGGCTTTTCTTTTTCTTTACAAAGTGTATTTATAGAGACACATTTCATAGTAGATGTGCAAGGAAGATTAAAATATCTAATTCACCTCACTAGGCACAGGCATTTAAAGCAACCTTATCCACTTGCCCATCTACTAAAAACTAAATTATATGAACTACCTCACTGACTCAAGTATCAGACTTGCATCCGAAGAAGTGGGTATTCACCCACGAAAGCTCATGCTGCAAAACGTCTGTTAGTCTATAAGGTGCCACAGGATTCTTTGTTGCTCTCACTGACTCAGAATGCATGTGTCCCTGATATTTTGAACCAATTTTTCAATCAGCCTCCTTCTGTTGGTGCAAGCTGCACTCATGATACCTGTGCACTGGCAGGTGAGGTCCTGTGTCTCTAACTACCCAACTGAGAGTACAAGTCAGATACTTGGAGGCAGAAGTGCTACAATTTATGTATGCAAATCACTCTGTGCATGCAAAATTGTGGGCATGAGAACAGAAGCTGGGCCTCAGCCCTTTGGAAAACTGACTCTCTAGTACACAAATATGCAATAAAAAAAATGAAATGCATTCCCATTAAAGTGACGAGCAAAACAATGGAGACTGTGACCAAATGAGCCTTCCTCTATAAGGAGCATTGTGGGCCTATTTTAAAAGGGAGGGTATTGCAAACCAGCCTCTGGTCTATAAAAAAAATGTTCAGGTACCTGCAAATTAATTTTACACTTGGATAAAAAAAAATTTAAAAAGAGCACATCGCTGAGTGTCTTAGTCATTCTCGTATTTTGAGTGGGTAGTTTTGTTCACATAAGTGTTTTTCCTTCATGCCCAGCTGTTCCTGCAGTGAAGTCATAATCTGTGTTTTCACTATTGCAGCCTTTTGGCATGGCAATGGTAGGAATGCCACCACGACAGCATCACAGAATTCTGCAGAAGATTGCCCATAGAGCTTTGCGTTCTCACAGGCTAAGAGATGAGTCACCCAATCAAAGCCCTGAAAAAAAAAATCAATTATCTCTGCTCCAGGGACACTGAAATGCTTGATGCTGTCCCACTACAAACTGATTGAGAAACCTGCCTTAAGCAACCACTTAAGAGAGCAACAAAAATCTGCTGCTTATTGGAGATGGGTTTCCTAATAAAGGTGGAAGAGGATTGTACTGAAAGAGCTAGATGAGGTGACTCTACCCTGTCTCTGTTTGTGTCTCCCTAAATATCTGCACTTGTAATTAGAGCAATTAGTAGTAGTTAAACCTTATTATTCGATTTGCACAGGTACTTAGACATCTAACTACTATTTGCTGCCACAATTAATTGCAGGTTTAAAAAAATTCAGACTAAAAAAAATTTATGGATGCAAAATTTCTCCTGAAATGTGAGACACAATATAATTACTCTTCAGAACTTCTCAGCCTTGTGATGTAAAGCACACATTTACATGTGTAAGAGAATTTCCAAGGTTACCTGAGCTTTTGTCTGCAGGTTTTTATTTTCCTTTACAAAGTGAATATCTATCTATCTATATATTACACACACACACACATTTTGCAGATGCAAAATATCATCCACAAAATGCAGGCCAGCCGTGGACAGCTGGCACAGTATGTCTGGGGATACTTTGGCATGGTCTCTGATGACCAGATTGTTTCGTGCTAAGTGGGGCCTCTTGTACTGATTTCACTGTATTGTCAGAGCTTCAATGACTTTGTTTCAGCTGCGTTCATCCTCCCCCCACCCCCCACCGCATGTATTTTCCACCATTGTTTAAAGGAACTGAGTTTCTCTTGCATTAATATTTCTCAGAAAGCAAATGTTAAGCTTTCATGTACAAATCATGCTCAAATATTTGAACAAGATAGGAGAGTGGTTGACACTGCACAGAGAGAGGGTTCCCAGAACTCCTCGCTTGGCAGAGACAAGTCAGATCAGGATCCGAGCACACCTTCACAACTAGGATTGTGCGTACACACATGCACTTCCTGTGATTGTGATGGGAGAAACCCTGCACCCAGCCAATACATCTGACATTAGCTTCATTTGGTTAGGAACAATAAATGCCTTATGTTGCCCAGATATAAATCTTTTCCTGTGTTCCTAAGATTTCCTAAATCTGCTGCCTCTCCCTAAAGTGCTCCTTCTCCCTGAGCAATTCAAAGCACCAATGGCTTCCTCAAGCTTTCCTCCTGATAATAACAGCCATAGTCTTGGAACAGAAACAATGCCATCTGATGTTCATACCCAGTCACAACCAGCCAACAAGCTGTACTAGAAGAGTCTATCTAGGGCTGAAGGGGTCTCCATGCTGAAAATTCTTGGCCCCTACACTGAGAATAATAAATAATAATAATAATTATTATTATTATAATACCACAACCTATTTGTTATATAGCACTTTTCATCAGTAGATCTCAAAGCCTTTGCAACCTTTAATGTATCTATCTTCATCACCCCTGGGGGCAGGGCAGGGTTATTGTCCCCATTGCACAGATAGGGGAACTGTGGCTCAGAGAATGTAAATGACTTGCCTAAGGTCACACAAACTCCATGGTTGGGCAGGGAATTGTACCCGGATCTCCCATATCCTAGACCAGTGCTCCAAGCACTGGACCATCCATCTCTCCCAAGAAAAGGAGAATGCCATCAAAATGGGTAGCTGTATAATATGGAAACCTGTCCCTTAAGAACCAGACTAAGGCCCATGTACACAGCTCACATAAGGGCTGCAGATGGTCACAAGTATACACCACTCTGGCAGCACTGAACCAGTGATTTAGAGATGTCACTACCATTCCCTTGAGTCAGCCAGTTCTCCCAGCCTGAGTGCTCTGAGTCAGGGCTAAGGAAACCTACCTCACATTTAATTACGGGAATTTAGAACAGCGCAGACGAGAAGTACTTGATGTGAGAAAAGATGTCACAGTGCTAACACAGTAACTTGAAAGCTATTTGTTTGGCGTAGGGGGTCGTCTATAAAGATCCTCTTGCCTATTTTGGCCCCAGTTCAGCAAAGGTCTTAACTTTAAGCATGTGCTTACATCCCACTGACTTCAATAGGACTTAAGTGCTTAACACTAAGCATGTGCTTATCTAAATACTTTTCTAAATCAGGCCGTAAGGATTCCCTTGTGCCAGAGACGTTTCTGGCCCTTTTATAGGCTGTACATGTTAACATATTTTCCATTTATTTATTTATGAAAGCCTCCACTTTGCATAATTTAAAAAGAACATAACTAAACCATCTACTTACAACCCATAGTACTCTTGGCCTTTTCAAATGTTAACATCTGCTTTAGCAAAGACAGATACACAACTTCATACATGTGCATCCTATCCCCAATCAAACCCAAATGACACACTTTTACAAACTCGAAGAGAATGGATCAGCAAGTGTTTTGTACATGCTTCCTAGCAAACAGGAAATGTACAAAACACACAGCGAGACACATGATTCTACTTGATCTCGTCTACAATTACCCTTTAGACAGTGAGGTTTGGTTTGCGGTAAATCTTTTGCTGCCTTTGGCTTCAAGGTGCTTGTGTGTAACAGCCCATTATTAGGGTGTACGGGTGAGATAGCAGGCTATTGCATTTGTAAAAGAACTAGATTCAAATTGAGTCTCTTTCATAATGGTGGGGTTTGAGTATCAACTCAAACTCTACGAGACCTTTGACTACCTCACACAGTTCAGCAGCACGGCAGACTCTGCTTAGAGAGGACTGGAAAGAAGTGGTATTGCAGGTCTGAAAATGTACTGACAGAGCACTTCAGGGCAGGGCCGGTGCAAGGATGTTTCACGCCCTAGGCGAAACTTCCACCTTGCGCCCCCCCCCCGCCCTGAGGTGCCCCCCCGCCGTGGCAGCTCCCCACCCCACCCTAAAGCACCCCCCCGCCCCAGCGCACCCCTGCTCCGTGCACGAGCACCCCGAGCATGCCATGAATGCTTCACTTCTCCCGCCTCCCAGGCTTGCAGTGTCTAAGCTGATTGGCGCCGCAAGCCTGGGAGGCGGGAGAAGTGAAGCAGTCATGACGTGCTCGGGGAGGAGGCGCGGTAGGGGTGAGCTGGGGCGGGGAGTTCCCCTGCGTGCCACCACCCCCCTTACTTGCTGCAGGCGGCCCTCCCCACGCTCCCCTGGCCCAGCTCCCTCCGCCTAAATGCCGGCGGCGACTGGGGCGGCCGAAGATCCGGCCGCTGCAGTCGCTGCCGAAGAAAATGGAGCCCCCCAAATCCCAGCACCCCAGGCGACCGCCCAGGTCACCTAAATGGTTGCACCAGCCCTGCTTCAGGGAACACGGCTCCGTAGTTACCCGTAGAGTTGACTCTCACCCTCAATTCCAGGGCTTCCAGGTTCTTGTCTGTAGAGAAAAGCCTGAGACATCGAAAAGCTGCTGGAAACAAAGAGGATGTGCCAGGCTACCGACGTGTACTGGGGATGCTGCTACATAAGGAAAAGTGGAGGAAATAAACCTCCCTGAGGGACCAGAGCCACCCGTGGAAATGCAACTGCCAGCCACAAACAGCATAGGCCTGTCCAAAGGAGAAGGGAACAGGTCAGTGTGTCTGGGGGAAAGTGACCCAAGTGGCAAAGGAATATATAAGGGGAGAGGAGGAAGAGGATGACAAGGTAAAGGGGAGTATGTGCAAGGGGAGGACGAGGAAAGAAAAACCAGGTAGCATAAGAGCCAGGGCCACGACTTGGCCAAGTCTAAAGCAGAGGTCCTTGAGTAAACAGCATCTGTCATCCCTACCTCTGGGGCATTTTCCTGCATATTTTCCTCTCCTAGCAACAGTGCTGCACCGTAACAAAGGTGCTGGGCACAGGAGCACATGCACAGAGACTGCGGTTTCTGTGCACTTCAGATTGGAAGGAAAGCTCACGGATTCACAAGTCGCAAGAGAAACGAAATATAAACCCAACAGCTGTTTGCCTTTTGGCAAGAAGCACACTGAGTGCTGCTGGGTTGCCACCCCTCCAAGTCAGGCCCAACAGAGCTGATACCATATGCACTCTGTGGTTGGACCTTGGTATCCATGCTGCTTCAGCTATCTAGTATGGAAGAATGCTGAGCACACAGCAGTTCCCCTGGACATCAGGGTGAACCAAGGGTGGCCAGAACTTTGGAAAATTGGGTCACTTATTAGGACCCTAAGGGCTTTTCTACAAACAAAAGTCACGCCATTTTAACTGTATCAGTGTAGTTAAAGCGGAACGATCCCCTAGGGTGCCTGCAGTTTTACTAATATAAAGGTGTTTTATACTAGAATGGGCCTGTCGTGTTCTGGGGTGCAATCCAAACCAGGGAGGGGTTGCTTCATCGCCTGGCCTGTAACCCTGAGTGTCTCAAAATGCTCTGCTGTTGTGGTTCTCTTGCTTGGATGCTTCCAGCCAGCAGACAAACTGGCAGTATTCTGAGTGTCTCTGTACTATGCAATCCTGGTGCAGTGATCTGACCCTAGCAGCCTGCCTACAATGCAACCACCCCGCTCTAGTCTCGGTCACCCAGCTACCTTCTGCAGGAGTGACCCCAACCCACTTCCAGTCCCAATTTTCCCAAAGCTGTATGCTCAGCAGTGTCCAGACCTCTCCTGGACCTCAGAGATATTAAGGTTCATTTGTTCCTTTAAAGATACAATACTCAGCAGCTTGCCACATTACCTGAAGTTAGCATTCGCTTTAAATCAAACACAGCACTGAGCTGGCTTAGATAAAAGTAAAACAAGTTTATTAACAAAAGGAGAGAAGATTTTAAACAAGTTCAGGTACAAAGGATAGAGTTAGAAAAGGCTGCCAGCAAATCAAAGTGAACAACACTTTCTAGAGGCAAAGACTTAACAGAAAAAGCTACAGCCTTTGTTCAAGATAGTTTCCTTATCAATCTACCTTCCAGCAAGTTGGCTAACCAATCCCTCTGGTCAGGCTCTCCCATAAAGTCCAAAGGGCTCAGTTCCTTTGTCTTCTTGGTGGAAAGGGAACTTGGGGTTCTCTGCCCCTCTCTTCATAGTCCAGTGAAGCTTTGACATGGATTCTTCTGAGACGTACTCCCCAAAATAAAGTTCATTCAAGCTGTGAGGAAGGCGACATGGAGTCTCCCCAGTGAAGGAAGTTTCATGCTGGTTTCTTCCTCTACTGGTGTTTGCCAAAATGCAAATTGATCTATTGCCGCCTCTCTTTCTTTGCTGTCTCGCTGTTCCTGTTTACCTTCTATGTAATTTGCACTCCCATTGTCTCAAAGTACTTTGGAAATTCGTTGGCGACAGCAGAACCACATTCCTTTGTCCAGGGTGGAGTAACTTTAGCAGTGCCTGGCAGACGTGCTTCGATAACAATTTCCAATGTCTGTCATTGTGAATTTGTCCTCCATATATACACACCATGTAATAATATTAATGATCAGTGTTATTAGCTTTCTATGGATATCTTACATGATGCCTTTTAGATACACATTATGACATTAGTGAGTTGGGGCACACAGAACTGATCTGGTCATAAGTTTCAGCTGGCCTGATATCAATGATTCCCTTCCACTGGGATGCAGTTACGATCACACTGCCATTAGCTGATTCTCATTTCACTGGCAGTCATGAAAAATTCCCCCCAGCAGTTTGTTTTGGGTCAAATGAAATGTTTCGTTTTCAGGCATTTTTAACTTTTGGTTTTGTTCTGTTTTGTTTTACATAAAAGCAAAAGGACATTTTAGAAAAGAAGGGCTAACTCCACAAAATGGAAATGGTGGTGCCCCATCTCAGCCTCGGTGAGTGCCTGAGCCACTGAGCTATTGGCGTTTCTGGATGGGTCACTCTCAATCCCTCCTGCTCGAGTGATGCCACTTTATATAAATAATTATGTATTCTTTGGGAGATGGAGAGAGAGACAGAGTATGATTCTGTTGCCTGCTGGCTAGGGTGCTCACCTGGGGAGGGGGAGGGACACCTGGGTTCCAGTACCTACTCCCCTGACTATTAAATTATTAATACCCACCCCAGAGCAGCTGATAGGCTAGAGGCCGGGGCACACACCGGGAGGAGGGATTTGTTTCAAATCTACACAAATTCACTAAATGTTTTGATCAAGCCAAATCTGCATTTTTTGTTGGAAAAAAAAAGTTTTGGACAGAACATTTCACCCAGCTACTCCCTTACAGAACAGGGAACAAACTATCCAGTTATAAGGCATCTTTATGCTGATATAACTATATCCACATTAGGGGTTTTCCTACTTTAACTATTTTGGTAAAAATCACACCCCTCACTGATGTAGTTTTTTATACCAGTACAAAATGTGTGTGTAGACCAGGCCAATGTAAAAATTTTGGCTTAAGACACTTCCTTGCCTCTTCAAAGGAAGTGATAGTAATTACATTCTATTTAAATAAGAGCCATGCATCTTGAGTTGAAGACCCTTGGTAATGAAGTCTCTGTTAACTCAATTGTTGGCAAGAACTGATAGACAGTGTTTAAGACACTTTAAGAGGAGAACGAAGAGTTATTTTCAAGCCTCCTCCTTTACCCTGACTTGGGACAGGCAACAAAAATCTAAAATACATGACAATGTCTCTTTAAATAATTTAACAGGGATATTATCAAAGTTAGCTGGCAAAATACTATGAGCTAATCTATTGTGGGTCTGAGTGCAGGTGGGATGTAAAATTGGTGAAAATATGGAAGCAAATATCAAACATATAACAAGCCGAAAGACAGAGTCCCTTGTTTAACTCTCCACAGTCCCATTACCATCATCAGTCTGACAAGAAGATCAGAAAGGAATACAACAGTAACCTAAAGGGCCTTCTGCATCCTGTCAAGGTAAATGTCTCTCACAGAATAGTACATTTATCTTCAAATCACCTTAAAAAAACCCAACCAAGTCATTTTTGCTCTTCTCTGGTGAAGGAATCAGTTGTCCATGGATTATTTAAGTTAGTTGACAGTTTTATCAAAGCCTTCTCTCCAGGAAAAAGAAATAATGCATCTTTAAATGCCTCTAACTACGAGACAGTCAAAGATTTATGGTTTACTCACTTGTAAATACCATTCTTCATAACTGATCCCCAGGAGAGTTTGAGGATGCTCAATAACCTTTCTCCAGGGAATGCAAGTGAAACCATCAGTGCTATTAGAAATCTAGTTTACTCATCAAGCCAAGAGTGCTAGGTCCGGAAACTGACATCAGCAATGTTGTTCCCCCTCTCCTGCATCTGCAAGTTTTTGTTAGTGACGGTGGTATTGTGATGATGCATTCTCACAGCCAACACTGAACTGTAAAAGAACTTAGAGAGTTTTGCAAGCCAAATGCCACTAAGCTGGCCTTGAGGACACAGCAGGGAAGATCCAGTGTGCACTTTTGGCTCTGCAGGATTACTACTAGAGAAGCTCTTTCACCTTGAGCTAAAAGAAATACTAAAAATTTCTACTGAAATGGGACAGTGGTAGGGAAGATAAGAGAGGAAACCACCTCTGCTATGAAATCAATGACAGATTTTGCAACATAAGCAGCAACATCACCAGGATTCCCATGACTAGGGCCATCGGGGGGGTGGGGGAGAAATCACAATTTCACAGACTGAGCAGAAATTGCAAAATTAGCCCAATACCATGATTTTTCCAACAGCAAGGGGGAAGAAGCAGGCATCTCTGTACACAAATCCAGTGCAGCTAGTAGCGCCCCCGCGGCCAAAAAACCTGCTGCTCTGACATGGTGCTGCCCTGAATTATGAGCCACACTAAGCAAGAGACTGGTGCACTGCCTCTTCAGTACTGGAAAAATTGCAGCAGTTGGGAGACAACCCAGCAGCCAGTTTTATGCAAGGAATGGAGCGGTGACCTTTCGCTAACTGCATCCCATGCATATCCCATTGTAGCCTTTGATTAATTGAGGTTGCAAAAATGCACATGCACTAATATCAGGTTCTTTTCCTCAGGCAGCTATTTGAGATTTGTTATAGGAAATGAGATTGTTGAGTCACATACACAGAGACATGAAGACTGTATTTTTGTAGTAAATAAAGTCACTATGTCTCTATGTACATGACTCACCAATTGAAACCATAGAAAAGATAGATAAATATAGCAAAACGTCCTCCTTCATTGCTCATACTCAAAACCTTACAGAGACCATCAGAATAGAAGATGCAAAGAATATGAAGCACCATAAGTGTGATTAGGTTTCCTCTCTCCTGTCATCCCAACGTCCCAACTAGGGGTTGATCTAACAAGCTTGATCTAACATCCCTGGGACCATATCTGCTTAGGTCTCAGCCTCTTGCCTGTGTTTGTCATTCCAGGGGACCATAATTAGGGTTCCGACTGCTAACGTAAAACTATTTGCAGCAATACATTTCCCAACCATTTCAATACGTAAATGTGGCTGCTTCACGGCTACATGTACCAAAAAGCCTCTAAAATAAATCTAATTTAATCTCCAACTGCTATTTTGTAGTTTCTATGTTTATTACAAGATACCAATTGCTAAATCTTATAACCATAAGCACGGAGCCTAATTATTCAAATTTTATGCTAACTGCTAGTCCCTCTTCGGCCTCAAGCTCATTGTAATGTCTGTTCCAAATACTTTTACATCTTATTGTCCCCTATTTGCATTATAACTTTAATGGCTGTTATTATTATGTCCTTAAACAACTTAGTTTTTCTTAACATATAGATTATAGTTTGACCCTAGTTGTGGTCCTCCAAAATCAGGTCAGGGTAAAGATCGACACTGTGAAATTCGCTACTTTACCCATGACACTATCATAATTTTTTTTAAACCTGTACTTGTCTCAGGCCCTACCCATTACTAACATAAAACCAAAACAGGGAATTGAATGAGGAAGGGTTAGCGGATGATGCTGTTGCCAGATATATTAGTGGAAACCTGCTCAGTTGAAGCTGAAAGGCATGCCCCAAATACAACACACTGGCTGGATGCTGCAGAAGAAATAGCTCTAACACCGATGACCGTGCCCAATGTAAATGAGTTTTCCCATTGGCTGATGAGAGTTTTGCATCTGCCCTACCCCCACCACACACACTGATCCCAGAAGATGCACAGTCCCACCCCTTCCTTCCCAGTGACAAATCTACATGTCAAACAACCACCCTTGGATCTTTTTAAAAGCCACAGTTAGGGTTGTTATGTTCTTTTATGAACCTAACTGTAAATAGGGTGACCAGACAGCAAGTGTGAAAAATCGGGACAGGGGATGGGGGCTAATAGGAGCCTATATAAGAAAAAGACCAAAAATCGGGACATCTGGTCATCCTAACTGTAAAGGGAATGACACTTCAAAGCCATTCAAGTGTGAACTCACAAACAATGTTGGGCCAAATAATTCCGGGGGAGGGATAGCTCAGTGGTTTGAGCATTGGCCTGCTAAACCCAGGGTTGTGAGTTCAATCCTTAAAGGGGCCATTTAGCAATCAGGGGCAAAAATCTGGTTGGGGATTGGTCCTGCTTTCAGCAGGGGGTTGGACTAGATGACCTCCTGAGGTCCCTTCCAACCCTGATAGTCTATGATTCTAGTGTAACAACACTAGAAGTTAATGAACTGATTCTGGTGCATATGCTGTAGGTGGATTTCTTTAAAGCCACTATTTCTGATTATCTCCAGGATCTATTGCAATTATATCTATTTATTGTGGTTTTGCATATTTACAAACTGTAATACCACAAACTGTGCCCTAAGAGCACTACACATGGAGGGACACAAGACATACAGCATATGCCCAGCGCAATGGAAAAATTCTGTGATACTGACATTGCAAATTTGAAAATGTAGTGATTTTAGTGCCCCAATCAACAGTGCTGTGTTTGTCTATATATTTGAGGAACAAACAGCAGCAGCACACTCCCACAGACACACAAGGGTCAGCTGAAGAACGACTGCCTGCACAGCAATCCAAATTCCTGCAAGATGTGTTCCCATTACTCACTTCAAAATATGCTCCTGGGAGACTGGTCCCCATTAGTTGCCTGCAGATTAACCTTTATTTAAAATTGACAGCTGGATGCTGGATACAATTCCAGTTCCAGGTTAACTTTAACCTAGACAGAAAAACCCTCCGGGCTAGTTTCTCTACACCTGTGGCATGGTTGAAAGGATTTTACCCTAAGGCAGAGATATCCTGTCCCCATGAGCATCACCCTAGTGTAACAGTGAACCCACAGGTGGCATGGAGCTGCTGACAAAGATCTTAAGCCACTCCTCACCTCCCTCCTGGTAGCACAGCAGTATGGCTGTTAAATGGGGCTTCTGCATCATGCGGCTCTCTGGCTCTATTTCCAGACTCTGAGGCATTAGAAGCACAACATTCAAGCTGCGATACCTCCATGCAAAGGGACAGCCTGCCCACAGCATCAGCAAGAAGATCAGGGCAATGCCACGGTGTGCTTCATGCCTCCTTTGCATCCATTCCTGCCTTATTTACACACAGTGCAGTTTGGCCAGAGCCAAGGATCTGCCCCCCTCCAGTGGTTTATGCTCGCTGTGAATTTTCAAATGAGGCACAGAGATAACATTCACACTTTGCTATAGAAATAGATCAAACTGTCATGACAATTTGTTTAAAATAGAAATGGACGTGAGCCTCCCTATCCAAACTCCCTCAAAGTTCCAGGGTGTCCTGACCCTGGATTACAGTTCATAGTACCCATCTTAGATGGGAACATTGAGAGTCAGGAACACCTAAGACAGATGCAAATAGCTCCACCACTTTAAGGGGCTCAGATCCGGTGTTCCAATTTCCAAACCATCTCTAACTTATGCTAACATTAAATCCCACCCGTAAGCATCCATCTGTTATTTTTAGTCACCCAGCACGGAGTAGAATATTTACGGGGTGATTTATGATTCTATTTATTTTACATACCTCAGAACAGAATGTGCAAATAGCTAAATATTTTTAAACTAACAGTTCAACAGTTCCCATGTGCCTGCCAACATCTGCATCCCTCTCACCCACACAGAAGAAAGGCTCCAGGTTTTTAAGAAAGAAAATGAAGTTTTAAATAATCATGTTTCCAAGGAAATTATTTTCTTGTGGGAGATAACTCGCCCTTTAACGAAAACAAAAACAAACCCACCCCCTTAAGAATAATGCGATGAAGGGTTGAAAAAAATTCTTAAACTCCAAAAATAAGAAATAAATAAATCTATAAATAAAGGTCAGAGATGTTTGACGTTTACCCAAGTGTAAATACCATCTGCAATAAGTGATATTCAGGGGAACTGGGGATACCAGTGACCTTTCACCACACAAGAGGCAATAAATGATGCCTAAAACCTGGGTAGGCAAAGGTCTCGGAGCATAAAAAAGGATGCACATACACTAATCTGCCTGTCCAGTTGCACACGCTTGTTTGTTTCCACTCATCTCTCTGCCACAGAGGAACTGCAAAACTGAAGCGTGGGTGAGGGAAAGTCCCTGCTGCTGCTAATGTTGTGATTCACGCACTGAATAAGGGCAAGTCTACACTATAAAATTAAGTCGACATAAGTTACATCACCATACGGTCACTGCCGTAATTAAGTCGCTTTGGCATGTCCACACTACGCTCCCGCTGTCAGCCGTGCATGTCCGCTGTTGGTGGTGCGGGAGCGCTTGCACCAATTTAACTGTCAGTGTGGGGGCATTCTGGGATAGCTTCTGAAAGGCAGCAACAGTCAATGTAAGCAAGTACATCAACCTAAGCACTATGCCTCTCACAGAGGTGGAGTTATTAAGTTGGCGCAGTGGGCGTGTTACATCAGTGGGAGCTACATTTTAGTGTGGATGGTTACTGAGTTTTATGTCAGCCGAACTCTGTAGCGTAGACTAGGCCGAAGCCCATTCAGATTGGCTAGTTATTTTAGGTGCCTGTACACGAATGCAAGAAGCCTGGGAAACAAGCAAGAAGAATTGGAAGTCCTGGCACAGTCAAGGAACTATGATGTGATTGGACTAACAGAGACTTGATGGAAACTCACATGACTGGAGCACTGTCATGGATGAGTATAAACTGTTCAGGAAGGACAGGAGGGGGAGAAAAGGTAGAGGAGTTGCACTGCATGTAAGGGAGAAGTATGATTGTTCAGAGCTCCAGTATGAAACTGGAGAAAATCCTGTTGAGAGTCTTTGGGTTAAGTTTAGAGGCGAGAGCAACATGGGTGATGTCGTAGTGGGCATCTGCCATAGACCATCAGACCAGGAGGATGAGGTAGACAAGGCTTTCTTCAGACAACTAACAGAAGTTGCTGGGAGAGCAATACAGCAATGCACAGACAATCCAGGAAGTTTTTAGAGAGTGTTGGGGACACCTTCCTGGTGCAAGTGCTGGAGGAACTAGACCTGCTGCTCACAAACAGGGAAGAATTGGTAGGGGAAGTAGAAGTGGGTGGCAACCTGGGCAGCAGTGACCATGAGATGGTCGAGTTCAGGATCCTGGCAAAAGGAAGAGAGGAGAGCAGCATAATACAGACCCTGGAGTTCAGAAAAGCAGGAACTGATGGGCAGGATCCCCTGGGAGGCTAATAGGAGGGGGAAATGAGTCCAGGGGAGCTGGCTGTATTTTAAAGAAGCCTTATTGAGGGCACAGGAACAAACCATCCCGATGTGCAGAAAGAATAGCAAATATGGCAGGCAATCAGCTTGGCTTAACAGAGAAATCTTTGGTGAGCTTAAACACAAAAAGGAAGCTCACAAGTAGTGGAAACTTGGACAGATGACTAGGGACGAGTATAAAAATATTGCTCGAGCATGCAGGGATGTAATCAGGAAGGCCAAACCACAACTGGAGTTGCAGCTAGCAAAGGATGTGAAGGGTAACAAGAAGGGTTTCTACATGTACGTTAGCAACAAGAGGAAGGTCAGGGAAAGTGTGGGACCCTTACTGAATGGGGGAAGCAACCTAGTGACAGATGATGTAGAAAAAGCTGAAGTACTCAATGCTTTTTTTGTCTCAGTCTTCACAGACAAGGTCAGCTCCCAGATTGCTGCATTGGGCAGCACAGTATGGGGAGGAAGTGAGCAGCCCTCAGTGGTAAAAGTGGTAAAAGAACAGGTAAAGGACTATTTAGAAAAGCTGGACATGCACAAGTCCGTGGGTCCGGATCTAATGCATCTGAGGGTGCTGAGGGAGTTGGCTGATGTGATTACAGAGCCATTAGTTATAGTTATCTTCGAAAACTAGTGGCGATCGAGGGAGGTCCCGGACGATTGGAAAAAGACAAATATAGTGCCCATCTTTAAAAATGGTAAGAAGGAGAATCTGGGGAACTACAGACCAGTCATCCTCACCTCAGTCCCTGGAAAAATCATGGAGCAGGTTTTCAAGGAAACCATTTTGAAGCACTTGGAGGAGAGGAAGGTGATCAGGAACAGTCAGCATGGATTCACCAAGGGCAAGTCATGCCTGACCAACCTGATTGCCTTCTATGATGAGATAACTGGCTCTGTGATATGGGGAAAGCAGTGGACATGATATATCTTGACTTTAGCAAAGCTTTTGATATGGTCTCCCACGGTATTCTTGATTGAAACTGAATCACAAATTGGCTCTGGGGTGGATTCCTAGGATAATCATATGTAACATATATCTAGACAGAACTTAATGACATTGTAATAATTCCTTCCTCAAGTAACGGAACAAAGCACAAAGCAGCTGGCTTTTCAGGAAGGCAAATGAACCATAGAGAAGGGATCAGGAAATGTGGCACATAGTTCATGAGATTTTTTTTCCATGCATGAAAATTGTTGGATGATACACCATGGTACTAAATTCCCAAAATCTTCCTGTTTGTTGCTTTTCTGAGAACAGAATTTTCGTGAAAAGCTTCCCAGTAGCTTTTCCTTTAGCTTAATTACAGAGTGTGAAGTGGCACCTGGAACCTCAGCTGAGGCTTGGTGGAGCAGACATCCCATAACCCCAAATATGAGAGACTTCCGTTGATACCATGGACATTCCAGTAAACCAGCTACTTTTGATCCAAATGAGCAGCCAAGCTCTTACAGCAATAAAGTTTAGCACGTACATTGGACTTTCCATTCAAGGATCTCAAAGCGCTTTATCGACCTTTAAACCTCACGGATCTCTGGGAGGGAAGCATGAGCAGCCTTGTTTTACAGACGGTCAAACTGAAGCACAGAACTTAAGTGGCTTGCCCAAGGTCATGACGCAAGTCAGATGCAGATACAGAGACAGAACCTAGGTGTCTTGATTCGTGGTGCACGGCTCTAACCAGGAGCCTCTGCTCATCCACACCGCATGCTTACAAGAGGTCAAAAGGGTAGACTGGGTGTTTCTTAGTGAGGACCTTCTAGCATAGTATATCTATGTGTTGCCTCTCCTCACCCTGTTTCTCTGCCATTGGCATCTTTCTCAGAGGATACCATTGTCACCTCTGCAGACACCCCAAAAGGAAAGAATTTATTTTCCCCATTTCCTGCATGGCAAGCTGGCTCTCCAAGAGTTTCACTCATGTCTTATATTTACTCTTGGTCATGAATCCAAAGGAAAGGGGAAAAGACTGATGATACTATCTTGAAACATGAAAAGGTCGGATAGGTCTACAGTCCATCCTGGTATGAGCAAGGACATGAAAAACCACAACCCCAAGGAATTACTGGTTTGCTGACCTTTTAGCTGGAGCAGTAAATTATTTCACTTGAGGGGGAACTGGTTCCTTGGGAGAACCCGTGTCCATATTTTGAACAAAAATAAACTGCTGCTTTAACTATGCTGCTGGCCCAACATTGACACAAAACCACTAGTAGACATGGATAGAATATTAAAACAGAGGCAGCAGCCAGAGGATCTGACTTTTCAAAGGGAAGACGCTCTGAAAACACATAAGAATCAGACAGGAGAGGTCCATGTCGATATAGCTCACAGAGTAGAAATTAAAAATCCATCTAGGGGATTCAAGGATTGGCAGTGAGAACCTTCTTCTTCGCTGATTCAAATCTGGCCTGGCTTGATAGTGTTTGGAAAGCTGTTGACATCTGCTGCCTGTGAAATAAGCAAGTGAGGTCTCCATATTTCTGGTTTCTTAGTGAATAGTTGTCCCCATCACTTAAAAGAACAACCACCACCCATCAGCACAACTGGCACTAAATAGCAACACTAAGGCCTTGTCTACACTACCGCAGTAAGTCAACCTAAGTTATGCTACTCCAGTTACATGAATAACGTCACTGGAGTCGACATAGCTTAGATCAACTTACCGTGGTGTCTACACTGCGCTGCGTCCATGGGAGACGCTCTCCCATCAACTTGGTTCTGGTGGAGTTCTGGAGTCAACCGGAGAACGCTCTGCCATCAATGGAGTGGGTTTTCACTAGACCTGCTATATCGACACCCGCTGCATCGGTAAGTGTAGACATGGCCCTATTTTGAGCACAAAGGACAAATAGTGAACCAGCATGTAGTCTGAACTGCCCTGTCATGCCTGTCAGTTGTCCCTCCTTGTTAGGGATGAAACACTGACAGGGTGGCACTGGGGTATTCTCACTGACCGCCTATTTTGGATGTAAATCAAGGACTTTGACCTTCACCGTGCTTCATCTGGCACTTCACTCTGTACACTGATGTCAGGGTTTATTCACAAAAAAAAACAGGAGTACTTGTGGCACCTTAAAGACTAACAAATTTATTTAAGCATGAGCTTTCGTGAGCTACAGCTACAGCTCACTTCTTGGAGAACACACACACATGACACACACAGGATATATACATACACAGAGAAGAAATGAAAGAAAAGAGCATGCCAACAGGCAGAGTCTAATCAAATGAGATGAGAGTTGAGAGGCAGGAGGAAAAAAAAAAAACTTTTGATAAAGATGATGAAGAGAAAGAGGTGTGAGAGGAGAAGAACTTAATAAAAAGATTCAAAAAATGTAATGGTACCCCCCCATTCCCCCTTTTTTTGTAGTTAATTGTATAATTGTATCTTTTTTATATAATTAATTTTTCAAGCAGTCTTTCTTCTTCTTTTTTTTTTTTTTTTTTGTTGCAAAATTGCCACCTTCAAGTCTGTCACTGAGTGGTTAGAGAGGTTGAAGTGTTCTCCCACTGGTTTTTGAATGTTATGATTCCTGATGTCAGGGTTTATTCAGTTTCGAGGACAACTCTCTCTCTCTCTTTTATGCCATTCAACATTTAGCTTACACCTCTCCTGAGAGGAAGGAGCACTGCCTAGGCAGCAGGCTTAACATAGGGAGAGGAGAGATGCAGTAGGGTGACCAGATGTCCCAATTTTATAGGGACAGTCCTGATTTTGGGGTCTTTTTCTTATATAGGCTCCTATTACCCTCCCAATCCCTGCCCCAGTTTTTCCACACTTGCTGTCTGGTCACCCCAAGATGCAGTCTCTTGGAGCAAGAGACCAGGACAATGGATCAGACCCAGGTTTCTCCCATGAGTATAAGGGCTACAGCTAAAGCACTGGGTCAGCCCGTTATTTCATGTTGAACGTGGTAATTCCTTCTGGCCTGAATTTGGCATGATACAGATGCAAGTGATTCTGAACAGCAGCAAGAAAACATGTGGCTTTTTATAGACTAGAAAATAAAGTAGATTTCTTGCTTTCTGCTCAATATGAAATAAAATTACATTTAAACATTTGAAACCTAAAAGGGAGGTGGAAAGCATAATACCAGAGCTATTGCTCACATCCACTATCGAGAAGCAATGGGCCTGGGGGAAAGGTATCTTTTCTGAAGGGATGGGAAGGTCACTCTGTCTCAGTCTTTTGTATTAGACAAAAGCCAATACATTTCCAAACTTGGGCCCTGACCCTGCAATGAGCTCCATGCAGAACCCTTGTCCTCGCATGAAGCCCCTTTCACTTCACCAGGGCACTGCCTGCACAGAGCTCATGGCAGGATAATGGTCTTGAATCTGATCTTAGAAACATGTTTTAACACACTCAAAGATGCCCAGTCTCTGTCACGACAACCCACACTGCAAAACCACCATGCGGGGCAGACTCACTCCAAAAGGACTTACCCAGAAATGGGACGACAAGGGGAAAGCCAGGATTCAAAGGCAGAGACCGAAGTGTTTGGGAACCTAAAGCCAGCTCTGTGGGGGTGCATTGTCTGAGCGGGACAGGGTCTAGATTGCGGGGTATTGTAGGGGACACTTACACCGCATAGCCAGCCCCTCACTTTCACAAGCGCTAAATTCCCAGAGGCATTTAAAGCTCTAGTTAGAAAGGGGATTGTGAAGTTTAGATCAACACCCCTCAGAAGGCTGAATTTCATTCCCAAAATTTGCACCAGGTAACTACATGGATCACCCCATCTTCAGATCGGTGCAGCGTGTCTTCATTAGAAGTCTGCCCTAGTCTCAATGTGGTTACGCTGATGCAAAGTTTGTAGCTCTTCACATGGGGGAGGAAAGCCAAGCATATGGACTATTGAGATTCTGATTCCTGAGCTCATATTGAAAAGAAACAAAAAGTATCAGGGATGCTGACATTAGCAGACGTTCCTTGACTGAGGCTGCGTCTCTTTCACTTACCGTTCTTCTGACAAACCTGATCTTGGAGAGGAGAGGAGGAGAGAAAAAAACATCTCTGACTGCTCTTCTTCAGAGCATATCCGGCTGTTGAAAAATTGGCAGTAGAAGGGCTTTCAATCCAAGCGCTCATTACCCCACAGTCTAATGACCACAGCACACAGAGGACTGCAGCCTGCGGCCATGATCCGCAGAGAGCCCGCATGAACTCCTAATGATGAAACAATGAGAGAGAACGCAGGCATTATCAAAACATTTTATCAGGCCAATGCCTCTTGAGAGAGCCTAGCTCATTTTCAGAAGTCAGCAGAGTAAGACGTTTACTCAGAGCCTCGATATGCCCACGCAATTACTTGTTTCAAATTGAAATCTTGGGATTTAGTACCTGGATGGACTTTTCTTGTTTCTTAGTTCCCAGAAGAAATTATCAAGCATATCAACTGATGTCAAATCAAACACAGTTTAATGGAGAAAAGGGCCAACTTCTATTTGGGGCTGCTTACGCAAATCCTTCCCTCCAATTAAATCTAAAGGTGCTTTTCTCCCCAGTTTCTCAGCAAATGTGAGTAACAGAAGGAAAATCACTCTCTCAAGTGATCTGAACTCTGGTCAATCAACCTGCTCACAGTCCACTCAAACAATTCATCTGATGGTGCAAAGAGTCAAATGTATGATCCGAGAGCCCCACACATTCAAAGGAACTTCTGTTATCATTATTTTGTAATAGTGGTAGAAGAATGACAGCAGATCAGTCCTTCTCCCCCTAGGTGCTGTAAGTACATGAAAAAAGAGATGGTCTCTTCCTGGCAGGGGTTAGAATGTGCCAAGACAGACTAAAGGGTGGGAGAAAGGAAGTACAGTTATTGCCATTTCACAGATGGGAAACTGAGGCTCAGAAAGATTAACGTCAGATTTTCAAGACAGCTCAGCTCCTATTTAGGCTCTTTTCCAAACGTGCTCTCAGGTGCCGAGTGGTTTTTCAAAATCTAACTACTTCATTAGCTGTGTAAATGTGAGCAGAGTTCTTCTGAAAATCTGGCTTTAAGTAATTTTCCCAAGGTCATACACAGAGTCTATGGCAGAGGAAGAAATTAAACCCAGAGCTCTCCAGTCCCAATCCTCCTACCCACGAGGGCATTTTTCCTTCTTCTTTCCTAAACTGTTCTCTTTCAAATGAGTCTCCTAAGGCACCCAGTACTATTTCAGCTGTACATAAATAATACATTGCAATATAAATACTTTATTCTTACCAATGTGTTTAATAAATAATAACGGTCAGTGATGAAGAATGAATAATAAGCGTTGCCCACAATACTTACCCATGAATGTATTTTCTTGCACAATCCTTCCACGTGGACATGCAAAAGTGATGCACTTTCAAATTTGGGGGGTGGACGATAAGCAGCTCCTTTGAAAGCAAGGCCCTCTCTTCAGAGACAAGTCACCGAGCCACTGCTGATGTTTATCTCGCATGTACAAAAAAATAATGTATCTGAATGTAGGTGGTTTGAGCTCAGTTTGTCTGTGAGAGCCCAGTAGATTGATAATGTGATGGCTGATGCCACAGACCGATCTGCCAACAGCTCATAGGGGAGGGACCTTTGGAAGAAAGTATGACTTCTCCTGCTAAGCAATCTGAGCAGGCCTCATCACACCTCAGTGATTTAGGATAGCTCATGCAGGGGTGCCAGAATGTGGGCCCCAGGGACCCCTGGCCCCATCACTTTTAAAAGTGGGAGGTCTATGCCCTTCCACTTTTTACCTGCCTTAAGGGTGAGTGATTGGGAGTAAAGAGGAGTGAGCGGGGGGCAGGGCCTCAGGGGAAGAGGAGGAGTGGGGGCAGGGCCATGGTTCAGGCACCGGTGCCCTGCTCACTTCTAGGGAGCTTGCAGCACTCCTGACCTCATGAGGTGCTGTTTATTGACAGGCCATAGAAAGCCAGTGCAGAAAGTTCTCTCCCCTACACAGGCTGATTGGAAAATAAGCATTCGAGATCTTAGAATCATAGAAAAATAAGGCAGGAAGGAACCTCGAGAGGTCATTGAGGCAAGACCAAGTATACCTAGACCATCCCTGACAAGTGTTTGTCTAGAGTGAGACCACAATACTGTCTTTGCAGGCGGTTGGCAGGATTTCAGTTCTCCACCACACATGAAAGATGGCCAGAAGAGATTCTGCTACAGCCTATTTTTAAAAAAAACCTTCCAATGATGGGCATTCCACAACCTCCCTTGGGAGCTTATTTCAGAGTTTAACTATCCTTATAGTTAGAAAGTTTTCCTAATATGCAATGTCAATCTCCCTTGCTGCAGATTAAGCACATTACTACAGTGGACATGGAGAACAACTGATCACTGTCCTCTTAATATATTTGAAGTCCATCCCTGCATTCACTCTTCTTTTCTCAAGAGTAAATATATCCCTTTTTTTAAACATTTCTGCACAGGTCAAGTTTTCTAAATCTTAAATCATCTTTCGTTGCCCTCCTCTGGACTCTCTCCAATCTGTCCACATCTTTCTTAAACTGTGGCTCCCAGCATTGGACACAAAACTACAGCTGAGACCTCACCACTGCTGAATAGAGCAGGACAATTACCTCCCATGCCTTACATACAACACTCCTGTTAATACGTGCCAGAATTATATTAGCCTTTTTTGCAACTGCTTTCCATTTTTCCTTCCTCAGTGTAGAACTTTGCACTTGTCTTTACTGAATTTCATCTTGTTGATTTCAGCCCAAATCTCCCATTTATGAAGGCCACCTTGAATTCTAATACTGCCTTCCCAAAGTGTTTGCAAACACTCCCCGTTTGGTGTCATCCATGAATTGTATCTGTATACGCTCCACTCCACGAACCAAGTCATTAATGAAAATACTGACTAGTGCCTGACTGAGGACTGACCCTTGCACATCCCCACTAGATATGCCCTCCCAGTTTGACAGCGAACCACAGATAACCAGTCTTTGAGTTCAGTCTTTCAATCAGTTGTGCATCCACCTTATAGTGATTTAACCTAGACTACATTTCCCTAGTTTGCTTATGAGAATGTCACGTGGGACTATGTCAAAAGCTTGACTAAAGTCGACATAAATCACATTTACTGCTTCCCCACAATCCACTAGGCCAGTAACTCTGTCAAAGATGGAGATTAGGTTGGTTTGATGATTTGTTCTTGACAAATCCACGTCGGCTATGCCTTATAGTCCTATTATCCTCTAGGTGCTTACAAATTGTTTAATAATTTGTTCCAGTGTCTTTCCAGGTACTGAAGTTAGACTGACTGGTATATAATTCACCAGGTCTTCTTTGTTCCCCTTCTTAAAGAAAGGTACTATGTTTGCCCTTCACCAGTCCATTGGGACCTTACCCATCCTCCATGAGTTCTCAAAGATAATTGCTAATGTTTCCAAGATTGCTTCAGCTCGTTCATTAAGTAGCCTAGGGTGAATTTAATCAGGCCTTGCTGACTTAAATACATCTAAATGATTTACATATTCTTTAACCTATTCTTTCTCTATTCTGGCTTATGCTCCTTCCCCTTTTGTGTTTAATATTAATTGTGTTAAGCATTCGGTCACAATTAACTTTTTTAGAGAAGACTGAAGCAAAATAAGCAAGAAACATTTCACCCTTCTTGAAGTCATCCGTTATTAGCTCTCCTTCCCCACTAAGGCCTGGTCTGCACTGCTGCTTAAGTCGATGTACGTTACGTCTTTCAGGGGTGTGAAAAAAATCACTTCAGAGTGACGTAGCTTACATCGACCTAACGCGGTGTCTACACCGTGCTATGTCGGTGGGAGATGCTCGCCCATCAACACAGCTTCCACCTCTCGGGGAAAAAGGGAGGAGGTGTTGCATTGTACATCAACAGCAATGCCAGTGTCCTCACATATCCTTGTCAAGCAGATTGGAAAGAAGTTCATTGCACGATCAGGGCTATAGTTCTTAACATGATCTTCTGACCATTTTTTAAAAATAATTAATATATAAACTAAACTTTAAAATGAATCTCTGTGCGTCCTAGAATAATAACTGACTACTCTAAATGAAGCATGGATGCTGTTGTAGGCATAAGAAGCTACCTTTGCTGCTTTCCTGATTTCAAAGCCATCGCTGCATTCTGTATCTATTGAGAACATTTCTTTCTGCATTCTCCACAAAAAGATTTGTAAGGCAGGTTTCTCATTTTCCTACAGCTGGCAAATTCTGAAGTGAAATTCATTTTAAAAACATTTTTCATCTTTACCATTAAACTTGAGGGAAAGCCCAAATAGCGTTTTGGAACATATGCAGTTTTAAAAGCTCAAGGTGTATGATTGCAAATTGAGTGATGAGTCTAAAACAAGTTCTGAGCTGTGTAGTTATAAATATTATTGTACGACCACAAGCCAATCAAATGACTTATTTTCCCCACCCCCAGCTGATTTTTTTTTAAGTCTACAGCATATTACCTCATGAGCTTCCATGTTCGTTATTTATGATGGCAACTTTCAAATACAAATGAGGACACAATTCATTTATATTTCATTGCATTAATAGGGACATTACAAGTGTGACACTATAAATGGCAAGTTTAACAGCATTTAGCTTTTTCTTGCACAATGAATTAACAGGAACTGAAATGATCAGAAGGTGCAGGTCAAGGAACAACTTTTGCTAATTAAGAAGAATTTGTAGTGTGGTAAAGACGTGATGAGCTAGACAAAGCAAAGAGGATTGGCAAGAAAGAATGTGCATCAAGAACATGAAATCTATTTGACTATCAATCTCCAGACTATTTTGTTAAAAATGGAATTGCAAACAAATCCCTGTTTGCATAACTCCAGTGTTGCCAACTCTCATGATTTTGTCAAAAGTCTCATGATAATTATTGTTTCATTAAAGCCCCAGCTCCTGGAGTCAGGTGGATATGTGATGATTTCAGCCTTCATTCTTGAAGAAAAAATAAAAGTTTCTAGCCCTGGTGGCTGTGGAGAAAGCTTCAAAAATCTAACCCCAGTGCACCCTAAAGGCTCAAAAAGCAGAAGGCAAATTAAAAAGAACTTCAAATCTATTGTTTTCACATCATGTCATGATTTCTGGTGAGCTGGACTCCTGACTTTTGAACACTTGGGGTTGGCAATACTGTATTCTGAAATCTGATCCTGCAGAGAGTGCACCAAAGACACGCTTGAGGCACTCACTGCCTTGCCTTGGCTTGATATTCAATAGAACAGAATTCTCCTCCACCTTATTAAACCAGTAAAAGAAGCAAGTCACTAAATCGGTGGGATGATTTTGAGGCGTGTACAACTTATGGATTCTGATGGTTACGAAGTTAATATGAAATTGTTGCTATGAAAATTGCTGTATCATGCATGCCCCTTTATATGTGTACCCACCGTGAGCTGACGTGACTTGTGTCACGTCCTCCTAGGTCAGGGTCAATGGAGGGTCATTAGAACTCAGTGATCACTCATGGAGGTGAAAACAACTTGGAACAATAGTTGAGCTCAGGCCTGGGGAAAAACAAAATATGCCCCCCCACACCTCCCATCCCAGTTTCCCCTTCCCCCTCAGAAAGGTTGGGTAAAAGTGGAGAGTTGAAATTTATCAGGAGCAGAACCAGGGGCGGCTCCAGGCCCCAGCATGCCAAGCGCATGCTTGGGGAGGCATGCCACGGGGGGTGCTCTGCCGGTCGCCGGGAGGGTGGCAGGCGGCTCCGGTGGACCTCCCTCAGGCGTGCCTGCGGCGCGTCCGCTGGTCCCGCGGCTTCGGTGGAGCATCCGCAGGCACGCCTGCGGGAGGTCCACTGGAGCCGTGGGACCAGCGACCGGCAGAGCGCCCCCCCGCGGCGTGCCGCCGTGCTTGGGGCGGCGAAATGGCTAGAGCCGCCCCTGAGCAGAAACAAAGAAGCCAGGGCACCAGTTGGGGTTTAAATAAGGATCCACAGCTGGGAAGACCCATAGGAAGCTTGGGCAGGAGAGGGAAAAGAGACGGATAGCCAAGGAGACAGGAGGTGGGCTGAGGGGACAAGAGTCCACGTTTCACATACCACAGATGTACTGCAACAGGCTGCTGGAGGGGCCCTGACCCCAGCCCAATGAATGCTCTGAAATGTTAGGGAAACTGAGGCAAGGAACTGCATGTAGGGTTTATTATTTTTGTATAGATCTGTGTATTTCTTGTGGGATTAAGTTGTGAGCAACAGCACTGTAGGGTGTGAGTGAGAAATTTACTTTCTGGCAAAGAAACAGCTGGTGGTTCCCATCCCCACAGACTTTGTCTCCTGAACCCCAAAAGGAAAGGATTCTCAAAGAGGAGGAAAAAGTATAAGAAGGAGGAATAGATGCCCCAAGTGTTCCCTCCTTTTCTCTCTATGCATAGCAGCCACAACTCCTGAGGCACAAAGAAACAGCCTTGGACTGAGGGAGGGATCCTTGCAGAAAGGAATTCAGCCAGTAAGATTGCTGAAGCATGTGATGAGAGAGACTGTTGCTTTGAATTCAATTAGCTTGTTAAGTTAGATATTAGTTGCATTTACTTTTATTTTCTTGCAACCAATTCTGATGTTTATGCCTCATTACTTGTAATCACTTAAAAACTATCTTTCTGTAGTTAATAAACTTGTTTTATTGTTTTATCTAAATCAGTGTGCTTGGACTGCAGTGTTTGGGAAACTCCATTTGCGATAACAGCATCTGGGCATATCATTTTCTATTAATGAAATGATGGACTTTATATGAGTTGTCCAGGAGGGGCTGGGGAGTACAAGACACACATTTCTGGGGGAAAGTCTGGGCCTTGGAATTTGCTGGTGTTGCTCTGCAGTGTAATTCAAGAGTAGCTGGCCATAGCACTCATGAGGTACAGCTGGGAGTAATTTACACGCTGGAGGCTGTGTGAGAGCAGACCAGGAGTGGTTGCTTTCACAGTAAAGCAGTGTAAAAGGCACCCCAAGTTGGAAAATTGAGGGGGCACAGCTGTTCAACAGTCCAGATTGCACCCAGAGTAATGTCACAGAGCCTCAAACTAGGCCTGGGCTTCATGAGTCCTAGGTCAGCAGTTGTCAGCAGGCAGCCAGGTGGAGAGTTGCTGAATGGCTGCTCATGTAAACCCTGTGACCCGGCTCGAGGCCTGTGGGTCACAACATTCCCGTTAAAGTCAACAGATCTCATCCCCAGTACAGGTAATCTCTCTTTTTTCCTAAGCTTCATTTTATATACAGAGGTGGGTATCTGTGGTCTGCATAAAAGACAGTCAGGACTCCTAGCTTTTATCTCTAGCTCCCACCATTGACTCACTCCTCAGGAAAAATTACTTAACTTCCCTGTGCCCATCTGTAATATGGGTGCAATGACTCACATGGGTATTTTTATTTCAGTAGAGATTGTAAAATGATCATCAAATGCACTGAGCTCAAGCCAATGCCCACTAAAGCCAGTGAAAAGCCTCTGTTCTTATTTGTATTGCAGAAGTGCTCCGTTGTGCCAGCTGGCATACAAATACACAGAAAGACAGTCCTTTCTCCCAAGAACTTACCATTTAAATAGACAAAGAGTGGGAGGGGAAACAGAGAGTGGAGGTGACTTGCCCAAGTTCACCTAGCTGGTCATTGGCAGAGCCAAGAACAGAACCCATATCTCCTGACTCCCGGTCCTGGTCACTAGACCATTTAGAGTTTCAAGGAAATCAGATGGGAATTTAATTGAATCTAGCCCTGCAGAAGTGGCTATAAATGAAACACAAAATTATTCAGAGTAGTGTTGTGTTTCAGAATGCCCACACAGCAACACAAGGACAGCATCTTTATTTTAAACCCATTTGTAGGCCTCGTTTGCTTTTTGAATTGTTGCTCTCTGAATTCATAATTTTTAACCACAGGGGAAGCACAGAGCAGTTGCAAACTGGGGGTGCTTACAGGACTGACCACACCAACGAAATAATTAGACTGCAGTAAGCGGAAATCACAGCACTGCAGAGTTCTCAGAGAAATATTTATGGCAGCAACCATTCCTGAAATCTGGATCTCAGAAAAAAATTTACACTCATGTTCCCTTAAGATGACATTTAAGGGATCGAAATGCAAAAAATAAAGTGCTTGGTCCTTGGAAGCTCTTCTTTTTTTTTTTTTTTAACATTTATGTTCAAACCATGAAGGAAATGGGGAAATATTCGCACTTCATGGAAATCCTCCTAGATCTTTAATATTTCACTTTGCCTCTCTTGTTTTACCAATATTTTTGGCTACCCTGAAGATTACATCCCTGCAAAGCAATCAGAACTGCTGGGAGAGAGAATAGCAGGACCAGCGAAAGGATTCAAAACCTACCACCACCCTCCAGGTTCACGTCTTCCTCTACACTACAAGGTGGCCTATTTTGCGGGATGCAGTTGCAACATAGTTGACCCCAAGATGGTGAACACACAATTTGCGGTTGTAGCCAGAAACTGCTCTCAGTGCCCACAAAGCCCCAGGGCCTAGAACTGCTGCAGATAAAAAAGCATCTAGCCCTTTCCCTTGCAGATGTTTGCTTTGAAACTACTAAAAGGTGCCAACCAAAGTCAGCTGAAAGTTTGTTGCCGCAATTTCTCCCCAAGGATCCAACATTGCCAACCCTAAGTGTTCAAAGATCATCAGTCAGGAGATTGGCTTAAAAATCATAACCTTGTTTATGAAAATACACACACGGGGTTCTTTTCACGCACCTCTGGTTTTGGAGCCTTTAGGGATCATGCTTGGAAGCTTTTTTCCTGAAAACATGAGGGCTAGACACTCTTAAAATGAAAGCAGAGATTCTTATGCCATTGAAGGGCTCCATGGGCTGCACACCAAGAAAATGACCAATTATCACAAGACTTGTTAAAAAAAACCCAAGAGAGCTGGCACTCGCCTCAAGTTATCCTGGGTCCCTGCACATTCAGTATTGCTGCTGCTCAAGTTAGATGCCTACTTTCATAATGCCCATAGACAGTCTCTTGTGTGGAAGAAATCAAGTGATTCTAACACTGCTTTCTTGCAGTCACAGAATCTTCCTGCTGTCTCTAGCACCACCTTCTGATTGCAGATCCTCATCAATAGAGCTGTACACAATGCAACTCAGAGGGATGGGGGTAGCAGAAAAGGTGGCAGAAGAGTCATTGTTGTACTTGCCCAATCCTGCTGCCGTTGCATGGGACTGGTGCCTCTGAGCTGAGGCAACACAGCCCGAGAACGGCTCTCTAAATTATGTCAGGCCACAGATGGCCACAAGAGCCTGAAAATGCAGCCTGGCATTAGCACAGTGTTAGTTACCCCAGCCCCACCCCCTTCCTCTGGCCACCCCCCTTTTTGCCTGCTTCCTCCGCAGGAGGAAGCGTATCCCTAGGCTAAGGAGCTGCATTTCAGCAGTCCTTGCTCTGGATGATACTCCAGGGGCTGCTTACACCAATGTTTGGGCCAGATTGCACCTGCAATGGAGATAAAAACAGTCATGTCATGTAGCCCATTGTATGCAACTACGAGCACATAAACATCTGTCGAATAAACTAATTATAGCGGAGATTTTCAAAGTCACCTACTGGTGTCTTAAAACGCTAAATAAAATCAGTAATTTCCCAGTCCCTTGCCATTCCACTCTGCAACACAAGCTTCCCAAAAACGCAATGCTCATCACAGGCTCAGGGGTGAATACCTCCAATGGCAGCACACTGCTTTTCAAATCCAGCTTCCTTGTAGGGTACTACGCTACCTCAGAGAACAGATACTCATGGGTGGGTTTTTACAACTCTGTTCTACTGCCCAGGCCTTCAAAAACAAGCCAGATGGCATGCGCACCCTGTGCATTCAGTGAGAAGAACTCAAAGAACACACGAGCAATGAACCTCTGGTGTCCTCTCTCAAGAGCTATCATCCTAGTGTGGAGCTACAGTAAATCCTGCAGAATGGAGCAAACCCGACCTTTACAGATAAGCTGTTAAGTATCAGAGGGGTAGCCGTGTTAGTCTGGATCTGTAAAAGCAACAAAGAATCCTGTGGCACCTTATAGACTAACAGATGTTTTGCAGCATGAGCTTTCGTGGGTGAATACCCACTTCTTCGGATGCAAGACTTGCATCCGAAGAAGTGGGTATTCACCCACGAAAGCTCAGATAAGCTGTTGTGCATGCATGCATGCACAACAGCTTCTGAAATCTGCCTGACTGCAGTCCAAGTATTTAAGTTAATTTCAGAATCCAGCGCTATCATGTAAGAGGGAGAGGAAAGCCCTGGTTATTCTTTCATCTGCATATCACACTGCAGCAATCTCAATCCCAGACATCAAAACGATCATTAGGGTCATTACCTGGACTTCCCTAAAAATGGTGATCTTCAGTGCCTGCTTGTAAATTAATTCTGAGCCTGATGCCAAGCAAAAGCCTTCTGCCAGCATCCTCCATTCTTCCCCTTTTACTTTCCTGGTCCCTACAGACCCAACACACTCCCTCCAGCCAAGGCAGGCACGGAAGCTTGTTGACACTAGTTCATAGGTTAGACAGAGAGAAGGGACTCAAAGGCAACATAGAGCCGGCAGAGGTTGAGACGGCTGTCTCAAGTATTCCCAGCTACTGCCAACCTACAGCGGGAGGGGTGAGACTGAGACCTGAGTTTGGATTCCTGATTTAGCATCACATCACAGCGCCACTGTGCTAGGCCCACCTCTTGCAGTTCTTTTAAAGCCCTAGATTGCATCCACTTCTCTGCAGGACAGGCTGAGCAGGAAAGGTTAGAGGGATATAAATATTTTCACTGTATCACTCAGCTATTTACTGGGTACCTAATTCCATCCATACCAGTCCTTCGGCAACCAGAATGAGGACAATTAGACTGGTTTGGGTTAAAGTTCTGAACATGAGGAGTTTGGGAGATTCAGATTATTCCCAAGTCTCAGAAGTGGCTCTGTCCACTATGTGATGAGTCTTTCAGAGCACCCTACGTTCTCAGCACAACGCCTGATTCCACCTCACTTCGCAAGTGGCACCTCCTCTTAGGCGGCACCTCTGGAAGTGCAAGTGGTATCCATACAGAAAGAATTTGAACTGACAATATAACTAATAGCCCAATCCTTTTACTCCATTCAGCAGCTTGTAGGAGTTCTCTTTCTTGCCTGCTAATCTGACATTGTCTTTTGCTCTCCATCGGCTTTGATAACCTTGTTCGTTAATGGGATGACCTTGCAGCTACTCCTAAGGCTTGCTATTGCTGGCAGGGGCTGGCTGTGACCCTTTACTAGGCAAAAAATGAACCCAATTTATACCAAGACAGGGAGCATAGATTTGCCTTGCTGTCACGTTTTCCACTAGTTACGCCAAAAGTCAGAGTAAGGTAAAAGGGGAAGCAGAAGACATGCAAAGAAGGCCAAGCTAGAAATAGTTTTCCAGTGATTTACTGGAAAATCCATGAGCCAAATTAACCATGTGATACAAAGCACCTTCTAACTCAGCATAACTATAAAGTGCCTAAGTGGCACAGAGCAATGAGTCTTGCCTCTCATATGGAAAGCGATGTTAAGAGACAGTGACCACCAAGTAATTCTCCTACTCTGCTTTTACCTAAACCAAAGCACAGATCCCACCACCTGTCTGTGACATTCAGCCCAAGATTCAGACAAATAACCTGTTGAGAAGTCAGTCAATCAGGGGATTTTTGGTCCTCAGGATACCCAAAGGCAGGTATTGCCCAGTGCATGTAATAGCATCACCGACAGCCCCTGCAAGCAGCCATTATGATGGATACAGCAGAGAGCAGGGGAAAGAAGAAACCAACATGACTCTTTTGTAGATTTCCAGAGAATATTCCCATTTCAGGGTTCCTCTGTCAGAAACCTTGTCTGGGGGCATGATCCTGCATTGCCTTGCCCCTTGAGGAGTCATGTATCCCATGCCAAGTGAGTATGAAACACTGCCAAGTCAGACCCATTTTAAACCCACTTTGCCCAGGTGTGAATGATGACCCAATTTGAAAGGCAGTGGAAATCAGGCTCTGTGTCCTCCTTATGCATTAAGAATTCATTGTAGAGGGAAAGGTTTAAACTTTAAGCATGGGACTCCTGGGAATGTAGGTGTTTTGTCTATAGAAGAACTGAGCTGTCAGAAGCTAATATGTTTTCAATTTGTGAAAATCCATGAGATTGGAGCAATCCTCACTGGGAAAGCTTTATTTACTTCCTTCCCAGCAAAGTCCAATTACGGAGATGCTCCATGAGTGATGCTCCCAGCCATCACAGGTGACAGCCAGCTCTGCTGGAGAAAGAAGAGGCTTTTCTGGCTTTTGTGGAGGGATCCATTTTATCCTTCGGCAGCTGGCAACAACAACAAAAAGCTAAACATCTTGGTACTTAAGGCTAGTTTTCTGTGTATGGAAACTGCAACAGAGCTATTGCTTGGTAACATTTCATTAACCATACAATGGCAAACAGCATTTGATATAGCTGGTTTACATCACACAGGATGGCTCGTGCTAAGATGCACTGGTTTTCAGGGAGATCCCTGCCTGCTTACTGACACAAGAGAAGTGACAACGTTTGCTTAAAGTCACACAGTGTATTAGCAACTAAGCCTTTGAAGATGTCATTGGCCCCTTAGCTCTTTTCTGTAATCACCAGATCATAGGGCCTCTGCCTTTGGCCTTAGCAGCTTGATTACATAATCAGAGTTAGAAAGAGGACTCAGAAGATATCAGGTACACCAGGGAGCTATTCCCATATTCCTCCCCCACTTTCTCCCCATTGCCTATTCCCCCCGCCAAAAAAACGGCATGTCCAGAAACAAAGGCAACAGTTATAAAACGAGCAAGATCAGCAGCTTGCATTAGTGCTTGTCCCAGTGTGACCTGGATCAATTTTATAAAATTAGGTGCCAATTCTTTTCCTTGCATTAGGGCTCCGCTGATGCAAAGATGCCCTTCAGCCAGCCTAGCTGACCATAGGTGAATCGCCCCAGCTCACGGGATCCTTGCAAGGCATAAGAGCTGCCATAACGGGAGAGAGAGAAAACAAGAAAACTACAGAAGAGGCATCCTCCATTCCCCTGCCCTTATACTGCCAAAGTGGCAGAGAGACATAGGCCCTGTTATCTCTGGGGAGGGACGGCCTTAGCGTTCTGGATGGAGAAGCCAGCAATCCTTGTTAGAAGAGCAAGCCATGTGAGCAAGCCGTGGTGTCCAGAGAATGGATAGCCTCCCGCCGAGCACCAGATATGCAGAACTGTGCCAGCCTGTGGAGCTGAATGGGGAAAACCAGCAGCAATACTAGCTTTGATTTGTTCTTTGTTTCATGGTGGCTGGTGTTGGCAGCCCCTTACTTTCTTATCTACCGGGCAGAGGAGACTTCGTCCCCCAGCGTAGGTTAGGGCAGCCCTGAGCACTGCCCTCAATTTGTGCACCGCTGCCCACAGCCCCTGTGGGCCTTGTGGCTGCTAAAGAACACGCAGGGCACAGGCCTGCCCCAGCCACCCCCTCTTCTACCCCTGGGATGCCCACCCTCTGCCTGTCTCCAACACAGCCTAGTGCTGGGACGTGGGAAGAGCCGGCTGAGCATTAATATTTCCTCTTCATAGGCAGTGGCTGTAGAAAGCTGCACTCCTGTGAGAGAGACACTGCCCAGAGCAGATCTAAAGCTAGCCCAAGCAGCAGCAGCAGCAGCAAACGTTCCTCGGCAATAAGAGATAGAAAGGACACTCCCACACCTTACAACAAGAATGACTGTCCACAGCATAGGTAAGGGAATTACTGTTTTATGTGACCCATGGTCTACAAACCACAGTTTCTCTGTCCCACAGATCAACCAGCTGAAACATCTCTCCGCCGCACAAGGAGAAGCGTAATAAAGAGGAGTGTTTGGTTTCTGCTTATCTCTTCCCCACCACCCCTACCTCCCCACAAATTAAAAAAAAAAAAAAAAAAAAAGACTGCCATTCTTATCATTCCACTGCCTTGTTGGGTTGGAGTAAAGAATACACACAACATCTGGTCTGTTTTCTAAGCACTTACACTTCACAAGGAGAAGGTTGTTTGTGAGGAAGACAATGCTGGCTTCATTCCCAGCTGATAGATTTTATCCCCTTTTTACATACACACAGTTTTTTCATCTTTAAACACGGGAAGAGCTGCTCACCAACAGGGGCTGACACAACACATGTGTGAGAAAAATAAGTATTCCTGAAAGGAAAGGAACAGGGACCTCCGACATACCTTGCAGGTTTGGAAATGAACCATGGTCGAACCCAAATATTTGGTTTTTAGTGGCAATGTTGTATCTCAAAGACCTCTAGAAGCCATGGTTCGGTGGGCAGCGATTGATCCAGCGGGGATTGATTTATCGTGTCTAGTCTAGATGCGATAAATCGATCCCCTAGCGCTCTCTCATCGACTCCCGTACTCCAGCGCCGCGAGAGGTGCAGGCAGAGTCGACGGGGGAGCTGCAGCAGTTGACTCACCGCTGTGAAGACAATGCGGTGAGTAGATCTAAGTACGTCAACTTCAGCTACTCATGTAGGTGAAGTTGCGTAACTTAGATCTATCTCCCCCCTAATGTAGACCAGACCTAAGCCAACAAAATGCGGGAGAGGAAAGAGTCACAGGGAGGGAAAATGACTTGCATAAGGTCATATAACAGGTCAGCGGCAGACCCAAGAACACAAGTCCTGTCTTCCGAGTCATAAATCAGTGCCCTACCACTAGCTCACACTGCCTACCAGCACAGCCGGCAATGGTAGTTGTGATGACGTCGATATCTGCTACCTAGAAACTAGACCGAGTTCAACAACTCACTTGACATAAGCCTCCAAACAACTATTAGGACTTTTGTTTGCTATCCAGCTAGCTGGAGTAGAACTGCTGATCCTGAGGTTAAACGCTTTATACGGCACTATCGGTCATGAGCAACACAGTTTACATTTCAATTTGTATTTTCTCCACGCACACACAAAATTGGCCCGGAGCGGTGGGGGCGGGAGGGAGGCGGGGAAGAATAGGTTTTTCATTGTGCTTAAAATTTAAAATAAAAAGAGCAGGATAATTATTAGGTATTTGGAACGTATCTGGGAACACTCAGGTGATTTAGACCTAGCAACGCTGTAGTATTTAATATTTATATTTCACTGTTGTATCACAAGGGCTGATGGAAAAGCCATTAACAAATTCTGCCTACACTGTATTAGAAAGGCTGCCCATATCCAGGCTCAGTTGGAGCATAACCTGACAAAGAGGCTTAATACCATAAATGCTTGTTTGTGTTTGGAAAGGTCTTGGGGCTTAGCCAAACAATCAATGCGTTGAGGAAATACTGAGAGACAAGGGGCTGCTTTTAAAGCAATCCTTGTCTGCAGGTCAGTATTATCCAGAGTGACATGTTGTCAAAATACAGTAATAACACATGGTCCTGCCTGCTGCTGAATGCAAAAAGCTTGATGGCAACGCTTGTGCTTCTAGGGGGGTCTGGACTGTGACGGGTCCCTGTACTCACCACTGGATGATGCCACCTCCTGGCCGTTCTGGAGATTAGCTCAGTCAGGACGATGCCCCTTCCAGCAGTTTCACCCTGGCAGTTTCTCCTCTGCAGCCCCTCTCTCGCTCTCAGGAGCCACAGCATCCTCTTTGCGACTGTGCCCTCCGGCCAGGTCATTATTGCGGTTTCCCCTTCCGGGGGAGCATACCAAGGCTCCTTCTCTCTAGCAGTCCCAACCAGTCTTCTGCTTCATGGCCCCACAGTGCCACTGCTGCAGTACCTGGCAGGAGAACCCAGGCCCACCCTCTACTCTGGGTTCTGGCTCAGGGACCCTCTAAACTGCTGCCAGGGTCCGTTTCCTGCATCTTGCTGCCTTTCCCTGAACCACTTCCACGCCTCCTGGCCTTCCTAACTCCTCTCGCTGTGCCCTCCCAAGGCGTAACTTTAGGCAACTTGTCTCTGCAGCCCTCCAAAAACTCCTCCCTCTTCCCAGGGAGTGACTGCAGCCTTTCCCAGCCACCCCTTCTGTTATCCACCTCCTGGTTTTTGTAGAAGCCCTGTCTGTCCCTCACGGGTGAGCTTCTCTCTAATTAGCTGCCTCCAGCCTAAAGCTCCCCTATTTGCAGCTTAATTAGCTGATTGGGCCCACCTGGCCTAATTCAGCTCTTGCAGGGCTAGTGAGGGGAGCACACCCCATCACACTGACTTGAGAAAATTTGTTCTGCTTAAAATAATATTCTGACTTTCCTATGTATACATGAGCTGTTCTTCAAACAAACCAAATAAAACATTGTATCTGTCCCATTTCCTTTATCCCTCGGTCAAAGAAGGTTGGCGTCTGGGGTTGAGAAGTTCTAAGGGGGAGTGGGAGAAAGGACCCTAAGAGTAGTCAAGCCTGGGGAGAAGCCTTGGGCTGGAGTTTGAATTTATTCTGAACTGCCTTGATAATAAACCCAGAAAGGGTGAGGTTTGACCCTGTACAGAGCGAAGGGCCTTTCTTTGGGGGAACAGGGCAGCAACAGCATCTGCTTGTACTGTAACAAACCAATATATCATTTTAATGCCCTTCATGAGTAGTTAATTGTGTACAGCTACGCCTATCTTAAGCACCACTTACAATAAACAGCCTTGTACAGTACCTTGGGTACAATCTTTGGATTCCTTTTTGCATTGCTCCCTTAAAGTTCTGCAGCGCCCCATAGCAGCTAGCTGTGGGCCCATCACTTTTACTGTCTCACACTTGACAGACCGTAATTCCATTATGAGTCATACAGGGGTGGAGTATGGACGGTTAGCCACAAGCCCTGAGCCAGGGCTGGAGGCAGTTCAGAGCTGAGTCTCCCTGAGGGAAGAACTGGTGAGATGTATCTGCTGCTGGTTACTGCATAGAATGCTTGCTACCCTCTCCCCGCCTCACCCCACTGCCTGGGTAGGACCTGGAGATTACAGTGGACAAGAAGCTGGATACGAGTCGACAGTGTGCCCTTGTTGCCAAGAAGGCTAACGGCATATTGGGATGCATGAGTAGGAGCATTGCCAGCAGATCGAGGGACATGATCATTCCCCTCTATTAGGTACTGGTGAGGGCCACATCTGGAGTATTGTGTCCAGTTTTGGGCCCTCCACTACAGAAAGGATGTGGACAAATTGGAGAGTCCAGCGGAGGGCAATGAAAATGATCGGGGGGCTGGGGCACATGGCTTACAAGGAGAGGCTGAGGGAACTGGGCTTATTTAGTCTGCAGAAGAGAACAGTGAGGGAAGATTTGATAGCAGCCTTCAACTACCTGAAGGGGGCGTTCCAAAGAGGATGGGGCTAGGCAGTTCTCAGTGGTGGCAGATGACAGAACAAGAAGCAATAGTCCCAAGTTGCAGTGGGGGAGGTTTAGGTTGGATATTAGGAAAAACTAGTTCACTAGAAGGGTGGTGAAGCACTGGAATGGATTGCCTAGGGAGGTGGTGGAACCTCCATCCTTAGAGGTTTTTAAGGACCTTTTCACTGTTACAGACTAGGGACCGAATGGCTAGGAAGCAGTTCTGCAGAAAAGGACCTACGAGTTACAGTGGATGAGAAGCTGGATACGAGTCAACGGTGTGCCCTTGTTGCCAAGAAGGCTAACGGCATTTTGGGCTGTATAAGTGGGGGCATAGCCAGCAGATAGAGGGACGTGATCATTCCCCTCTATTCGACATTGGTGAGGCCTCATCTGGATACTGTGTCCAGTTTTGGGCCCCACACTACAAGAAGGATGTGGAAAAATTGGAAAGAGTCCAGCAGAGGGCAACAAAAATTATTAGGGGACTGGAGCACATGACTTATGAGGAGAGGCTGAGGGAACTGGGATTGTTTAGTCTGCAGAAGAGAAGAACGAGGGGGGATTTGATAGCTGCTTTCAACTACCTGAAAGGGGGTTCCAAAGAGGATGGATATAAACTGTTCTCAAGAAGCAATAGTCTCAAGTTGCAGTGGGGGAGGTTTAGGTTGGATATTAGGAAAAACTTTTTCCCTAGGAGGGTGGTGAAGCACTGGAATGGGTTCCCTAGGGAGGTGGTGAAATCTTCTTCCTTAGAGGTTTTTAAGGTCAGGCTTGATAAAGCCCTGGCTGGGATGATTTACTTGAGGTTGGTCCTGCTTTGAGCAGGGGGTTTGACTAGATACCTCCTGAGGTCTCTTCCAACCCTGAGATTCTATGATTCTATGGTCTTGTCTCTTCCTAGCCTCTTTCAGCCACCTTCCTGCCTGGGTGGGGGAGGGAGGCAGGCAGGCATGTTTTGTCCTTGTGATCTTCAGAGAGCAGGGGCTGCTATTGTGTCTGCCCAGGAGTAGCAGCACCAGGAAGTGGGGGCAGCTTCTTGAACACCCCTTGTCCTGTGCACATAAGTGCATGCCACGGAGAATCTGGCCATAACGTGACAGGCAGACGGAGAGGTCACAACTGGCACAAGTGAGTTCCCTTTTACACAACTTCCTGTATCGTTCTGACTGAGTTCACAAAAGAGTTTCAGGCCTTTTTCCATGCTCGGTAAAATCTTAGTCACAAGAATTACTCATTACCGCAAGTTTAATTTTCTGTACACTCTGGCTCTCATGTACCTTCATTCCAGAGATAAGGGACAATACACCAAGAGGAAACTGGACAGAATTAACTCACTCTAGGCTCTTGACAATCCACAACAATAATAAAAGTGAAAGATGGCAGAAAATTAAACTGCTCCTGACAAAACTATGACGACCTCCAAGAACACCTCAAAAATAAGATGTCCTGGTAATGGGTTCCAGATTGTAATCTCAAGGATATTCTTCGGATACTCTCACTGAGGGATTTCTAGCCAGTAGTTAACAAGTCTTTAATAAGAATCAAATGAAAGAAAGAGGTTAGCAATAGTATAATTACCAAGGCAATAACCTGAAAACAGAGTGGTCTGATTAAATATGAATATACGGTAGAGTGAATCAGGGGCATATTCCAAAATGCAATAGAAGAGTAGCTTTAATCTGGATTATTTGTAGCCCTGATTAAAAACAACTTGAAGAAGTTGTACAATGGGACTGCCCAGATCCATGTCAGACTTAAGATAGCTTTGCTTGTTTCAGATAGGAGAACAGCCTTAATTAGTCACTGCCAGAAATAAATAGCATCAATCAAAGGCAGTACAACATTAGAAGGAAGGGCAAACTCAGACAGGGTCAGTCTCTGGAATAAGAGGATTCATAGATTCATGTCCAAAATCAAAGTGTTTCCCCTGAACAAAAAAACCAGGTGCCTTATGTGCAGTCTCTTTTCTAAAGATGATCATGACATTAAATGAGAGAGATTAAATGATTCGCTCAAGGTCACCCACGAGTCTAACAAGCTAGAAATTAAACACTGATCTCCTGAGTCCCAATCTGTGCCTTAAGCACAATACCATCCTTCCTATCAGATGACCAATCATGGTAGATTTTCTGGATAAGATATGGAATTCTCTTCAGGATTCCTGTACAGAAAAATACTGAGAGAGCCTCAGTACCACTCTATATGAAACCAAGAATGTCATAGTTAGTCGTCAGGATAAATCACTCACGGTGAACCAAATTTGGCTTTCAGTGATATGGATGATACTCCCCCACTGACTTCACTGAGAGCTGCACACAAGTATGTAACACCACAAAACTGGGCACAATCTTTTCCACCTCCGTTGGCTATGTCTCAGTCAGAGTCAATCCCCTAAATGCTCTGTTAATACCATTCATGGGAGGTAGAGCAAGAACTCTTGCTTGTTCCATGAGCTACGTTGCAATCATGCTGTCATAGGTCTCACCCCCACTTAGAGCTGTTGGGTTCCAAAATGGGGACCTGCATGGACTCCTCTAAACTAAAATCCTAGTTTAGATCTGGTAAAAGCTGCCACCACCCAATAATGTACGTGTATTGGGACACAGTCCTTCCCCAAAATCCTTGGGGATCCCAAGAGCCCCAAATCCATGGAGTTCTTACACCCAGGAGAAATAAACCATTCCCCCCTGCTTCCTCCCGCCTCCCTTTTCCTAGGAGAGATACCGGGATCCAACTACAGAGGGATGCCGTCCTCCTCCCTCCTCCCCTTTCCCTGAGAATTCACCCAAGGAAAGATCAACCAAGTCCTTAACAGAAAAGATTTATTAAAGAATAAAAAGAAAGTAACTGTCTCTGTAATACCAAGATGGAACAATACACAGGGTCTAAACTTATCAATCTCTGGAGAGAATCCCCCCTCCTTTCTTTCTCAGTAAAAGCAATAACAGTACAGAATTAAAGAAATTCTATAGCAAAACACAGAATTGCAAATACAAAAATAAAAGTATAAGAATACTAGTTCCTTGCTAATACTCACTAGCTTGAATAGAAGAATTTATTGCAGAAACCTGGGAGGACTTGATTAAGATGTCTGGACTCCCTTAACTCCCAAGAGAGACTCTCTAACACAAAGGATACAGGAAAAAAAAACTTCCCTCCACAGGGATTTTAAATTATCTTGTCCCTGATTGGTCCTCTGGTCAGGTGTTCACAGGTACTGCTTGTTAGCCCTTTACAGGTAAAAAACAAACCTTAACCCTTAACTAACTGTTTATGACACATGCCAAGTGAAAAGAGTAGGTACTTTTATTCCTCTGCATCAGATCCCAGTTCTTTTCTTTACAGCTCTTTTGATAAGAGTTGGCTTTGATGCAAAAAAAGCAACCTGCCCTAGAGACATGGGAGATAGCAGAATTCTGGAAGGTACTTGGATCCCTGTGCTGTAATCCCAGGATGAACCATTAGACAAAGAAAGGTCAGAATATGTAGTAAAATAAAGGAAATGGTTGGGAGCAAAATGCAGTTAAGACTTGAAAGTCATTTAACATATCAGAAGCCAAATCCAGTATCTGCTGCCACCCTCTACCCAATTTCTTAAAACTGATTTTGCAATGAGCGTAAGGGAGAAAAGCCCGGTAATTTCAATAGCCCTTTCTGAGTGTCAGTTAGATTGATTACAGTTTTCTGCAAACAATACATTTTAAATAGTTCTTTATAGGATTTGTTTTGCGCCCAACATTTTTCTCTATTACAAAAACCTCCTAACAAATGCAATCACATTTCTATTCACTCTCTCTCAAAAGTCTCCCTCCACTCTTTGTCTCTGGCCACCTGTTAGCGCTTCCTTCTCTATATTTAGCTCCCTTAGCTTTGTTCTGTAACCTTTCCCTTCTGCCCTTCTGCCCTCATTATCCTAATTCTATTCCTGCTGCAGTAAAACTGTGGCTCTTTTTTTCATTTAGTCAATAAGGTTTATTTATGGAAGTCATCTCCCGTTATCAGATTACTTTCTCCCTACCTATGATGACTTGCCTTTTACTAGGAACTCACAATGGAACTATAATGATGGGTTATATTATGATGCTTCAAAAACTTTGTCTTGCCTGATTTCCCACTAACCTGCACCTTGTGTAGTCATTTACACCAGTGCAAGATAAGTGGGAAAACACTGCCATTCTGCTTTGCTAGTATTTTACACCCACTTTGTACTTGTGTAAATGAGCGCATTAGGTGCAGGTCAATGGAGAATCTGCTTTCCATTTAACTACACCACAGCAAAGTCTATGGAAATATCTTAGGAAATACATTAGTAGGAGGACTGCAAAGAGCTGCAGGGCTCCAGCTGAGACAGTCTTACCAAGGTTTCTAATAGCTCAGCCAGAAGGCCACTCCCTTTTGGCTCTCCCACAGCCTACAAGCTAAAGGGTCCCAGCTCAATTCTTGGCCGTGGTGGTATGCAGCATGCATACTTAGCGAGCTGAGTCGCCGGTTAGCAGCTCTGCTAATTGGTGATGTCGGCTCCAGTGTCTGGCTGCCAGTTGGCAGACATAAAAGTTAGGAAGAAGAGCAGATTAGAGAATAAATGTATTGTTCAGGGAAAAGAAGGAAAGAGAATTTAGAGTGAGCGGAGTTGTGGAAAAATGGCTTTGAGCTGAGAATAGGGCAGTTTTAACGGGAGAGCTTTGTCAGCTGTCATTTCCCATCAAGGATAATAAATGGAGTAAATTCATGTCACTGAATGAATATGTTGCTCTAAATATTTCATTTTATTTGTCATAATCTCTTTTCCCTCATGGCATCTCCATCCAACATATACTCTGTGTACTGGAGCTTCTTACTCAGAGCCTAGAAATACTGACTCCTAGGCTATTTCTAGGCTTGGCAGAATTTTTTTTATTTTTTTTATCATCTCGACACCTGGTTTTTTTTTTCAATTTTAACTATTTAAATTCCAATTTGTGCAAAATTAAGGGGTTTATACATTTTTTATGTTTATTGATTTACATTTTCACAGCTGCAGTAAATTCTGGGGGCAGACAATAGGGGAGCTCAGATAATTATTTAATGACCATTGACGTTGAGGTTCAAAACATTAAAGCTTTTCAACTGTTAAAATGCAAATGGTCAACGTCATATGTCAAAATATACAAAGTAAATATCCTTAGAACAAACTGTAATAAGTTCTCAGGCAGCATTTATCTTATTTTGCCTGTCTGTAAATTTCAATTATTGATGGAAATATGTTTTTGTTGTTGTTTTCTGTGTGTGGTAAAATCAACATTTACCAGTAAAAATCTCACCCTTCCAAGCCTAGCCATTTCATTGTTCATCAGCCTGTTTGCAGATGGAGAGAGAAAAACTGAAGCTGGGAGGCTGCACCATAATAGAGACCAAGGACCCATGGGGAAACTGAAGGCCAACCCATTACCTTTAGAGAGGAAGGATGGTTAGTACCTTGGCCTAGAAATTAAGAGACCCAAGTTCAAGTCCCTGATCTGCTACCAGTTTTCTGTGTGATCCCAGGGAAATGTTCTAATTTTTCCACTTCACTTCCTTGTCTGTAAAACAGGAATAACACCACTTCCTTCACGGTCTTGCCTATTTAGATTGTAAATGACTTGGGGCAGGGACCGTCTCATGCTGTGTGGGAGCACAGTCCTTAGAACAATTTGGCCCTGATCTTGGTTGGGTCCCCTAGGCACTACTGAAGTTACAAGTAACAGCTTCCACCAATTTATTGGCAACATTGCTATAAGATCCAAGTAGGAAGCACAATGTATAAGGAACAAATGACATTCGTCTTCCTCATCTTTCCCAACTCTGAGGACTCTTGCCATGGGATCTGAATACCCAGGATCACTGAACCTACACGTTCTGGTGACATGAGTGAGATGAGCTGCTGCGATGTTATTTAAAGTTAGCCATCCACAGAGTTTCCACCTAGGTGAAAGGCTTTTATTTGCAAATGCCTGGTGTGTTTTGGGGCATGCTGTAATTTGACATGAGCCAGTGAAATAAAACATGATTCCCAGCATTGACTTTGGTGGTGGGAAAAGATGACAACTGGCCATCCTGACAGAGATGGATTTTGCTCCATGCAACCAGGTCATTTCAAGATTAGGGTGACCAGATGTCCCGATTTTATTGGGACAGTCCTGATTTTTGGGTCTTTTTCTTATGGTCACCCTACTTCAAGATAGAAGCAGAAATCATGGGGACTGTTCTATCTGTGAAAAGCACAGCAGCGCCCTGCTCACAGAATAGGCAGAGACCTTTTTCTTGTTACACTGGCCATTTCAATAAGCAGGACCCCTGGTTTTGACCCAGTTGTACCAACTATGGTGGGGGAAAGCAAATCCCCTCCTAATCAGATAGTGATTTTGCCTATTTTAGTGTGCAACTCTATGACGTGGATACATCTACACTGCAGCTGGGAGGGTGCTTCCCAGCACAGGTAGACAGACACGCAGTAATTCTGCTTGAGCAACCACACTAAAAATAGCAGAGCTGCTGGGGGAATTATGGGCAGCGGCTGGTGCTAGCCATCCACCCACGTATGTAGCCAGGGGGTCCAGGTGAGTTTGCACACTGGTGATTAGCCTGAGCTGCTGCCCGTGCTACCTTGGCTACACTGCTATTGTAGCATGCTAGCCCATGTCTGTCATGTCTGGGAAGCACGCTCCAGCTGCGGTATAGACGTGCTCTGCGGGCACGGGAGTAAACATTGCTCAGGCCCAGAGTATGTCAGTGTAATCACTAAAAGCAGCAAAGAGTCCTGTGGCACCTTATAGACTAACAGACGTATTGGAGCATGAGCTTTCGTGGGTGAATCCCCACTTCGTCGGATGCATTGGAATCACGGGGGCCAGTGGAACTCCATCAATTTCAGAGGCATTACTCCATTATAAAACTGGAGTAGCCCAGTGGGCAGTCAGGGCTACTGCTGGATAAAGAGATCATAGGCCCCTGGGCCAAGACTGTGCTGGTGACATTGTTGGAGCATTTTTTATTTGTTTGTTTTTGTCCATTTCCTCAGTCAATAGATTCCCTTTATACAGATAACCACGGCATGTCTATTCCGGTCATATTGCTGCACAGATCAAATGTTTTGTACCTCCCTTTCCCCCCCTCTCATCCCGAAGCCAGTGTGTGCGTTTCACAGCTGGCTTTGTTCCAGGCCTAAGCTAGTCAGAATTTATCAAGTGACACCATTGCAATACAGGTCCAGTGAGTCAGTGACCCAGGCCAGCCACCACCAAACCTCTGCTCTGGCCCCTTAGCAGAGAGATGGAAAGGGATGGGGTGAGTCCTGGCAGTCCCTCTGTAACTCACTTTCTTCTTCTCTGTGGCTGCTAGAGCCAAGGGGGAGAAAAGAGGCAAGTGAAAATCTGAGGAGGAAGAGGCAGAGCTCAGCTTTTCTTTGACCTACGCCTCCACTCCAGAAGAGGCTGTTCTAAGAGCTTGTCTAGACATGGACATTATTATTCTGGAATAGTTATTTCAGTGAATTTCCAAGTGTGGACTAGGCCTAACTTAGGTGGAGCAGACCAAAGAAGGGAGCCAGAATGGCGAGTGCTTGAGTATTCTGTGGCCATAATCTTACCACAAAAAGTGTCCCATAAAGAAACTCAAAATAGTACACCTTCAAGCACTTCATGAAGCGATGCTGAAGCACAAGCAAACTACACCTGGCAGCAGATAGACATGCACTCAGCTCTCCTCTTTTACCTGCTGAAGGAGCTAGAAAGATTAGTATGCAAATTAAGCTGGCTGCAGGTGGGAATATACCATTTATATTCCAATTTCACCCACAGAAGGACCTAGAGAACTTCTGTTCCCCACCCCTTGAAGTGCCGCTTGCAGGGATTTTGAAAATATGGCCCTCTTACTACTGGGACCCACGGGGAAGATATTCTTAACAGACCAGAGCTGCTTGCTGACACGACACCAGGCACTGGTTTAATTTCGTTCTCACATCTGCTTGAAGCCAAAGTGAGTCATCTCCCCCATGAAATACAAATCTGTACACAACACTGGCTGTTAATTACCTTTCTTGTCTCCGTTAAAGAGTGAAGTGACAATTCCAACCTCTCCCTGGGTGACCACTGTGTACTCTCACGCGCTCTTCCCCCCCCCCCCCCCCGTCAACACTGCTGCTATAACTCAACTGGCACTTGGAAAATTCAATCTGGCTTTTCAACAACAGCATCACACCCGCTGATTTGACAATGAGACTCCATTTTAGATAAACTCAAGCCATTCATGGTAGCAATGGAAAACGAATATAGACGTCTCTCCTATCTTTTCATTATCCTCCAGGTGATTTACTCTGCTTGTCAGTAGAGTGACTGTGGGGCTGAGCGGTGACCAATGACAATGGAAGCTGACTAGCTTCCGGGCTCCGGAAATGTCACTGAGTCAGATAGGGTGTCATTTTTTTTTAAATCTACACTATGTACGGGAGTCCTGCTATTAAAATCAAGATAGACCCAGCCACACACAACCTGCTCCAGAATACTCCTGCTCAGTCCACACAAGAAGAGCTACCCAACTGCCACAGAACCTCCCCCACCATCAGGAGCCCGGAGAGGAGCAGCAGTCACCCTTAGCAGACCCATCACATTGCCCTCTGCCGACTTTGGCCAATTTGTTGCCATATTATAAAATGTTAAGCTGCCTGTTCACCTGCGCACGGTGAGACAGTATCACAGGTGTTGTCAGTAGCTACCGGTGTGGTGCTCTGCTCTTGTTCGATGATAACAGTCGGCTGCGTGCGTGTTCCCTCTGTGTGGTGCCCCAGTTCTGCACAGATCGCTGACACAGCAAACCCCGAGAGAACCCCCAAAGACCACAGACTCTAGTAAGGTACGAAGGAACCCAAGCCAGGTTTATTGTCAAACGAAGCACAGTAATAGTTTCCTGTAGACTCTACAAGACCTACTATGAATATGTGCCCCCTGGCAATGGGCACAGCTCAGTCAGTGGCGGGACACTCCACTGCCCCTTAAGCGGGACAAAGATGCACACTCTGGGACCTACTTTTATACAGTTACAGGACAGATTACTCATCCCTACTGACGTATTGAAGTACAGCCCCTTGACTCATTGGGGGCTGTGTCCTCCTTTGATCATGTTGGTTCAAACAAATCTATCCATCATGCTGTCCTTTTGACCCTGTCTTTAAGATGCACCTGCCTGTTCCTTGTTATCTCTATGGAGTGTTCTGATGCCATCTTGGCACAAGTCCCTCTGATTAGCACCTATGCGTGGATGTACCTGCTTCTAGCAGCCCTCTTCTTGCCAACTTCTGTGAGTGGGGCCTGCCTCTGGCTCACAGCCCAGCTTTTGCTTAGCAATGCCTGGAAGTACTTTGGTTCAGGCTTCAGGCCTCAGACTGGGCCTTTGATACAAGAGTTTATGTTTCAGGGCCTCATCTTACTACAACAGGGTGACTAGCCCTTTAAGAGGTAAGGGGTCTAGCCCCACCTGTGACTCATTCAGCCATTACTGCCAGCTGGGGAACATTTGTGTAGCCACATGAGAGGATTGGGCACTATCGGAAGACAGGATACTGGTCTGACCCAGTATGGCCCCTCTGATGTTCTTATATCCAGGTAAGTGGTGAGGAGTTAGAAAATCAAATATCTTACCCAACTTAAGCAGAGAGAGCACTGTACCCATGGAAATATTGCACCAAATCATATTTCACAGATGCCACCACAACAGAGGCTTCTTTTCAACTGGAAGAGTTGACATTCAGATCTGGTTTTTAATTTCCTCTTAAGCTGTTATTTTTGTACTCTTGTTATTCGAAAACATCAAGTTGCCACTTTTTTCATGACAGAGCAGGTTAGAGATAAGCTTCAGTTGGGGAGCTATGGATGCTTTTTGCACCGGTGACTGCAATAAGGAATGTCATTACATCTCCATGGTTTGTGCTGGGAGCAAATATATTTGAAGAGCGCGATGGTCAGGAGGAAAACTTCTCCTTTGCCGAGATGGGGTTGGCTCCCCTCAAGCAAACTAGGCTTCCACAAACATTCCCCTTCTGCTGCCTCATCAGATTTCTCCAAACTTTGTCCACAGAGGAGCAATGAAAACATTTAGCGTCTAATAAAAATTAATAAAGTCTGGAACTCATCCTGACACATGTCCAGCCACTGTACTAAGCTGCAGATCACCTAAGCAATCTAAATACACTGAATGATGAGGGCTTCAGTGTCCTTGCCTGCCCCCCCACCCAACTCCACCCATTTCTTCTTCACCACTGGACAAGCCTGGATGGAGTCCATAGCCATGAGCTCTTACGGCCCTCAGGACTGAGTCAGGAGGATCTGAGAGTTTGCCGTTGTGCCTGTAACAACCAGCCAAACAGTTACGCATCAGTTACACAGGCTGAGGAGGACCCAAACACAAAATCAGAGAGAGGCTCTTGGGACAAGATCCCCAACTGCTGTAAATCAGCATAGCTCCATTGATTTCATTTACCTCCACTGTCAATTTACGCCCACTGTAGATCTTGCCCCCAATTGACAGGGGAAGCACAAGGCTCTGAAACAAATTCTGAGGGGATTATTCTAATCAGTGAACAGCTCACATCTCGCTGAGCAAAAATAATGGGCTTGTTCCTCTCCCCTGCTGCTATTCCCCTCCTTCTCCCTAGCTGACAGTTATACAATTATTACAGCCCAAGCCTGCTTTTGGGCAGAGAGTTAATCCATCTTAATGGCTGTGAATTCAGAAGGATGCCCTTGTCTGGGGTCTTTGGGATGACTGACCCCTTTATAAAGTCATAGGAGATCAGGGTTGGAAGGGACCTCAGGAGGTCATTTAGTCCAACCCCCTGCTCAATGCAGAACCAATCCATAACTTTTTTTTTTTGCCCCAGATCCCTAAATGGCCCCTTCAAGGGTTGAGCTCACAACCCTGGGTTTAGTAGGCCACTGCTCAAACCACTGATCTATCCTTCCTCTCCCACCCTCTCAAGGTGCTGCACTCTGAATCCACAAACCTCAGCTTTGGTGGCTGACGAGTTTTACCTTCCAGACGACTCAAAACACTATTCATCCTGCATCTGGACTGCTGGCTGGATGTGCTGGTGGGCCGAAGCCCCTTTAGCATATAGATGCTCTAGCAGTTATATGTGATGCAATAGAAATGGCCTAATTCATTGACTGTTATATCCCTGCATGCTGCTTTGTGGAACACCAGTCTTGGGGTGCTAAAGCTGAATTCCCTGTTCTGCTGCTAATGCTTCAATTCAGCATCTAGTGCTCAGTGGTAGTGGTAGTGCTAATCATCAACAAACATCTCCTGTTCTTTAGCTCATAGGTGCATCCACTGCCAGGAATGAGGGGGAACACGAGTCCCTAGATGTTTACTAACTGGGGGAGCTCTCCCTCTGGGCAGATGGAACACAGATGAATTCTCACCCCTGGCCCTCCCCAGCTTTATAAAGTGATTGCATCACTGTTCACTGCTTTCCTTGCTGCCAACAGATTGGTGCATCTTGGAATGAAAGCAACCGTGTCCCAATGGAAACACATGCTCTTCCGTCAGCATTTACTGCCACTCTTCTGCCGTATTATCAAAGTGATTTTCCAAGAAACTGGTTTAAATGTAGAGCCTGCAAACAGGACATCAGAGCTGGGGAAACCCCCAAGGATTTGTGTTTGCCAAATCCAGGGCCCGTGTGGCTTTGCAGCTCTGGAAGATGTGAGAGAATCACAGTGAATTCTAGGGCAGGAGAAGGGAGGAGGAAGATTTTCCAGTGGGGCTGGAAGGCATGATCTCTTAATACATGATTGCTTGCAATAAGTGGCTGAAAGTTTTAGGGAATTTAAGATCAGGAAACTACTGTTAAGGTGACAGCAGCAGAGAACCCTGTACTAGTTGTATTGTGATAAAGTGCCACAGTTAATAAATTGCCTTCTGCCTGTACTTTGCTAACCTAATTTGACTGTAACCTCGAAGGATAAGAGTGAAAAAGAAGCATTCATAAAAAGCAGGAGATATACATACCACCAAGATTCTTCTGAGGCCTGCAAATACAAGATGGAAAATGCCCATTGGTGCATTAGGTTCATCCTTCTTTCTACTCTGCTTCATACTAGAGACATCTATCCAGACTACTGGCCTATCCTCCGGAGATGATTATGTATTGTAGATACACTGTCAGAAGATCATTGCTCAGATGTTTGATCTCTTGCTTTAAGTTAAACTAAGGGATGTTTTGAGTGTTGAGGATGAGTGCCAGTTACCAGCCAATACTTTGAGAGCAAGGTAGCAGGAGTAAGGAGGGGATGGATACCATATTATGAAGGGTTTTAATTTCCAGGATTATCATTTACTGTCTGCCTGTAGAACCCTTTTATCAAATACAATATTCTGTGTAGTGTGAGAACAGCAGCTTTACTCTGGACACAGAATCCGGGTGCTGCAGAAAACGCTTCTGAAATAGGCCCCTGACTCTGAGGGTGGATGGACAGAGCTCCAGCCCTGGCTCCCCCAATATCAAACTGATAACAGTCTTGCTCTGGCCACAGCCACCAGACAGCACCTCTCCCTCTGCACATTCCGTGATCCAGGGTAGGCTGGGTGGGAGATTATTGAACTTAGTAAATCTGGCATGTAGTGATCTGTGCAGCATTCATCCACTTACTGATCAATCATTCATAACCTAGTTTGCGCCGAGATGTTCTCAGGGGCTCTTACGCTTATTACTAGGACCTGGAATGCATTGTAACTGTCACATTCAGTTTGATGGCACCATCTGTGTGATGTGCCCTATTGTAACTGTCACATTTGCTTTAAGAAGCTGCCACCATTGGTGCTATCGTTTGATTTCAGCTGCACTTAGTGACGCGTTTGCTTTCGGGAATAGATGCTGTGGACTTGTTGCGTCCACGTGGGCCGAGGAGGCCGGTTGGCAAAAGGAAAGAGGGATAGAAAGAGAGAGAAAGATGTAAATGCTCTCATGTCACACTGAGTACACAGTCTGGCCACTGGAAACTTGGCTTAGTTTTACAGTGTTGCCTTTTAACAGCAGTTCTAGCCACTCTGCTAGAAAGAAGAGAAGGAAGAGCTGTTCCCCGAGCTATCTCCCAAAAAGGAACAGTCGCTTCTGTGAACAAACAATTGAATACATACAATTTGGAGCTGCAGCCCGCTTGAAGTGGCTATCTCAGGTCTTTAGTGCAGGACATGTCTTCCACAGGGAGATGGAAATTCCAGTCTTCAGGATGCCACAGAACTTTTGATATTTTACTAGTCACTGGGGAAATCTATTCTGGTTTGAAAAGATGTAGTGTGCTTGAATTCACAGTTATGAATTCATCCTTACAATAAAAGTTTGGCTATTCAGCGTGCCACTAGGCAAGGCTGCTGAGGTATTTGTCACGACCAGGAGGTTGGGCCATCTGACCTAGTGGTCAGAGCTGGAGTCAGACCAGGTCCAATACCAGATCAGAGACTGAGGCCAGAGGGCAAACCAGGAGACAAGCAGGGCCAGGTTACCAGGAGAGGTGGTAGTAGGCGCAGATATTGCTAAGAAAGCAGTCCAAAGCAGATGATTATCCAATTGCATTGACAACTTCCTGTTCCTGTGCTTGGTTTAAATAGAATCTGGGACCCAATTAGGACCTCCTGCTTTCTGCCAATCAGATCCCAAGATTGGAGTCTTCTGTCAGAGTTCAGCTTCTATTGTGACAATTATTGGCAGCTAATGGGGTAGCAGGTTGGACTGTACTAGTGCCTCAGTGCTCTATAAACAAGCGTTCAAGACCCGCAGTCCCTGACAGTACTTATAGCAACTGCAATTTCTAAACAGCTGTATGGTTGGGCAAGATGACTGCAAGTACCTTACGTGGGATAGTAAATGAGGGGACACAGAGTTTTCTGTTCATACTTTACGGATGCGCATTCAGGTGAGGTCAATCACGATGACTAACAGTTATGATCCAATGGCAGTTTGGTGGCCCCCTATGAAATGAATTAGAGGTCCCAGTTCAGTTCCGATTATCGACATTTCAGACACACTCAGCACCCACTGGGCCAGGGAAACCAAGTCTGAGCAAGGTACCCCCTCCAGGTCGTGACTGAAGCTTGATGGGGCAGTAGAGAATCTGGTTTAACTGCTGCTGCCCATGCAGAAGGAATATCATCTTGAAGAGAGCGGTGCCGATTCAGATGATCGGGGCCATATTTTCTGCATTTCTGTTCTCTTGTTCTTTAGCCTTAAGGATGCTTCCCTGTATGCACCTGATTCCTTAAAAAATCACGTTCTACTACAACTTATTATCCAAAGTGGGGTCACAACCATCAATGTGGCTTCAGAGTGTGACAAGGTTGGGACTCACCACCGCAGCGCCTCCTGCTGGTGACTCCGGGAATTAGCTCAGTCCAGTGGAGCACCCTCTCCTAGTGATGTCCCCGTTGTCTCGCCCTCAGTTGGCATCTGAGCCCGCATCGCTCTCCAGCTCGCAGCGTCCTCTTCTGGACCACTGCCCTCTGGCAGTGCCCCTTAGTCCATCCACACCCCCTTCCGGGTGGGGGGGGGGTTTGCTCAGCAGTCTCTCCGCACTCCATCCACCATGTACAACCACACACCCCGAAGTCTAATCCCTCTTGTCAGGGATCTGGCGTAGTCTATAATGGCCACTCCCTATGGCCAATGGCTGGGTGTACTGCAAGGGGGGAAGGCAGGAGACCCAGGCTCACCCACTACTCTGGGTCCCAACCCAGGGACCCTCTAGTGGCAGCCATCCTGCCCTCCTTCTCTCCCTCCATCTGTCCATGTCCCTGGGCCACTTCCCCTTCAGCCCCTCACACTGGCTAGGCTCTTCCCCTCAAGGCCTGCAGCCTGGCAGACACCGGGCTGGAGTTTCCTTCTGCTCCACCGGGCCTGCCCAGCACTGCGCTGTCCCTGGTGCTAGTCTCCCAGCTCTGGAGACAGACCTTCCCCTCTGGAAGGCCTGAGACAGACTGACTGCTCCCTTCCTGAGCAGCCTTTTTATAGGGCTGAGCCTGGCCCTGATTGGCTGCCTCCAATCTGGGCCCTGATTGGCTCCCAATAAGTCCTTCTCTAATTGGCTGCCCGGCTGCGCAGGTGCACTGGCCTGCTGCAGCCCACACTCTCAGGGAGTGGGGCTGTCCGGCCCATTACACCAGTCATTTTCATAGCAGCCCTCTGTGAATCAAACCTGTGACTCAGAGGTGAGACGTTCCATATCCTTTTACCCCTCCCATGGGCTAACAGGTCCCTCTCATTGAACATTTCTGCCACAATTAAAGTGTTACATTATTAAGCATCATTTGTTTCTCCTGTAGTTCTGCTTTAAATATTTAAGCCATGTCAGGGCTCACTTTACAACAGAGACTCTTCATACAAAGGGAAGAGGGAAACATTAGGTCAAAGATTGCTCAGGCTATTGGAAAGGAGCTGACAACGAAAATAAGTAATGGTTTGTTGCTATGAAGGGTAAATGCCCTGTGCCCACAGGCATAACACAAGAGAGGTGAGCTGCAAAGCTAAGGATGGCACCACCAGCTGTGGATACCAAGCCCTGTCCAGCAATGAAACATAGTGAGTGATTGAAGAGTTTATCCTGGCAAATCAACAGGGGACACTTATAAGAATGGCCATACTGGGTCAGACCAATGGTCCATCTAGCCAGGTAGCCTCCCCCAACAGCAACCGGTACCAGATGCTTCAGAGGGAATGAACAGAACATGGCAATTATCGAGTGATCCATCCCCTGTTGTCCAGTCCCAGCTTCTAGCTGTTGGAGATTTAGGGACACCCAGCACATGGGGTTGCATTCTTGACTCTTGGCCAATAGCCATTGATGGACCTGTCCTCCATGAACTTCTCATTCTTTTTTGAACCCAGTTATACTTTTCACCTTCACAACATCCCCTGGCAATGAGTTCCACAGGTTGACTGTACGTTGCATGAAGAAGAACTTCCTTATGTTAGCTTTAAACCTGCTGCCTATTAATATCATTGGATGACCTCTGGTTCTTGTATTACATGTAGGGATAAATAACACTTCTTTAGTCACTTTCTCCTCACCATTCATGGTTTTATAGACTATCATATCCCCATGTAGTCGTCTCTTTTCTAAGTTGACCATTCCCACTATTTTTATTCTGGCCTCATGTGGAAGCTGTTACAAACCCTAATCATTTTTGTGTCTTTTGATAGCTGCTCTTCGATTTTATTTTTTTTACCTGCCTAACTATACTTTTACTCTTGCCTTCCTAGAGTTTTATGCTCCTTTCTATTTTCCTCACTAGGATTTGACTTAACCATCTCTTTTACTCTAGCCACGGTGGCACTTTTTTGGTCTTCTTCTGATCTGATTTAGTTGGAGTTAGTCCTGCTTTGAGCAGGGAGTTGGACTAGATGACCTCCTGAGGTCTCTTCCAACCTAATCTTCTGTGATAAGATCATGGTGACCTGAACCTAAGAGCAGGCTGGGGAATGGTGGGTGCCTGTCTGGGGAGGGAATATTTTCTAAAAGTTCACCAGAGCCAAGATGAAAGGCAGATTATAGTAGACTACGACAGGGTTCACTCACCGCAGGTGATGCCTCCTTGTGACTGCTCTGGGGATCAGCTCTTGCCCTGTCTGGTGCCCTCTTCTCTTTGTTATTCAAGCTGTGACCGCCCCCCCCCCACCTCTCTCTCTTCACAACTCAGGGTGCTCCCTCTTCATGACTCGACCTTCCAGCCAGGTCATTATATAGTCCTTCCCTTCCATGGTAACAAAGCCTCTTGGGATCAGCTGTCCAGCTGGCATCTCCAATGCTCCTGTGCCACTTCCCAGTGGCTGGTAGGGGAACCCTAGACGAAATTAAGTGGAAGAAATTAGACCAATGCTCCATGGGAGAGCACCTCTCTGTATAACTTGCTGTCTTTTGCTCTTATTCCATCTGTAGAAAACCCTGCTGTGCAAAGCTCTGTCAGGGAAAGAGCATTCTTAAAGAAACAGGCATGTCATCTCCTCTGTCAGACACCCATGCCTTCCCCCTCGATAACCACTTAAAATTAACAGGTGACAAATGCCGCGGTGCCAAATGTGGCAGAAGACCCATGGGACTCATCTTTAGACACCTCTGCTAGTAAATGAAAGTGTGACATAATGGCATGACAAGGCATTAAGAAAATTAAATCATGCCAGACATTCCCAGGAGGTGCTTTTGCTATGAGACACTGGCAGGCAGCGCCGCTGTTCATGACATGCCACGGCCCCAGATTTCCTTGTTTTACAAGAAATGGATTTCTCTGGTTCTTGAATCTTTAATGTGACAGGAGAAAGAGACTCCAACTTCACTGCTTTACCAGTGATATGGTGCAGAGGGTTGGGTTGTGGGTATACAAGGTGCTTTCCACATCTCTCTTGGGCCTGCCCCCTGCATAGGAACCAACCACAATCTAGGTAGGATGGGTAACTGCTCTCAAAAAGAAGCTAGCTGAGGGGAGAGTGGCCAGTGGACTGTAAGGGTGGTAAAGCAGAAGCAGTCAAGTTTTTTCCAGGGACTCCCACTGGTCTCTAGTGCCTCTTAACCCCTCCCAGCACAGCAGGCAGCTTAAAGCTATACTGTCTCCTGGATGTCTGATGTCTCTTTGGGCCACCATCATCATCCTACATCTACAGCCAGAGAGCATATTTTAGCCTCTGACAACTGAAGCCGCGTTGCAAATTGCTGTCTTCTTGCTTTTTCTACCCACCACTGTAAAACATTCCCCAGAGCAGCGCTTAAGAGAAGGCATCTACATCACAAAACAAAACAGGTCAAAGTTGCAATTATGATCAGTGAAGCAGGCATCGGTATGTTGTGCATAATTAAAAGGCTTGTAGGACTTCTCCATAAATTTCAGCCGGAAGTGTGTGTCTATGCGTGGGCATAAAAATGAGGTGAAGGCAGCAGCCTGTCCTTGATGTGACAAAGTGACCTTGGAACAACTTTGTTGCCCCCATGCTAGAGTAAATTCCTTTTTGTTCATTCATTTGATTGTCCCCCTCTTGCTGTCAGCTACACCCAGGTTCTCACAGCAATAGACATGTAACCATTGTGATACAGCATGGCCAGAGGGCAGCAGGAGAGGGTTAGCAGGGAGCCTTATTCCCTGCAAGGGGAGGAAGGTTTGCTATAGATTAACTAGAGCACCTGAAGCCAATTAAAGCACCAGCCGTCAGTCACATGATATAAACCCCTGCTTCAGTCAGGCAGTGTGGGGGTTGGAGCAGGAAGGTTTGGTTGGAGCAGAGAGCGGTTTGAAGGAGTTGAAGCAGAGAACAGTTTGGAAGAGAGACAAAAGGAAAGTTTGGAAGAGTGCTGCGGTGGGCTGAGAAGTCCAAAAAAGCCCTAGGTAAGGGGCACCTGGCTTGTGTAGAAGGAGGGCAAGAAGCCCCTCCACAAGCTGAAGGGCAGGAGAGGGAAGTAACTCAGGGGAAAGAACCACCAGTACAAGTGGTTCACCACTAACCTCAGGGCCCCTTGGTTGGGACATGGAGAAGAGGGCGGGACCAGGTCCCTCCCTCTCCACTCCCCTCCTCAAGGACACTAGTGGGGTAATTAAAAATACCGGTTCAGAGGCAAGCAATGGTGCCCTGAACCTTCCCCAAAGACGAGAAAGCGTGAGACCCAGCATAACAGTACCGGCAGTTTGCCACACCACGAACTATGCAAGAAAAATCCAGAGATGTCCATTTCATAAGGGCTGTTCATTGGCGTTTTCCCAAACCTGCTGCCACAAAAATTCTGGTTTATCCCTTTAAAACTCCCAACCCACCTCTGATATGGAACGTGCTAAAGATGGAAAATGGATCCCCCACAAAGCTGGTCTCACACGCATTTTTAAATGTTCTACTTGATGCCCGTCGATCTTCCCCATCAGTGTTCTCAACTGCTTAGCAGTAACAGAGCAGAATCTTTCATGCTGTTTCCTCAGGCTGCTTTCTGGGAAGTAAAATTCATGCACACTCTTTCTGAATATGCAAAGATGATGGGAAAGGAACGTTCTAATAGGCACCCTTTTCATAATCCCACCTTTGACTTAATGCTATTTTTAAAATGTCTCAGCTGGGGATAGCTAAACAGACCTACAGAGTCACTCTGAATCTCCCTTTGTATTTGCCAGACAATACAATTCCCCTCTGCTATCCTGGCTGGGGATTGCCCAAGAGGGTCCTAAAAATTTAGTCATTTCTATGACTTATGTTGCCTCTCAAGGTTGTAAATACCACATTTGGCTTGAGTTTAAACGAGGCTAAGCAGACAATTGAGCTAGAAAATGGTTTAGACACATTCAAAGAATTGCATGGGAAATAATTATCCAATTCTGATTTTAATGGGAGCTGCATGGCTAAGAATCTTTTTACAGTGTATCCTTAGCTCAATTTAAGCCCAGCTAACATAGTTGTTATAAACAGATAAACAAACTAGTAGAAACCATTTTAGCTGTAACCACACTTTAAAAAAAAAGTGTTTTTTCAAGTGTATTTAAAGGCAGGGGTGTGTTGCAGCATTGTTACACCTGGGTGATTTGTAACAGGCTGCAGAAGTTGTATCTGTTGTAGGAAGGTGCAACGGTGATTCCAAAGCTCAGTTAAAAGCTTAGCACCGAGGGGGCCCTGCAACTCTCTGTAATGTTGGCGAGTTGCAGGGTATGTGACTGTCACAGGGTGGCTGGCCCTTCCAAAGGGAGATAGGTCTCAGCCCACCTGTGACACAGCTGATATGCCTCCTAAGGTGGAGAATATGCAGCAAGTCATGTGACAGACAGTCTTGTGACTTAACCAGGCCTCTGGGTGGGGGTAGAAAAATCAGAGGTCTGTGGACAGCCAAAAGGTGGGAACTGCAGTGTGAAGTTGCCGGGGAAGACAGTCTCCTGCAGTGATCCTTGAAGAAGGTTGGTGAGGTTGGGTAGAGATCCAGCTGGAAGTTGTGTTTCCTTTTCGGGAGACGGCAAAGAAGGCTGGCCAGGTCTCGTGTCTTCTCCAGTGGCACAGAGGAAGAGACAGTGCCTTCATGAGGAAGCTTTCGGCTATGGTCAGCTTTTGGTTGGGTGGAAAACTTTTTCCCCTGTGTGTTTTGAACTTTGTCTTAATAAAACCAGACCCCAAGAAGGGCTGTTATTGGACTTGTGAAAGCCTCTATTTGTGTTTACTGAGGAACCAAGAGGGGAAACTGAGGCAGGGTGATGCAAAACCACCCCTGGCCACAAAGGAGTGTGTGGGAGGTGGTTGACAGTGGCACATTTGCTATTCTTGATCTGCTATTTATGCTGCACAGTTGGCCATCTACATCACATTTATGCAGGAAAGCAGAAATACAGACTGGGGAAGCAAAGGCCTCCAGGGAAAGAAGAGAGGGGAGGTCTCCCAGCATGGTCTGGGGAGAGGTGGCTCATGCCCTCTCCTCATGGATCTATATATTTAATTCTTTTGGTCCTGGTCCCCTGCCAGCTGGGCTCATATCCACAGATCAGTGGGATTTGTGCTTAATCTGCCACTGTTTGATAGTGTCTTGGGAAGTTTCCCCTCCAGCTGCATAGACCCATCCAAGCCTGCTGCTTCCTGACTGTGCCCACAGAGCTTTCCGGGGGACACCATGAATATTCATACACCATGATTGTTCCTGACACTTTCCAAAGGCATTTCTGCAAACAAGCTTCTTCGTACAAATGGTCACAGAAAGGGACTAAGATGGGCTGCGAGTTTGACCAAAACATGTTGGCGAGTAACTTTCTGCAGTGCGCTCCTGGATCTAGGTAGGGGATACGACTGAGACCCTCCTTCAACACAGCACCCATGTGCACATTTAACTTTAATCCCATTAATTTCTGGGGCCAAAGCTAAACACGTGCTCAAGTTCTTTCCTGAATCAGGGCCAAGCCAACCGGCTAAACAATGAAAACATAAGACTCGCAATGAAATGTTTATTTAAAATGTCTCATTGTTTCCTTGTTGCGCCCTGCCCCAGCTGTCTGTCTCCCTCCACCTGTTGTCTCTTGTCTTATACTCAGATTGTAAACTTTTTGTTTTCTGTTTGCACAGCGCTGAGCACAATGAGGTCCTGGACTAGGGATTTTGGGTGCTACCCCAACCCATAAATAAGTGATCTATCTTCGAGGAACAATGTTGATTTTTTAGCAAATTTATCAAAGATCACAGATACACCCACAAAGTCCATGGTGGAACTCATTTGTTCTGTCACCTGCACAATTGTGTCAGAAAGTGCTAGTTCAGAAGTGAACGATAATTCACACCTGAAAAGCCAAGGACCGGCTCCATTAGAGAATAACGTCCCTATCAATAGACAACATTTGAAAAGCAGCATTGTAGAGATCAGTGAGACAAGGCAATGGGCAACATACATAGGGAAAATGTAATTCTAGCCAGTCCAAAATACAAATAGATACTTTAATTGATCGAATTGCTCATTTCCCATTCAATTAGCTAATTACCCCCTTTTTGTTCAGCATAAAGGTGTTACAAATTTATATTGACCCAGTACTAGTCTCAAGGGGACTTCTGATAATTTTTCCATTAATTACTGGGTTCTAGTCAAATACTTCTTGGGCAGAAGGGAAATATCAGATTTGCATGTATACTATAATATGGAATGGAAAGGAAAGACCAATGCATTGTTCTTGACATTGCAGTGAAAATGTCAGGCGGATGCAGAAAAGTGGTCAGAAAAAGCAAACTGTTAATTGGCATTTTAAAAAAGGTCTAATGAAAACATTGTAATGCCTCTCTCTTCCCCCCCCCTCCCCATGCAGTGTCCTTCCCTTGAATACTGTATTCAGTTCTGGACACCCCTTCTCAAAAAATGATATAACAGATAAATTTGGCCACAGAAGGATAAGAAATGATGAGATAATCAAACCTTTATGCTCCTTTAGTAAAGGAACAGAAATATACCATGTGACCTAAACGTCTAATCCAAACTGATTTACATTTTTAATATTAAACATTCACACAGAAATGTTCATATCTAGTCCACAAACCAAGATTTATTTGCCATAATTAAATAATTTAGAGCAATGAATTCAAGAAAATTGTGATCCATTTGTGAGCCATTCACAATCTGGGAGAGGCAAACTGTGCTGAATAAATGAACCAGTATGAATTATTTGCCCATATGAAATATTAGTACACTGGACAAATTTCAACAAGCTGTTAAATCATGAATAAAACACACAATACGGTAAAGTGCATCCCAAAAAAATCCCCAGACAGATATACTTATTTTGTCTAGATCAAGTATGCAAGTTTAGGATTTTTATTTTTCTGGATATAAACAATAGTGGCTCATCTGAAATGGTTATCCACTGAGAATAAAGTGTAGAAGGCACTAAAAACCGAGAAGCATATAACACACGATTTATTGATGTGGCATGGTCAGGTCAGTGTATTTTTTAAAAGGTGTTTTGTTGCTAAAGCTTCTGCTGGGAATTCATCCTAATAAATTCCCTTTTTATGGTCTGTTTCGGCACCAATATCAAGAAGATGTTATGAGAAGATTCACGCTGTTGCTGGAAGAGCCAAATGGAGCCCATAACCCCTACAGAAAAGGGCACAACAGTGTCTTGATTACCCAAACAACTTGTCAAATGCCAAACTTGACTAGACACCTGGGTGTTTATGGCGAGGGAATCCAGAAGCAGTGAGGGATGCTGGCGGGTTGTTAGAGTGTGGAGCTTGGTGTATAGCTTGTAGGAAACCCACAGCACAGGGAGAACGCTACCAAGCCAACTGGGCTTAGCCAGGCAGCACTGAACAGGGACAGTGTGACCACAGAGAGGATAAGGGAATCTTGGTTAACTGGGACTTGTGTTAACTGGTGTTTGGTCAACTGGGGTTGCATTGAATGGACAAAAGGATCTCTTTTCTCATTGGCTCCCATTCTCTTGAGTTCAGGACCAGAGAAATACCGTCTTCTATACCTTGATTCCATACTAGAAGGACTAATTAAAACTGTGACAATCATCCTGCAAACGAGCAGAATGTGCCGTTTCCCCCCCTTTATAATTTATTGGTTTTCAGTTAAATCCATGAGTATAGACAAGAACAGCGGACAGCTTTCTCTACCCTGGAAAAAGGTGCAGGCTGCAGTGAAACTCTGCACCTGGGAGGAACAAAGACATAACATCACAAGGAACAAATCAAAGTGAGTTTGCAGCATCCTGACACCAATGACACTGTAACCTAGTGCTGTGCTAAATAAAATAGAAGAAATACTCTTAAATCTGTGTCTCTACAAGGTATTTTTCCCAGTGATCCCACTTGCATCGTTCACTCAGCAGGCTGATTTTCCAGGAGCGCTCTATGTTTTTATCAGGTCAGCTGTCACTTGTTACTTGAACTCCAAGATAAACGAGCCCTACCTACAAATGCATTCCACTGTCAAAGCCTGTTAACTCCCCATCTGCCATTTTCCATATTCCTCACTGTAGGGAACTCGACCCCCAGCCAGCAGGGTGGTGGGGCACCACCCCACCTCGCTACACCCTCTTTGCTGGGTGGGGGAATATCCAGTCTATGGCCCAGACCTTCAGGCCAGGACTGAGCAAATAGTTCAATAGCAAACCCCAGGCTCCTGGCTCTGAGTGGCCAGGGAGAGGCTGCCACCTGTGAGGTGGGTGGCGGGGGTGGGGGGGACACAGGCCCACCCACTCCACTGTGTTCCAGCCCAGGGCCCTAGCAGCAACAGAAGACCCGCTGCTGTGTCAGTGGGATCCTGGCCGCAACACACTGACATGGGCTCTGGCAGTGCTGCAGCCAGACTAGGGTCGGCTGCCCCCGGGCTACTTCCTAACTCCCCCTCGTATGGTACCTGGGTCTGGGTGGTGTCCTCAGACGGTTCCAGCACCATGGGGTCCTCCGGGTAGCTAGCGACGGGTAGGCTTGGCAGCTCTTCTGGGTAGGTGGCGACAGGTAAGCTTGGCGGCTCCTCCAGGCACCGGTCAGCATTAGGCATTGGCCAGTCCAGCCAGTCCTCGGGTCAGCCACGGATTGCTGGGGTTTCCCAAGCCAGAGCAAGGCCACAGGCATCTGGCCTCTCCGGTGGCTGCCGCCTAACTGAGCTCTGCATTTGGGCTTTTATACTTCCTGTCCTGCGCCTTGACCTCTGGGGGGGCAGGCGCATGATCCACTGGCTCTGCCCACTTTAGGGTCTGGGGAGGTTCTTCCCCCAGCGGGGTGGTGGGGCACCACACCGCCTCACTACACTCACCGTCTAGCATGAGGCAGACTTGGTTCAAGGCAAGCAACATGGCAACAAAGACAAGACACCAAAGCTCATTTCCTTTGAGCTTATTTACAAGTTTTACCATTAAACCTGCCCGCATTACGCAACCAGCTTGCAATCTTCCCCTAATTCTCTGACTTTAATGATCTAATTGAAAAACCCAAAAAACTCATTTTTTCCAGGAAACATTAAACATTACCATCTTAATGAAATGGTCCACTCTGCATGCAAATGACTGGCAGTGGATTTTCCATTGTCTTATCCCATTGCTAGGCAAAAGGACAAATGCCCTCTCTTTTGTCAAACACTCGGAGAGGCAACACACTGCTGCCATTCCTTAGTTGGCTAGCGCAAAGAGACTTAGAGGTGGGATGAAGACAGATACAAGGAAATAATTGGCGAAGGGTCAAGAGGTGTGAATGAAGTAAGAACTGTCCCATATTCAAATCAAACCTTTCAGAGGTTTAGCAAAGTTCCGTGAGACTGATTTAGCAAAACATTTAAGCATGTGAGTAGCCTGACTGGAGTCACGTGCTTTGCTGGATCAGGGCTTGAATGTCTCTTTACTTCCTGGTTTCGGCAAGACCCAGGAAGCATGGGGCAGACTCCATTGCTCCCCTACACTCAGAAGGGCCCCCAACTCAAATGAGCATGACTTCTATCTCATCAGGAACGAGTTCGGTAATCAGCTTGATCTTGTCTAAGCCCCCATTCCAGCCAAATCCTGGGAAAGCAGAGGCACTGACCCTGCCAGAGTGGATAAGCACTTTTCATTCTGGAGAACTCCAAAATGCTTTAGAGACATATATAAATGACTGGGCCATATGGTGGGGAATCCATGAGAAACTGCAGAGGCATGTGAAAAAACTGCCCTTTTCATGCATCTTCAACTGTCTCGCCTGCTCTCTGCCCACTGATCTATTATAACGGAGTCTTAGCTTTTTATTGCATCAATTGGTTGGTAGAAAAGCTTCTTGTCTCAACATTTTGTGGCCCATTTGGTCCGATGTCATACTTTGGCATCTGCATGGGGGGGACCTTTGAGGAATCCCAGGAAAATCGTTAGGATGGAAGATGATCCAGGAGCCATTACAAATTTGATTCCTTGTGTTGAATTAGGATTTGAATCTTGCAATACTGTTTTCCAAACACAAATCTCAATTTTATTTTATTTTTTGCTGTATTTGTGTTTTCATATATGGATGCCTTCAGTTACTCAACTTCTTGTACTGTACTGCACGACTCCCCAGACAAAGAAATTCTAGCATGAATCTTTCAGGGTGCAACAATTCCTTAGCTTTAATTCATGCTCCTTAGTTTTTGGTTTTGATTCCACCTCAAAGAACCTGGGAAAATCTTTAATTTTTATTCCCATCAGAAATGTGTAGAGCTCAAGGAGGTGACCTTGGCATTTCTGTTTTTGCAAAGGATACAGGCCTCACTTGTGCACCTCTGAGTCGGCCTGCCTGCCCTTCTTTTGACTCTAATACTAATATTCTTTCCAGAGAAAGGAGTCCAGAACAGCACACAGTGTTCCTAATGCAGCTCATTCTGTCTTCTGGAATTCAGATAAGAGTCACAAGGCTTCAGTGGTTTTCTCCCACATGTGTTCATTAGCTCCATACAGTCCAGAATTCATTTGTTTTCCCTTATTATGAAAATATATTTTGCATTTAGTGTCCTACCTACTCTGAGCCACAGCTCCTTCTCAGATCCACTACTATTAATCTTCTTGCCATCTCTTTACAATAAACTATACCCCCGGATCCTTTTCCTGATTTACATTCTATCCTGCAACCATACCACCTCAGACTGTGATCCTATCAGAGCTTAAGCTAAAGAGAGCTAGACAGAGTCACTCACTTCAAGGAAGATGTAAAAGGAAAACCTAGGAGCTGCAAGGAGTTGTGTTTGAACTTCAGTACATCACATAGCTCTCAAACAATTACCAGCCAATGCTCTGGCACTACCATAATGTAGATGGCATATGAAGCCCAATGGTGAGCATTACAAAGAGCAGCATGGGATTTTTAAGAGTAGGTGGGTTAACCCGAGTCCTAGTCAAATTCCAGTTTGGTCATTACATTCTACCTGCCTAGATTCATCCTGTGATTTCAACTTCCTAGCCTGTGCGCTAGCATGCAGCTGATGTGTGTTAATCAGATGCCACATTTCACCAGAAGTGGCAGCACTTTGGTAGGCAGAGAGATCACTGGGAATGAGGGTATCCGACTCTGGCACAAAATATAGTGAATTGTACCTTATTGCTCTCAGAGTCCCACTGAAATCAATGGGACCACTCCCTGAGTGGAGTAAACTACTTCTCAGTATGAATAAGGGGATTAGAATCTGGCCTTTATGGCCCAATCCAGCTCTCATTAAAGTCAGTGGCAAGAATCCCATTGGCTACAGGGGGAGTTCCATTAGACCCATAGTTCAAGGAATGCCTTCGAGCCAGAACACTCTGCAGGAAAAAAATGCATCATTATTCTCTAGAACCCCAGAGCCACCTGCTGCTCTGATTTGTGTTTTCCACTGTATGATTCACGCTCAGTATATTCCCTGGTCATGTATTTTTGTTTTTGGCACCATTTCTGTACTCTACATTCCTTTGCAGTGATAAGCATAAGCCACTCATCTTCCCCTTGACTCCTGCTTTCTAAGTCTTTCTGAACACAGTTGCCCCCAGCTACCTACTGAGTGCCCACTCCAGCTGAATATCTCTGATGAAGTTTATCACCTTGTCTCCTTCCTATTCGTAGACTACAGCTCTGATGGTCACAGGTCTCACCCCTCTCCACTGGATTATGTCTTCGCACCTGTGACATCTGCATTTTGTTGCCAGTCCAGCTCTTTCTCCACCAAAGGGGAACTGCACTAACCTGGTAAACCTGGGGTATTGAGACCCTCTCAAGCTATGCAAGGTTCTCCAGTCTAGTGTGAGATTGCAATTCTCCCTTCTTGTCATTTAAACTGTTGCCTTTTTTCCCCCTCCAATAGGAGCTCAACTTGAAAAAACAATAATGTGTTATTCTTACAGTTAAGAAGCTGTGAGTGCTAGGTATTGCAGATACAATGACCCCAAAGTCAAGCACATGCCATTGTCCCATTTACTGTATGTATATTTTGTTTCTTTTTCCATTTGGTTCTTCTGCTCTGCCCACTCTCTGCTGTTTTTCCACCTGATTTTTTCAATGCTTTCTCTTTGCTTCTCTTACACGTCCTCTCCTAACACAACACATTAGCATTGATCTTTTGAACCCATGATGTTCTCCTTCAGTGCTGAACACACAAATTCACCCCTCGCTATACCCAGATAGCTTGCTCCCTTTGGCATAGGTTTGCTGTCTCCCCCCTCCCCACAAAAAGCAAATAACCTAGGTGCTACTCAATGCATTGGCTTTCCCTTTTTTGTGGGAATCAAGCCTGTGAAGTCTTACAAAGTACTGGAGTTACCAGGGCCGGGTCTAGGCACCAGCAAACCAAGCACGCATTTGGGGCGGCACATTTTCAGGGGTGGCATTCCGCCCATCTTTTTTTTTTTTCTTCCGATGGCAAAAGCCTAGAGCTGGCCCTGGCAGTAGCAGGGCGTCGTGCACAGGGGGCGCCCTGGGGCCGCTGCGGTTCGCGCCGCGGGGGAGCAGCGCCTGCACCTTGTGGCCGGGCAGGCTCCGAGCGGGGGACACTCGGGCTGGGGGCCACCTCACGGGGTGCACGGAGCTGCCTGCAGGCGCGAGCAGCCCGAGCCGCCCAGGGACTGCGGCAGGGTGGCCAGAAGCACCAGCAGCGGGGCCCATAGAGGGCGGGGCGCTGCCATGGGGGGTCCGTGTCCTGCTCTCCGGGGCTCCGCTCTCTCTGAGGCTGCCCTGCCCCGTCTCCTCAGCCCCCTGCCGGGGCGGTCCCCCGGCTCTGCCCTCCCAGGGCCCGGCCAGTCCTGGAGGCAGGAGCCCCGGCTGGAGGGACCCTGGGCTGAGGCGCGGCCCGGGAGCCCCGCTGCTCACCCCGACCCTGCCAGCGCTGGACTGGCTGGAGGTGAGGGGGGAGTGGGCGGAGTCAGCACTGGTGGGGGGGGGAGCCCAGGGCTGGGATGGCAGGGGGTGCGGGTGGGGGGGGGGGGAGAGAGAGCCCAGGGCCGGGGTCGGGGGCAGCCAAAATTTTTTTTGCTTGGGGCAGCAAAAAACCTAGAGCCGGCCCTGGGAGTTACAATGGAGTTCGGTATCAGGCTTTTGGAAGGTTACATGGGATAGTCATATAGATCCGGTGGCAAATATATGACTGGAAAATTGATACCACATGTGGAAGCCTTAATCACTAGCATATACGTCGTTGAGGACAAGTTTTCAGCCTCTAAAGCAGTATGTCTCTTGGGCTGGCGATGCCTACAGCTTATAAGGAGTAAAGCCCCATGCTGGTGAAAGCTCAACTGGCTGCGCTAGATTCTGTGTAGATGAAGGAATCCTTCCCTTGGGCTGCAGTGTGGCTCTGGGCATAGGCACCAACTTTCCCTGGCGCCAGCAGGGGCTTGTGCCCCTCCGGCTCTGCCTCAACTTCACACTTTCCCTGCCCTGCCCCCATTCCAACCCCTTCCCCAAAAGTCCCTGCACTAACTCCGCCCCTCCCTGCCCCTGTTGGACCCCTTCCCCAAATCCCTGCCCCAGCCCCACCTCTTCCCCGAGTGTGCCGTATTCCCCTCCTCCCCCCTCCCTGCCTCCCTTCCAGCCGCGCAAAACAGCTGTTCTGTGGCGCAAGCACTGGGAGCTGGGGGGAGGGGAAGCTAAGCACCCACTCATTTTTCCCCATGGGTGCTCCAGCCCCGGAGCACCCACGGAGTTGGCACCTATGGTTCTGGACCACACCACAGGGACTACTTCAGCCTACAACAAAACAAAGGATGCAAGCAGTAGTGGCTTTTCTGGGCCTGCCCCTGCCTGGACCAGCCTTGCAGGGATCCCTCTCAGAGCAAGATTCCACGGTCTGCAGCGGGTGCACAGTTCTGGAACGTGGCAAACCCAGGGGCAGCCCCAACCCTCATCCTTCCTTACACAGCAGAAGCTCAACGGCTCGGCTGCCAGGGCAACACTGGTGGCAAAGGAAGCAGTGCCAGGGTTGGGCAAAAGACACTCCCCAATGTTTCAGAGGCCTGCTCAAAAAAACACTGAACGTAGCCCTGCAGGGAACCCTCTTCTTGATGGGCGATGTAATTCTGGCTGAGAAAGAGGCCCTGTTTCACGAAGGTAGCATGCTAACAGCTGCCTGTCCCCTTCTCCCTTCCCTCAGCCGAAAGGCCACTGTAAAAAGTTTCCTCTTGCAACTCTCACATCTCATTTACATATTTGAGATAGTTTAGATGAGGCGAGAGGCAACAGTGTTATTTCAGCTAATGAGAACATAATGTTTTATTGTTGGCTTCCACAGCCACTTAAATACATCCCTATCTAATTAATTTTGGAAAACAGAAAGTGACTTGCCAAACAAATTCCACAACAGCCTGTCAGCCCGTAAAATTAAACGAGTGAATGTTAGCTGGGAAAACAGACAGTGTGTGTGTGGGAAATGAAAACTATTTCATAAATAATTGATTTCCAGAAGTGCCAACACAAGGAGGAAAGTGGGTAGAAAGAGCCAACAAATTTCCCTTTTCCCTCCAGGGCACTGCTTGGCAGGGGATTGGCAAAAGTAGTAACACCCCCTCTCTCCCGGCCATGAGGAGGGTTTGAACCGATGATCTCAGGCATGAGAGGATAGCACAATCCTCAACTTGTGGACAAGCCCCTAGAGACAGATGCACTGTACCTTTGTTGGAGTGTTATACCCGTGAAAAGTGTGCACTGTTCTGCACATGCTCAGCTAGCCCCCCTGCCAGTGGTGATGCACACACATATGTAGACACAGGTGGAAATCAGGGATCGCATGTATATTGGATCCAGCAAGCCACTGAACTGGGCAAAACCAAGGCTGTTTGTTTATACTCCATTTGCTGCACATTTTCTCATCACAAAAGTGTCCTTTCCTATTCCTTATCTCACACAAATAAGCAAATACCCCCATCTTATCCTCCATTCTAGAATTGTAGGACTGGAAGGGACCTTGAGAGATCGTCTAGTCCAGCCCCCTGCACTCATAGCAGGAGTGAGGCTTATCAGACCATCCCTGACAGGTGTTGGTCTAACCTACTCTTAAAAATCTCCAATGGTGGAGATTCCACAACCTCCTTGGGCAATTTATTCCAGTGCTTAACCAACCTGACAATTAGGAAGTTTTTCTGAATGTCTAACCTAAACCGCCCTTGCTGCAATGCCACCTCATTCACAGATCAGAAGCATTTCTGAGAGGTCTCTGAAACTAGTAGAGTTACTGGAATTAAAACTTCTTAAAGGGGTAACTTCAGGTTAAAAATCATATTTAGGAAAACAAATGTCCTTTTGGTGTAATTATATATTCTCAGTTACATAATCTATCAGATTCTTTCTGTTTAATTGACATGCTTTGGGGAAACACAAAGAGCATTTTAAAAAAAACCCAGTCGTGCTAAGATCTCACAAAAGACACCTGGATAATGTAAGGAATAGCTATACAATTCAGCTGTTAGTTGTAGAAGTTTGCCATGTGCTATGTTGCTATATGAGCTGATTCTGCCCTGTAGTGCACCTTCTGGAGTCATTTACGTCTGTGCAAAGCAGGTGTGAAATGCTATCAGATCAGTATAGTCATGTTTTATGCTCACTTTAAACAAGTACAAACAACAACAAGGTGTCAAGAGCCGCCAAGGTAATAAAAAAAGAAAAGAACACACACACCACATTCGATTAATCAAACTGAACTTTTTTTAAAATCCCATTTATGTTTCACTCTTTATGCAGTTTGTCTGCATTTGCATTTCTCAGAGTGTGATTGTAACCAGACTTATCCATTTTGCTTTTGTTTGTAACCGGTTCCATTTCATTTCACACACAGGGTCTCAGGCACTCTGCTGCAATGTTTAGCTTCTAACCAAGGCAGGAGTTTGTTTGCTTGAAATGTTTCCATTTTCTTTCTGCATCACCATCACCCCGGATGTCAGCACTGATCTGCAAATAGCTTGGGTCTGTTTGCTGAACAGCCAGTGCAGATCCAGCTCAGCGTGCTCCAAGCCACGTTTAAGGTATGTGCCGGGGGACGGTAAAGAAATCTAGAACTGTTATGCAAAATGTGATCATGCGCTAATTTGCACATTGGTCAAAGACACATTGCCTTGTTTGCGCAAGTGAGAGCAAATGTCTGCTTACTGGAACTTAAACCTGACTGCATGGAATGGGCTTTAGAATGCAGGAAGCGTTCTCCGGCTGGCTGCCTCTAGCATCTTCCTAGTTTGATCTCCGAGACTGTCTATGGTTATTCCTTGTCCTGGGCTGAATGGAGGGCTGGGTTGGGTTGCTGGCTACTTGCCCTGTGCAGGGAGAGGGTCTAACTGTTTCTGGTCATCAGCTGAAGGATGCTGTGGCTGGGCTGCTAGCCCCTAGCTAAGGCCATCCTGGCTTCTCGCCCCCTGGCTTTAGGGAGCTCTGGCCGTGGGGGAGTAGGGGATGATACACTAGGCTACCTCTCTGTGGTTGGATTCCTCTTGGTTGGGTCTAGACACCTCCTAACCATAGAGACCCTAACTAAAGCAGCCAGAGTCATGGAGATGCCATCTAGTGTCCCTCCAGCTCTTCAGATCAGGCTATTTAAGCTCCTAGGCAGAAGCAGCCCATGAGGCAGTGTGGCCTAGTGGAAAGGGCACTGGCCTGGGCGTTAGGAGATCTGGGCTCTGTTGCTCGCTCCGCTGCTGGCCTCCGGATGATCTTATCCGGGGTGCTCTTTCCCCTCCCACCTTGCATCTAGTTAGGCTGCAAGCTCTCGAGGGCGGGGCTTCTCGCTATGGCTACGTCTGCGCCGGCCCTAGGACGGGTGATTCCTGGCTTGCCCAGAGCTAGGCACGTAAGCGCTGCTCCAGCCGGCGCACTTCAAACAGCAGGGTAGCTTGGGCCAGCCGCCCGAGCACAATCCTGCCCCAACCCCCCTAGGCAGGTAGATGGCTGGCTTGCCTGAGGTACTACCTCACCTATGCTGCTATGCAAGCTGGGAAACACACCTCCCCGCTCAAATGAGGGCATCGCACAGAGACACAGGCTGGGACTAATGCAATGGGGGCTACAAGGAAGAAGTGCCTTAAAATAAAAGTCATGGTGACAGCGGTGAATTTAAACAAGCCAGATTAGCCTTGTGGCCTTAGCGGAGCCGGATTTTTTTTCAGCCATAATTCAGGATGTGAAATTTAGGTTATTTAAGAACATCTGATTTTATTGCTCATGCAGCCTCTAAGTGACTCCAAAGAACGTTTCAGCTATAATTATCTGAGTCTGCAAATTGCAGGCAAAAAAAAAAAAAAAAGGGCCAGCGTTGGGAATTTTATCCCAATTAATGTTTAAAAACCCCAGAATTGATTCTCCTCAGGATTGTAATATTTAAAGGCAGGCTGAGTCTGGGGCTAGGAGCTTCAACCATTCTATAAGGTTCAACTGCGGCCCTTCATTAAGAAATGAAGTGATAAAACCAGTAGATTAGCAGCTCAAGTCTACAGACCTTATTCAGGCAAAATTCCCATTCACTTTACCTGAGTAAGGCCCGGAAGAGAAGCTGCATAGGTATAATCTACCCATTTTAGGTAGGTCTCAGGAACCGATCACCCTGGTATCAAACGGAATCTGGTACAACAAAGAAATTCTGTGGGTTTTGGAGCTACACAATCCTCAGTGTGGCTTCAGGTTCTCTTTTAGGGGAGTAAGAAATCAAGTGAAAATACCAGTGACTCTTGTTTACTCGCCCAGCAGGGAATCATGTTGCTAATCTGGCAGTAAGTGTAACCACACTCTGTATTTGTTCAGTATGGGTGGACTGGTCACCAGTAAAACACGTAGTGCTTTCCGGGTGACAGCTCTGAGCGCAAGTGACCATTTTGTAACAGGGGAGGGAAAAGGAAACGTGAAGGCTGAATCTTTAAGTTCACTGAATACCAGAAGTGCAGCAGAGTTCACACAGTGGCATCATGCAAAATTAACGATGAGGAGGGGAAGAAAGTTTGAGAAAAAGGGAACTTCCACTGGAACAGAACCTCAGGAACTACTGCAGGTCTGGAGGGAACATTACTGCCCAAGGCAGCAGTTAAATCAAACAATACCCCAGCCAACCATTAAAAAAATATAGGAAAAAGAATTCCCTCCCCCATCTGTCCAAGTGAACATCCCCCAATGTAATGTTCAGCTGCACAGCCAGAGCTTTTACTCCTGTTCTGGGTAAACATTTTCACTTAGATCATCTAAATTACAGTGACAGCTGCTTAAAATGTTTGCTATCAACCTCTCCCCTTCACTCCCCATGCCAAGCTCATACTCATCTTCCCTCTCTCTACAGCCAATTGCATCCCTCTTCTCCCTTCAGCTAGCACTAAAATGCGCCTACGTTTTGCTTTAAACATCAAGAGCCAGATCATAAGCTGGGATAAAGTGGCACAGCTTCAGTGACCTCAGCTGGAGCGATGTTCATTTTAGTCTGGCTGAGGAGCTGGCCCCAGAACTTTTTGTGCTTGGCCATAAAACTTGGGCTGCAATGACCTGATTGGGTCAGGTCAACACATTCTTGTAATACCTCCGAGAAACACCCGGGTGCTGCATAAAAATGGTGCTAGTGATTCAGTAGCTAGCATTCTTCCCTCCGAATCAATCATGAGCCAATGCTCAGCACAGTGTTAAGGATGGAGACAGGCAAAACGTGATGGGTTTCATGCACAGGGATCTAGTCCAACAAACCTTTTCCCTTATTTCACATAGATGAATTCACACGACCAAATCTGCCTTGAGGCTTGAGTGCAGGGGAAAGGGTAGAGGAGGGAACCCAATACAGACTGCTTGAGGCTGACTCCAAGGTTGGATTTAGATTTGGCCATGTTGAGAGCTCAGAAGTTTTCAACCCCAAGAGGCTGAAGAGTCACAAGATTAGCTGTTCTTGCAACATTTCAGAAGCTTGAGAGTCAGAGGGAAAACAGCTCCTTTCTGGGTTTGGAGCTTGTCTGGAACCCAAGCCCTAGGGATGGGTTTGAATCTAGATAGGCAAATCTAAGCCCCTTGACATTTGACAAGGGTGAGAATCAAGGCTCTGGCCTCTCTCTGGTTGTGAGGCTATATCTACACTTAAACCACTACAGCAGCGCCACTGCAGTGTTTCAGCAGAGACATTCGCTATAGTGAGACGACAGGTTCTCCCATCTCTACAGTTAATCCACCTCCCGGAGAGGTTGATGGAAGAATTTGGTCTTTGACCTAGAGCTCTCTACACTGATCGGCTTAACTACGTCACTCCGGAGTGTGGATTATTCACACCCCTGAGAGATACACTTTGGTTGACTCAACTTTAACAAATCAAGTTTAACAAATCCACTAACCTCAATGTGAAACTCAGACAAAACCACCATGTGCCCATGTACACCCTAGCAAGAAGGGAGAAGAACTACTCCATACCCGAACGTTTGGGAAGCTTTTCCCACCTTCCCTCCTCTAAATTTTTCCAGGTCTTGGATTTCATTACAGACATTTTTCATGGCGCTCATTAGGAGGAATTGTGTTGCCAGAGGGTCTGTCTCAGAGGAGATGATGATGAAGCAAGGACCAGACCAACACCTAGTCAAGAAGTGGACAATATGCCTTTTGACAAGAATTAGGTCAGTTATTTCCACTGTCCTGGCAAAGTTTTATATTTACCATCTGAGCTGCCTACTGTAAATTACACTGTTTTCTTCACTACCTGCTCTAAAGTCTTGTGCTGTGGTTTTGGAGCTGATAGTCTGTATTCCACCCCAGAAGCAGCTGCATTTCACTATATGATACAGCACACTCTCTCACCCTGAATATACAGAAATCTGTAAAGCAATTTTGGGTTAGTCTTCTGAAGCAAGAGCATGGCAGAATATTATAGGGTTTGATCCCACCACCCTGGCCCTGATAATAGCCCCTCCTTTCAATGGTCGATATATATACGATGTCACATGAGTAAGGGTGATAGAATCAGGCCCACTATTATTCCACTGAGGAGTGGTCTTCTTAAACCACATCATCACGAATCTCTTTAGAGCCTCTGCTTAAAAAGGGCCTGATCCTGGCATACATTAATGTCAATGAGAGTTTTGCCATTGACTTCTGCTGCAGCAGGACTGGGGCCAGACTTCGATGGCTAAATTAGCCAGTGAGGAATCATGTAGCTGAGAAATTTACCTACTTATTTTCCCTCTTTAAAAATATGTATTTTTAGATAGTTTGCCATGACCAATATTTCTGCCTTCTCTGTTTAAATTGCATTGCACCCTTATCTCTCTCTCTGCTGGCCTATGGGCATGAAACAGAGCTCTTCTCTCTGTGTGGGTGTGGGTCCCCATTGCTAGGAATGTCTCCTGAGTTAACTAATTAAATTCAAGTTGTTTAATTGAAACATGTTAAGTGCTGTGGCTGTGTCCAATGCATGGAGAGGAAGATATAAAATAGTGTATTCAAATCATCTGGGTTTGTTATTTATTTTTTACCCTGATTTTAAAAGTGACGCTTGGAGCAATATTATGGAGATTACTCTAATTTCTACATAAGAGCAAGAGAGAAGATATTCCTTTTGTATAACAGTTCTGTAAATTTTGTTTAGCTTGCGTGGGATACAGTTAATTACAGTAATTTATCAAACTGGCACAAGGTAGTATTCACACACAAGGCATTTTTTCCTGCAGTCAGAATCCTTAGTTTTATATGAGACTGGATTGTGCTAATTGAATTTTCATTTGGGTAGATAAAAATCTTTAATAACTCTAGACTAACTAAATGCTCTTTGTTCAGTGATGTGGATCAGGATGATTTACAGCACCTTTCACATAATCATGCTAATTTTGCTTTCATATGATTAATTAAAACAATATGTTCTTCCTTCGTAAAATGGTATTAGTGCATCCAAGGCACCAGGTTTCATTGCTAACTTCTCTTTCTGGTAATAAAAGCAATTTTCACACAGCATCTTTTTGGCAAAGAGACGTAACATGCTTAAGTGGGTAAGGAAATGGCATTAAGGATCAAATTCATCTGTGCTGTAATGGTGGTGAATTCAGTGGTGTTACACCAAAGATAATTGAGCCTTCAGGCTCTGCAATGGGGCAGGTCCATATTAAGCTAGTCTTGTGGGTCTGGAAAGCAGGATGAGGTGCTTGGTATCACTATTTCCTATAGAAAGAATGTCCCTACCATTTCTAAAGCAAGGCGCTCTGAAGTGTCTGCAGCAGAACCTGAAACTCATCTGCTTTCAGGTTTTGGTCCACACTGGATTCAGCTCAGGTTTGCTGAAAGGCTCAAAGATCTTTCAAGATCCTCTGGTCTGGTCTGTGTCCCCCTTTGGCAGCACAAAGCAGAATTAAGGCCAATTTATAATGGCTCCTATATCAAAACAACCTTCTTAGTTCCCAGCATAGGGGAGCATCTAGGGCAACAAAGAATCAGCCCCTCAGTTGCTGGGACATATTCCAGGATATTGGAGTCCAATTGATAGTGCAGGGCAACATGGCAGAGAGGGAGAGAGAGAGAGAGAAAGCACATAGAAAACAAAGCAAAGGAAAATGTGCCCAGTTTAGAATATTTTATGCATGACCCATTGTCCTGAGGAACAGGACCCAGAGCCTAGAAGTGAGCTGGCAGCTGCGGTTTTTACTTTGCAGTGTAGACTTACCCTTAACGGGCCACTTGAATGGGCCCTTACAATATGTGCTAACTGCTTATGGCTAAATGTTTTGTTCAATCTTGTATTTAGCAGCATATGCACCGACTTCGCCTCCTTCCCGTGGGCGCATGACCCCTCCTCTGCCCCTGCCCCCACCTCCCACTCCACCCCTTCCATAAGGCCCCACCTCTTCCCCAAATTCCCACCCTGGCCCTGCCTCTTCCCCACCCCCTCCCCTGAGCACACCACATTCCTGCTCCTCCCCCTCCCTCCTGGAGCATGCTAACGCTGCCAAACAGCTGTTTGGCGGTGACCGGGCAAGAAATGCTGGGAGGTAGGCAGAGGAGTGGGGATGCAGCACGCTTCGGGGGCGGGGGGTGAGGGGAGCTTGGTCCCAGAGCACCCACGGAGTCAGCGCCTATGTTTAGCAGTGACAATCTGAGTACCTTTCTGTAGCAGGGTGGTTACCCCGCTCCTGCCCAGAGGGATTAATACAGCCCTGGAGAGAGCTGCAGCTGGGAAAAGAACAGCTGATTGGGGAAGCAGCCACAGGTGAGGCCACACCCCAATCAGACTGCGGCTGGCCCTATAAGAGGGTTGAGGGCCAGAGACTGGGAAGGACACACACACACACACACACTCACACTCCTCTCTCTCGCCTTTTGAGAGAGAGGGGCCTGGCTGCCTGGGAGCTGAGCAGGGTACCTGAGGTGGAGCAGTGCTGGGGAAGGACAGAGGGAGCTGGGGAGCTCCAGCCTAGCAAACCCCCAGGCTGAGTTAAGGGCCCACCAAAGGGTACTAGAGCTGCAGAGGGGCAGCCCAGGAATAGGCAGAGGCAGCTGGTCCAACCCCCCCTTGCTGATGATGAGTGGTTTACGGGCTGCCGTCTGCCCCAGGGAGTAGGGGCTAGATGGTGACTGGCAGTAGCCACTGAGGCAATGTGGAGATAGAGGGTTGGGGGTTCCCCTGGGTGGGGAGACCCAGATTGTAGGTTATTGCCAAAGGCAGAACCCTGACATAGAGGGGCACCGGGGGGCCAGGAGGGACATGGGGGCCAGCAGCAGGCAAGACACCGGCCTGCAGAGAGTGCTCCGGGCTGGAAGAATTAATTCCCAGGAGGTGCCATGCCGGTGAGTCATCGCTCTGCCACACTTTCCCAGACCCAAGGAAGAGCTCTGTGTAGCTTGAAAGCTTGTCTCTCTCACCAACAGCAGTTGGTCAAATAAAAGATATTACCTCACCCACCTTGTCTCGCTAACCCGCTCCTAAGTGAATTTTAAAGTCAGTAGTCTTGACACAGAACCTGCCTGGAGAGTTAAACTGAGTATTCATGGCATCGTAAGAAACTAACTCCCAGCTGTGTGTAATACAAGTCAACTCCCTGACTGCTTTTGTGCAGCAAACAGCTACAAAATGTCCATATATTACACCGTGTGCCTCGGCTGGACATGCATCAACACTTGGGATGGGACTTTTTCCACACCTTGTGCATGCAGGCTGGAATGTGTCCCCCTTAGGCTGGGAGTTCTCTCTCCTGGTCTCAGGGGTTTTATGGGAACCACTTTTAAACACTCAGGTGTTGCTTTACTGATTCTAAGCTAGTTTCAGGTTTTCCAAGTTCGTCAAGTTGCTCTAGGTTTTGCTGTTTAACCACAGCTATTCAAACAGCAAAACAGTCTGAACTGGTGAGAGTTAAATATCTCTTCAGTTGTAGCTACTATGAAAGGTTTTTCTGTTAAACCAGTGGTTCTCAAAAAACAAAATTTCCATGGACCACCTGAAAATTGCTGAGGCTCTCGGCAGACCACTTAATGTTGTTTCCAAATGTTGTTTGTACCATTAGCTAACTATTCTAAAGCGCTTTGGATTAAAGTTTTTGTTCTACAAATAAAAGCACACAACTCATATTTTATGATCTTACCTTTCTAAGGTGATGGATGTGCCCTCTCTCCCCCACTGCGGCAGCCCCCGAGCTGGGGCTGGGAAGGAGGGGGGGGGTGTCTCTCCCTGGCAGCTGCAGCCCTTGAGCTGGCGAAAAGTTGCTTCTTTCTCTGGCTGCCACAGCCCTGCACATCCCAAAATTCCCCCTACCTCATCTTCTCACCCCAGTGCCCCCTCCCACCTATTCCCTGACCTCCCCCCGAGACCACCACCTCATCTTACATGTGCGTTTTCTCTAGGTTCAGGCACCTAATTAGTTTTGATTTGATTATTTACAGACTGGACCATAAACACTGACCGAATGCCACTTGCTAATGAAAGGCGGTTACAGGAGAGCAGCGAAGCAGATTCCACAGGGGAGCAAGTTTTCTGATGGCAGAGAAGTTAGCAGGGAGTCTCCAAGGAATCCCCAGTTGCCCCAAAGGGGTAATTTTGCAACATGGTGCATGAGGATTTAGCTGCACAACTACCATTAGCAGTAATAGAAGTCATGTGCATAGCTCAATCCCCTGCATATTGCACTAAATATTTACCTGCCAACTGCTCCCTTGTGTCTCATTTCACTTCAAGCATGGATGGAGGTGACAGGCAACTAAGGTTACCTAATCAGAGTTTCAGAATTCACTGAGATCATGGCGTCCTCTCTCTGTCTATGGAACCAGCCCTATTCCCAGATCTAACCCGTGCATGGAATTGTGGAGGAGAGCTTGTGGTTTTCCCCAGTTGAAACCATAAAACACCAGTGAAGCAAAAATGGCTTCTTTGGTCAATCACTAAGACTCACAAGCTGTTTTGGCTGCAGTATTCAAATTTACAAAAAAGGGTTTTCTCCAGTGAAAATTGTGTGTGTCAATTAATGGACACATCATGGTCAAAGAGGTAACAAAAATATGAAATTCCCTCCTATATAGAGACAGCACAAGGCCTGGGCACAACTTAAGTCCTACATAAGCCCCATTTTGAGGGCTTAAGTAGTGTGTCAGTTTTGGGTTTGCCCGCTGCACAGAGGGAATTTCAACCAAGGGGAGTCCCTTTTTCCAAATACTTCTGCTCTGCAAGTTAATTTATGGTAAGTAAATAAATTTAAAAAGCATAACTGATTAAAATGAACCAGCTGTATTTATTTTAAAGGGAACAGAGTATATAAACCCAGGTCTGATGTCTAAAAATAAATGACCCTTAGAACAAATCAGGAAAAAATGCAAATTGTAATAATAATAAAGTGGCAGCTTTATGTGTCTCAGTAAACAGAGACAGATCCCAAAGGATGGCTGTGCAGGTCTTATGTCACACATGCCTTGTAACCAGGGCTGACAAGAGAGGGAAGAGGGGGAACAATTGTACCATGGCCACAAGGTCAGGGGGCCCAAACCATCTGTAAACATCTGGTAAAGACAAAGGTGGGAGGAGGTGCAATCCCAGGAAACACGATATACCAGACCCTCAAATGTCTCTCGGTGGGCCTGCCTGTGACTACATAAGTAACTATGCAAACCCAATTACATGGGATCTGGAGTTGAACCTCACAGCATTTGTGAGCTTGAAATTAGTCAAAACAAATTTGCCCCCCCCCTTATTGTTCTTATGAATGTGAAAAAAATATTGATATTGATCCAGTTTAATCAGATCGTATGTTCTTGTATGGTCTTGACTTTGGTCTTTTTTACTGCCAGGGTCACAAACACAGTAACTTTGCAGCAAGTGGGTGACACCAACCAAAATCCCTGCAGTGCCACTGTTTGACATTTTAAAATTGTATTTTGAGCCACAGTTTGCATGTTTGTATTTTAGATGCTGACATGCACATCCCTCCAGATGTGCTTTCACGCTGCTGTAAGGAGAAAAAGGACTGCTGCTTTCTTCCCATAGAATTAGAGAACAGAAGATCATATGACACCAAGGAGATATTTGGCAACCAGAAACAAAGATTTGGGCCTCAATCCTGCAGACCACTTCAGCCCATGTTTATCTTTTAAGCATATCAGGAGACCCAGTGATGTTAATGGAACAACTCTACTCACCACTAGGATGGCACCTCCTCCTGCCCATTAGCTTTGCAATGTCAGCATCTCTTCCCATGCACACCATCTCTCTGCCCCTCTCTCAGTCTCCAACTCCTCTCTCGCTCCACAAACAGCTGCTGCTGCCGCTTCATGACTCAGCCCGCTGGCCAGGTCACTATAGGAGTTTTCTCCTTCACAGGGTATCAAAGTCTTTCCTCAGCAAATCTTAGGCAGTCTTCCCACACACCGCCTCATGGACCTCATCCTCAGTCTTAGCCAGGCTTCCCCTCACTGCCCCATGGTGTCATGTCCTCAGGGCTCAAGGGAAACCAGGCCCACTCTCTACTCCAGGTTCCAGCTCAGAGACCCTCGTCACAGCAGCCAAGGCCCATTTCCTTCTAGACCTTACTTTCCCTGAGACCTTTCCCCCATCACTGGGTTCACCTTCCTCTCAGTGAACAACTGCACCCTTTCCCAGCCCCTGTCTGCTCTGAGCTCCTGGGCTTTATATAGGCCCCTCCTCTTCCTTCACAGGTGAGCTTCCTCCCAGTTAACTCCCTCAGTTGCTGCTTAATTGACTGATTGGACCCACCTGGCCTAATTCAGCCCTCTCAGAACCAGTGTGGGGGGCACACAGTGTCACAGGAGGATCAGGGCCTTAGCCCAGTAACTGCACCTGAATGTTTGTGTAACACTGACAGACCCCGGTTGTCAGTGGGCGGGATTGAACCTGGGAACTCTGGAGCTAAAGGCATGAGCCTGTATTGCATGAATTAAAAGTGATATCCACTCCATATGGCTAAATGCAGTGCCCTGCGTGGTGTCAAGTATCTGATACTTAAAAGTGATATGGCTCTCAGCTAAGGCTGTAGAGCAGACAATCGCTCTCTCTCTCTTCGTGTTCTCAGTGCCACTAGATGGGACAGAACACCACACCCAGAAGGTTTGTGGGGTACATTTGCAAACTGTCTGAAGACACCAACCCATACTCTAGAGTCAGATAAATGTTTTTCTACCTCTGTGGATGAACTGGCCTCCCTGGGAAGGAGTAACTGTGCAGCAACTAAGACAGGCTGAACTAAAATGATGGGGGGGAAGGGAGAACAAATAAGCTGGACAACTCCACTCCTCAGGCACAAGGAACTTTCTACTACAAGGCGAAAGCTCATTGGTGCAGGAGCTAGAGCTTTCTCGGGGGCTGGTTCCAGACAGCAGAACCAACTCCCCCAGCAACAAGGAGCCATCACAAACCTCACCCGCTCCCACCTCAAGTGCCAGGTGCACTCCCTCAACCTGCCTTCTCTAGACACAGAGCTGGGTGGGCATTAAAAAAATAATAATCCTACTGAAACAAACCACTGAGGTGAAAGAACTAACCACGCATGACAGATGTTAGCCGCGTGGCTCAGGGCTCTCCTGGGAGGCACTCAGACACGACGGTGCTGAGGTGGTATAAAAGCCCATCGAGAATCAAACAGAAAAGGGGAAATAAATATTTCAGCTGCTGGTGACTAAGATTTGTTGTGAACAATGCAAAATGCAGACCTTCTTGCCAGTCCCTTCCGGGCTCCGGCCTCAGGGAATCCAAAGCATTTCACATGCCACACATGTCAGCTCCTCCTCTAATGTTTGCCATTTTCTGATGCTGTAAAATTAATGTGATGACTGAATTAAACTAATAATTACCTAATTTCCACAAACAGTCTCCTGGTGCACTCAGCTTAGAGCTAGCTTCTTTTGGGAGGTGCAGGGGGATCCAGCTATATTATTGATGGAATCTGAGCTAATTTAATTAATTTTTGATGGAAAGTGCTCAATTTCACAGACAGCCGCTGCCTGTTCCTCCCACAGACAGAGCCACGCACAGTCACTGATTTCTCTCCACCTCCCTTTGTGATGTATGAGATGATAAAGCCCAGATTAATAAAGTCACCTTGGGGGAGAGGGTCCTTTTTGTCACTGGGAGCTGTGAGTGATTTACAGTTTTGAAGAATTCTGGTTTCCTCATTTTTGCCACGGCAAACAAGCTCCCTTTACAACAGGACTTGTGAAGGCAACCAGATAATCAGAGAGGCTAGATTTCTGCACTGTCCCTGTAGAGTGGAAGGACAGTCACAAAAGTGACTGCAGAATCCTATTCTACATTTACATGATTATCATTTCACAGTGAGTGTTACATCCAGTTTGCTCCATTTAGAAATCGGGTCAGAGTTCCCCTAAATGCCAGCGACACAAGAGCAACCAAAGCATCTGAAAAGATTCTCTGTTTACTTACTGCCACTCACTAGCACCATAAAGAGTCTGGAATCTGAATGTAGCTGTCTGCTATGTGGAGAGAATGCAGCATGAGGGGTGGGTGAGCTACTGTGTCATTGAGTCAAGTACATTCAGTTACCTGAAGAGAAAGCAGACTTGTTACTAAGGCACTGGACTGGCACTTAGCAGTTCTGGGTTCAGGTTCTGCTCTGCCCCAGACTTCTTATGTGACCTTGGGCAAACCACCTAGGGCCAGATTTTCAGAAGAGTTCAATACCCACCACACTGAGCTCTTTTGAAAATCTGACCCTTGATTCCTCTGTGCCTCAGCTTCCCACCTTTAAAAGGGGGGTAGCAACACTGCTCTCCCACCCTCAGTCTGTCTTGTATAGTTACATTGCAAGCTCTGCAGGCCAGAGACTGTTGCTTACTATGTGTATTGCAGCTCCTAGAACAATGGGGCTCTGATTTTGGTTGGGGCCTTGAGGCACTAGTGTAACTAGTAACCCCTGCCTGGTTTTCACCCAGACACCCAGCCGTGTGTGTCCAAGTGATGTTCGACGAGCCCTGGTGTCTTTTTTTTTTAATCTGGCGGGAAGAGGCAGAGAAGGAGACGTGGCCTCAGGGGAAGAGGTTGAGCAGGGGGCAGGCCTCAGGGTCCAGTTACCCGCCATTAGAAAGGTGGCAACCCTAAGTGTAACAGGAATGAAAACTGAGCCTGTCGTCCCCTAATACCTGGGGCCTTTTCAGTGTTTTGAAGCCGGATGAAAAATGTCACCTAATTCTTACAGCCCAGAAAAGCCCTGGTTGACTCTTGAGTTCACAAGACATGAAACAAGGCAGTAAAGGTGAATCTCAAAGTCTCAGGTCCATCCTCAAGGGTCCAAGCAACTCATAGCTCCCAGAAATTATGAGAATTCACTGAGCTCTAAACCATGACTAGTTTACATTGGTAAGGGGAGTATCTAGTATCTACAGTCACAAAGGCAAGAAACCTTCTTTCCCCGCTGGACAGAGGCACTAGATCCGGGTTGCGTCATTTCACGTATGGAGAGGGATGATCTAGCCAGGGAAGATTACAGACACGTGAATTTAGGAAAGCCATATGGAACAGACCTTTACAATATAATAAAGAGACTTCCCCTACGTCCTTTGAGCCGCCCTGTCGAATGCAATTCACTGAGAATTCTGTCCCAGCCTTCGAATTCCATTGAATAGATTTTAAAAAACCACCTCTAGAATGGTTATTTTATATAAAATTCTGTAGAGTTTGTAGTTTCCATTGAAACCTATCATATTGCTCTTAAATCAGATCGGTTTCATCCCTATTACATTCTACAAGACTTTTCCATACGGGAAGTGTTGGGAACTGGAACGCCATAGGCTGTGTTGTATCCTGGTTTGGCTTTGGGAACCAGGAACTGATCCTTTACTGACACTTAGAGCCAGCTCCTCAGTTGGTGTAATAGAGTGGAGTTCCCTGGATGTCAACAGAATTGCACTCATTTACATCAGCTGAGAATCTGGCCCACAAAATGGAATCACTGGTAAGTGTGTTATATGTCAGCAAAAGAAGCTTATGATATTCACATGAGACTTTGTGCTTTACAGGGCATAATATCTCAGTGTAATCTGTCACTGATGATTTTTGCTGTCAATTCTTTCCCAGTTCATACTTACGGTGAAGTGTTCATTGTGGACATTTGCTTTCATTAATGAAGGCTCATACCAGAAAATATGAAACCCGAGGAAAGAGAAGCCCCCAGTCAGTGACAGTGGGTAACAAATTGGTGGCAACCATCATTGTACTTTACACAGAGCCATGTAGAATTCCCATTGGGATGCAAAGGAGAGTTCGAACAGAAGTTTGGCTCTGCTGTACTGACATTATAAAGCACCCAGTGTAAAATTAAATTACAGTCTGGGCGCTCCTGCTAGGAGCACACACTGTTATGTGTAATACAGTCGAACTGCACTTGAAACGAGGGCGTGTGAAAGGAATAGACTGCTATAAAAAGAATTCATTTTCTGTGCACCAGCTCACAGCCGTGGCAGTCAGGTGAGTCCTTGGGAAGTGAACAGCTGAGAAGGGATAAACCTATTACAAGAATAAACTTTTACTGCATCAAAAAGGTAAAATATTGGCCTGTCACATGACTGGTTCAGTTTTCTGTTTCACAAATCAAAGCCCATTTCTCTCTTGAACAAATGCCTCTTTTAGGAATAGGCTTGTTGGAAGTGGAGCTTGGCTTTACAGCTATGCAATAAGCTGATTTTCACTGAAAAAAGAAGTTATGGGCATATTTAGAGAGCAAAAAGAGGATGGTCAAAAACAGCTATGCCTGAAATTCTGAAGTGGTGCCCAGTCATTGGTACATGTAACATTGCTGGTATTTAAAACAAAACACTGGGAGGTGATATGCAGCCCTGGGCAGAGGCCAAGCATGGGGACCAGAAACTTTTTTTTTGTGTTAAGATGAAAGCAAGATTCTCATGGGGTCATATGGCTCCAGGAGCTGGAACTTTAAGAAACTCATGAAACATCACAAAGCTTATAAAATTTGCAGACAATACCAAGCTGGGAGGGGTTGCAAGTGCTTTGGAGGATAGGATTAAAATTCAAATCGATCTGGACAAACTGGAGAAATGGTCTGAAATAAAAAGGATTAAATTCAATAAGGACAAATGCAAAGTACTCCACTTAGGAAGGAACAATCAGTTGCACACATACAAAATGGGACATGACTGCCTAGGAAGGAGTACTGCGGAAAGGGATCTGGGGGTCATTGTGGACCACAAGCTAAATATGAGTCAACAGTGTAACACTGTTGCAAAAAAAACCCAAACATCATTCTGGGCTGTATTAGCAGGATTGTTGTAAGCAAGACACGAGAAGTAATTCTTCCGCTCTACTGCACGCTGATTAGGCCTCAACTGGAGTATTGTGTCCAGTTCTGGGCGCCACATTTCAGGAAAGATGTGGACAAATTGGAGAAAGTCCAGAGAAGATCAACAAAAATGATTAAAGGTCTAGAAAACATGACCTATGAGGGAAGATTGAAAAAACTGGGTTTGTTTAGTCTGGAGAAGAGAAGACTGAGAGGGGACATGATAACAGTTTTCAAATACATAAAAGGTTGTTACAAGGAGGAGGGAGAAGAATTGTTCTTCTTAAGCTCTGAGGCTAGGACAAGAAGTAATGGGCTTAAATTGCAGCAAGGGCAGTTTAGGTTGGACATTAGGAAAAACTTCCTAACTGTTAGGGTAGTTAAGCACTGGAATAAATTGCCTAGGAAGGTTATGGAATCTCCATCATTGGAGATTGTTAAAAGCAGGTTAGACAAACACCTGTCAGGAATGGTCTAGATAATCCGTAGTCCTGCCACGAGTGCAGGGGACTGGACTAGATGACCTCTCGAGGTCCCTTCCAGGCCTATGATTCTATTAAAGTTGGCAACATTGGATATTTGAGTACAAGTAATGGGAAAAATTCACCCTTGTGGAGAGGTCAGATGGTGAGAGGTTTTTCCTCTCTATCCTTCCTTGACCAGACTCATTAGAAGAGCCTGATGTGGATAAATAAATCCTGTTTGGTACGTATCTTGTATCCAACATAACAGGCTGCAACCTTTGCTAGCTAATCAAATTCTCCACACTGGCTACCCATGGCATATAAATATTTAAAAATCTCGGGGTGATTTAGCAAACTGTTATTTTTTCTAAGAGTTAAACATAATCGCATAAGCAAGTGGGACACAGGTGATTCCACATTGGTCCAGTTTCAGAGAATTCTGGTGGGACCAGCACACTCTGCCAACAAAAAACAAAATTGGAGCTGGTCAAAAAATTGAGAGAGGAGGGGGAACAAAAAAAACCCAATGTTTTCTTTCCTCTCTTTTTTCCCCATTGACATTCAAACGGTCAATGAAAAAATTGGTCAAAACTTCAAATTTTGACCAGCTTTTGTTATTTTCTACTTGGCAGCACATGCACAAGGAAGCTACTGAGACTCCCATTATGGTTGATAAAATAATAATAATACTTAGCTCTTATCGTACAGATCTTTAAAGTGCTCTTCAAAAGTCAATATTCCCATTTTACAGATGGGGAAACTGAGGTGGAGAGAGACTTGTGCAGGGTCATCCACCAAGCCAGTGGCATTGTTGAGAATTGAACCTAGGTCTCTTGAGTCTTCCACAGACTCATAGTCCCCTTTTGAGCAGCCATCAGATGTGCTGTTGACACAGCCAACCCAGCCTATCTCAAGTTCTGCAGGCGTCAAGCCAATGTGGCTGACCATGGGGAATTCCCTCCTCCGTCAATGTGTATAAATTAGCCTGCATTCTTTTTAAGGAACGCTATTTTTCATTTGACCTGCTTTAATATAATAAGGTGGCCACCATTTTATTTTAAATTTTCATCTCTACCCCAGGGGGCTCTACCCCCCACAAGTCCAACCTGTACCTTGTCATGGTGGAGGGGGTGTAACATCTGAAGTAGGGGATTGCCCGTTGGAGCTATGCCATCAGTGATGAAGGCTTGTCCGAAATATCGCCTTGGGCATTATACAAGGTGGACAGATCCAGCATGAACCCTGAAAATCATGGCTAACACCAGTGGCAAAGATGCAGGGAAGCAGCTGCACTTAGCTACCTGAGGCGAAGGAGGTCGCTGAGAAAGAGTCAATGGCTCGGGCCACACAGTGTGAAGCCAATACTGGTAGACCAGGAAAAGGGTCGTGTTACTGCACCTCCGTCTCATCCCAGTGGGACAAGGTATTTCCTGGGATCATTTGCTCTTGTTTTTTTTACCATAAATAACCTAGTGCTCAGCACCAGGGTTAAAGCCTTGCCTCACTTTCAGCTGTAGATGCCTTGTTGGTGCCATCTCCACTCGGTGCAGACCTGATGGGTTTGTGCCAAAGCCCCCCGGGGACGCGCGTCCTCTGATGTCGGCAGGCACGTCTGCAGTACATCGTGACCGTGCATCCAGTTGTATCTGGGATCTCCGACAGTCCACCAAAATTGTCACAGGCATGATCATCAGGTTGCTGTCTCACGCGAAATGGATTGTCTTGGTATATCAATCGCAGGACTAACAGAAGCAAGGCTGATAGATCACAGACGTCACAAGGTGGAAGATTCTTTCCTTCTGTATTCTGGCAGCACCAACCATTTATATTGGATAGCACCACAACTGCGAGGCAAGGCCAAGTCCTTCCTGACAACATGGATGCCCGTGTCTCCTCATTTACTTACTGCACGTCTTAGACATTGGCATTGTTACCTCACTGTCATAGTAATCTAGGCGCCAACAGAGGAATCTGTTGACTCAGTTAAAGATCATTTCAGCGATCAGTTGGAACATCTAGTATGCTCAAGTATCAGAGGGGTCGCTGTGTTAGTCTGGATCTGTAAAAGCGGCAAAGAGTCCTGTGGCACCTTCTAGATTAACAAATGTATTGGAGCATGAGCTTTCGTGAGTGAATACCCACTTCGTTGGATGCATCCGACAAAGTGGGTATTCACCCACGAAAGCTCATGCTCCTATACTAGTATGCACAGTCCCTCCACATGATAATCTTGTGATCCTGGGTGACCTAAATGCAGTTACTGGCTCCCTGTGAACTGGGTTTGAACAGGTCATTGGTCATTATGGTTCAAGCACACACAATGGTAACTCTTGCCATTTGCTTACATTCTGTGCCTCCCAGATTCTTTCCATTCTTGGGTCATGGTTCAAGCGGTGACGCATACACCAGATGTCATGGATCTCTCATGATGGCGTCACTCAGAAGGAGTTGGATCATATCGTTACATGCAATAGGCATCTCTTTGCCTCCTGTAGAGTATATCATGGTGTGGAATGCGTGGCGAACACACATCACCATCTAGTGGTCGCCTGTATGGTGTTGATGCTCCAATGAGCAGGTAAGCCTTCTGCGATGATGAAGAAGTTTGACATCAATGCACTCCATGTACCAGGGTTAGCCAACAGGTTTTGTATTGACATCAGCAACAGAGTCTTGCTCTAGCTAATCTGCCAGATGATGTGGAAGTTGCCTGGTCCCTGTTCACTTCTACCCTCAACCAATCTGCTGAGCAGACGATTGGCTACAGGCATCCAGCATGTTGACTATGGCTATTGGAGGAGGCTTTCCAGATAATTAAATTGAAGGCTGCAGACTGCCAGTGTGGTGATAAGCGCACTCGTAATCTGCTGAAGCAAAAATTTAACACCCAGGCACTGTGCGATCGCGAGGCATATTATAACCAAGTGGTGGATGATGTCCAATTTGGCTTAGCCAGGGGCGACTTGAAGCCAGTATTCCATGCCATTCGCAACCTCAGCAGTCAAGAGGTAGTCACTACAAACGGCATCCTGAACGACAGCCAAAGCCATCCATGTAAATGGGATAATGACTTTCTCTCACGCTGGGTGGAACATTATCACAGTGTCCTGAACCATCCTCCAGCTGCCACTTGTTCAGAGCTGGATGATCTGGCAGTCACTGCAGTTCCGGATCCAGATATTTGTACAGATGCACCAACAGTGGATGAAGTGAAGTGTGCCATCTCTAAACTGAAAAATGGACATGCAGCCGGTGCTGATGGCATCCCCTCAGAGCTGCTAAAATGTGTTATTGTTCCTGTAGCAGAATCACTTCTGGCCATCTTTCATGTGTTGTGGAGAACTGAAACCCTGCCAACTGCCTGGAAAGACAGTATTGTGGTCTCACTCTATAAGGGCAAGGGACCGCGCAGTGAATGTAAGAGCTACAGGCCTGGCACTCTGAAACCTTTGCTATATCAGAAGCTTCATCCCCAACAGCCAGGATTTACGAGGAACAGGTTCACATTGGATGCCATCTTGGCCCTTCACTTATTGTCGGAGATACATCACAAGTTCAGGAAGACCCTGCACATAGCGTATGTTGATCTCAAGGCTGCATTTGATTCAGTAGACCATGTCGCATTATGGAAGCCCTTAAAGGGTGTAGGTGTCCCTACCACTCTGCTGGACTTGATTAGAGAGCTGCATAATGGAACTACTGCCCGTGTTTGTCTGGGGATGTCAGCGCCTTTTAAATCAGTATCTGGTGTTAGGCAGGGTTGTGTTCTGGCCCCTGCACTCCTTTGTTGGGCAATGGATTTCATAATGCAGCATTCCGTCAGGTCCATAGGCATTGAGATCGGCGATTTCTCACTCACAGACCCTGACTACGCTGATGACATTGCTCTTCTAGTACAGAGCCCCAACAGGTTTCGTGAGGCACTCCAGCATATGGAGGCGGAGTCAGCTAAGATTGGTCTCCATGTTTCATGGTCAAAGACAAAACTGCAAGATCTAGGACCAGGTCCACCTGCAACTCCAATCTCTTTGAACAACGAAACCATCAAATCAGTTTCCAGCTTTTGCTATCTGGCTTCTATACTTACCAGCTCCTCCAGTTCTCACACAGAGGTTCTCCATCGGATTGGCATTGCAGCATCTGCCATGGGCCGTTTACAATGGATATGGAATCAACATCATCTTAGTATGACAACCAAGTTCAGGATTTATTCAAGCTGTATCCTCCCCATAGTGTTGTACAGCTGTGAAACATAGACACTGTGCTGCGCAGACTGGACAAAGCTGGAGGCTTTCCACACAAAATGTCAATGTTGTATATTGACCATAAAGTGGAATGATTTCATCTGTAATGCAGATGTTTATGGTCGCTCAGGTCTACAGACTACAGGGGCCATTGTCTGCAGGCGGCGCCTTACACTTTTTGGCCACGTCACAAGGATGCCACAAGACGTTCCAGTGAACGCTGCTCTCTGGGTAGCTTGTAACATCCGGGATAAAATTCCACCAACCAAGGGGTGGAGTCTCAAGCCGTCAAGCCTTTGCAGTTGCGCAGGAACTGACCAAATGGCAAACGATCACTACAACCAACTGTCTGACTAAGCGTTGAAGGAGAAGAAGACGCCAGGGAGCTGTCATGTGTCATGCATCAGCAAAACCAATCCCCTGTTGGTTCTTTTCCAGGATTCACAACTCCAAGACAACAGCCTGAAACTAGCTCATTCCTTCTATTCTCTCACCTCCCATCCCCACCCCCTAAAAACCACCTTCTAACTTTGCTAGACCAAAAAGAGGTTTGCAGTCAAAAAGTTAACTGGGCCTTGGGAATGCAGCCAGGGCCATAGAATTCAGAGAGGGACATATATGTTAGGTTATCTAGCCTGTCTCAACCAATGCAGTTCAGTTTCCTAGGGCATATTCTCCTGTGGTTTGTCCATGTACTGGAGTAGAGTGTTTGCTTGCAGTTGTTACATTTCTGCTCACCCAGGCTCCGGTGACCAGATGACCTGCAGGATGTGCTGATCCCCCACCTGGGGAAGATGTCCTGGGTCAGGGATAGGAAGGAAGGAATTTTCAGTGTGTTAAGGGATAGGCATAAAGGCCTGCCGAGACAAGTGCCTGAGATTCCGGCCTTCAGTGCACAAGCAGCACATTCATTGAACCCATGAGCTCTGCTAACATCACCAGCGTTTCAATACCCAGTCTAGGGGCTGGTGTGTATATCCTCCTTGTGGATTTTCAGAAAGATCAAGAGGCTGGAATGGGGGCTGACTGGGAACAAAACCAGCGCCAAGGATCTGAGTTACTTGTCAGCTCTGCGAAAGAGCTGTTAATTTATAGAGGAGAAATGGGGAGGTTCTTTCAGAGCCATATGTCAAAGCCTTCTCACCATGGTACTGAGCTTGCCTCAGCTTGTATTAGGGACCAAATTGGATTTCTCTGGTTGTGGGCAGCCAGTGTTGGGGTGCTGCACACTGTGATTTATTAAGTGCCTGAGTCTAAATTTGTTGTGACCTTCTCACACTATTAAAACCCGAAGTAAATAAGTGCACTGACTAAAGGTTAACGACGCACCAAACAAAACCCAGGCAAACAGAGGAGACGGCCCCTCCATCTTCCGTGGCTGCTGTGTGGAGCAGGAAATGGCACTGCTGAGAGCTGCAGCAGCACAGGGAAAGGGCCAGGACAGGGAGAATTAAGATGGGGATTTTAACCACACAGGAGCAGATCATGCCCCTGCGACCTACTGGCTTGCGGGGGGGCGGGTGTTACACGTCCCACTTTGTGTCTTTGACGGGTACTCACTGCTGGACGATGTGGTTCTGGGGATTAGCTCGGTCAGGCAACGCTCCTGCCAGCAGTTACACCCAGTCAGTTTCTCCTCTCCCCTCCCTCGCTCCAGGAACCAGAGCGTCTTCTTCACAACTCAGCCCTCCGGCCAGATCACTCCTATGGTTTCCCTTTCTGGGGACGGGGGGTAATCAAAGTTCCTGCTGCCTGAGACTGCTGGACAGTCTCCCGCTTCACTGCCCCAGGTGCCACTCCCGCAGTGGCTGACTGGAGAACCTGGGTTCCAGCTCAAGGACCCTCTGCTACACAGCAGCCAAGGTCCATTCCCTGCACCTTCCTGCCTTTCCCTGAGACACTTCCATAGCTCCTGGCCTTCCCCACTCCTCAAGGTTTGCCAGAAGAGAATTAACTGCACACCCTCCAAACTCTGCTAAACGCCCCCCGAACAGTAATTCTGGATAGCCTCCTTTAGTCGAGTTTCCGGCCTCCGCCTGTTCTCCAAAGAGAAGGCTCCGCTTCCTGGGTAGCAGTTGCCCCTCCACAAAGGACCAGCACAAGTTGTCCCTGCCCAAGTGGCATATACTCCTTGCTCTGCCCCTCTACACAAGGGCGCATTTCACCCCAGGTCACTTTGCAATACCAATACCAAAGTCTCTTTGGGAAGGATGATGACATCATAATTATTAGCCTTCATGAATACTTCCTTTGTTCTTATGACAGTACTTATCCTTTGCATGATCGTAGTGCCTAGGAGCCCTTGTCATGTGCCAGGACCCCATCACTCCGGCTGCTGTACAAACATACAGAACAAAACGACATCCCTGCCATACAGAGCTGACAATTGATTTGTGACCCGTTTTAACCAGTATTTAGTCTCACATTTCCCACCCATAGAGCCATGACCGAGGGGAATGGAAATCTATTTAACACCTCCGTGCTTTGCTCTCGATTACAGCCAGCTTCAGACCTGGTCTATTTTGGCCATTCACAACATCGGTTGATCACTTTGCTTAACTGCATTTCCATCACACACAGGCTTCTAGCCACTAGGATTCACACACAGACTTCTAGCAGAATTCATTTTGAAGAAATAAAACCCGAAGTGTCTTATGAAGTCAAACTTCTTCATATTTCCACTGATATCGAGAGCTCATTGACACACTGAATAAAATAAAGATAATAGGTTCTACTGTGCTTCCTTTCTCCTCCTTCGATGACTTGAAATCATATTTTTGCCCCAAGAGTCCTCATAAGAGCTGGAATAGATAGCTGCTCTAAGGAAAACTCAGTACCATTTGCTTACATGGTCTCCAGTGCTCATTGTTGGCATTAAAGTAAAGGAAGAATTCTCTTCCTAGCAGTAGTTTCAGTACAATCGCTAAGGGTGTCCTGCTGCCAAAATAACACCCTAGCAGGAGATGAGTGGGTCTTTCAGATTCAGTGGAAGTGGGATGGGTGGGCTGCGGATAGGGGTTCTTCAGTGGCTACCGAGTTCTCAGGCTGATTCTGCTGAAACTGATCCATGGGACACTGGGAACTCTTATCTCTCTGAGTCCAGAGGTCCCACACATATTGCTGACGCCATGAGTAAAATGAGCCATCCCTAAGGTAACTGAGAATGATCTGGTCCTATTTTGCACAGTGCTGAATCTTTCCCTACTTACAAGGATCACGAGGAGGCAAACAAGAAGCAAGAGAGATTTTTCCATTTCCTCTCATCTCCTGGTTCCTCAAACAGATGGGCCCGGATAGCTTTGTAAGAATTCAGGTACCTACCTCCCCCAGGTACGATTCCTGAGTGTCTTGTTACACTTCCCCCTATCCATCTGGGGCAGATTGCAGGCAAGCATTCCCCACATCTACTCTAAACACAGCCGTGAAGGAAGAAATGAGGTAGCAGCATTGAAAAATCTGAGTGACTGGCACTGTGGTATCATCTGGACAAGTCCACTTATGGAGTCCAATCTTGTGGCCAACCAAGAATATGGAGGGACAATATTAAGCAAGACCTAAGAGAAAAATATGCCTTTGACAGAGGTGAGGGTCTATAGAGCCATGGAGTAGAACTACCACTTCCAGAGGTATTTCTGGGGCTGGTAGCACCACCCAGTACTTCAGCAAATCATCCAAACGCGAGTGGCATTCAGAGCCATGGGTAGCATGGCATTTCCATTCAGCACATGGAGGATTGGGCCCCTTAACAACACTAAGTGGGGAATCAGTAGCAGGAGCCAATGATCTCTTAAGGGCAGGGGTGCGGGAACAATTTGTGTAGTGGGGGTGCTGAGAGCCTTTGAACCAAACTGTAAACCCTGCATATAATGGAAACCACTTCAAGACAGGGGGTGCAACAGCACCCCGCGCACCCTTAATTCCAGCACCTGTGCTTAAGGGTGAAACATCCAGCTGCCAAAAATTTGGCCCTAGTTAGTACAGACCCACCAAAGAGAAATTCAGAAAATACAAGAAAGCCAGCTTGCCTCTAAGAAAAAAAAATGCAAAATTCATCCCTGGACTAAACTGAACTCATTGGATGAGGAGCAAGGCAGCAGTGTGGAAGTTATTATAGTTACCAGCGCACCAGTAAGTACTCGTTTCCAGCTGAAATATGGAGCAGATGGATTTCTTCTTAAGAGACATTTTGGTTTCCTCAAAATGATTTTTTGAAAATGACTAATGTGACAATTATATGGTCTGAAGACAACGGCCTTACATTAAGAACTAATCTGGCTCAAAGTTTTTTATGAGGGGGTCATTGGCTTTTTGCAACTACATTTAATTTAAAGGTTGGCTTTTTGTTTGTTTTCTTTTGAAAAGAAAAATACCCTTTTAATGTCACTATTGTTCAATAAAATGCTATGCCTGGGACATATTTCCTTCTATTGTTTTTCACTCTGATTTTCAGCTTACCAAATAAAAGATAAAAATCCTGCTAAAAGGAAATGGAGAAACGTCCTTTGAAGTGTGTGTGCGCGCGCACACGCACACACACACACACAGAGTCACAGGTAATGACCCACAGTCAGTAAAGGGATTGTTACAATAATGCTTTACAGCTGGTGCATTTGTGTGTTGCAGGGAATGAGTTCTGATCTCCTGGAGTTGGTCATCACAAACATTTCCTACATAAACCCAGCAGAAAGCATCACAATCAATGGCTCCAAGAAATGTTAGCACCAAAAATATGGATGGAGAGTGCACAAGAAACCAAACACGTTAAAGAGACAGAATAAAATAACTCCTCTAATCAGACCATTTCACTTGGGCTTATTATTACCACTTAGAGAATGAAGATAGCCTTGGCCTTCTGACTCCAGTGTCCTTTTCAGACACCAGTGTTGCCCCTTTGCCAAGTGGTAGCAGATGTCCAGGGCCTTGCAGGACAGCATCCCAGTGCAGGGGAAAGCAGTGATGCAGCTTGTCAAATAGCATGGAGGGCAATCCCTTCTTCTAGGGATCTCAGCCCAACATCAATACCTGGGGGCAGTTCTGCATCAAGAATTGACTCTAATCAGAGCCCAAAGCAGAGAACAAACTCGCCTGCTGCTCACACACTTGCCTTTACACACAAATCTTGTATAACCCTTAACAACACAGCCTGTCTCCCAAAGAGTCAAAACTTGCTCACCTGCTATGGCTTCAGTCCTGCATTCAGATCCATGCAAGTAGACCCCACATCCATAAAGAGCCCGTGATCACGAAGAAAGCTCAGCAGCAGTGCAGTGGTCTGCCAATGCTTATTTGATCCAATACTGTTTCCTGAAATGACTGGAAATGAGGTAATCCATAAAACTGATTATGTAGGCTATAGAATCGCTCTCCTTCTGTGAATGAAACCCTGTTTACTCCAAAAGAGGATGCTAAGAATTTTGAGAGAGCTGGCTGAAATTTTCTGAATGAAACTTTGTTCATTGAAAATGATCTCTTTTCAAAAACTCAAATTTTCATTAAGAAATTAATTTCAAAAGGTTCAGTTTTTGTCACTGATGAAACCCTAAAATGAAAAGCTTTTGGTTTTCAGTTTTTCCCTCCCTTCTCCTCCCCCGACCTGGCAAAATGGCAAAAGGCAAAAAGGAAAGAAAGAGGAGGAATTAACCACCCCCCCCATTTTGAATTATAAATTTAAAAATAAAATAAATGAAAATTGCGCTGTTTCAAAACGTGGAGAATGAAACGATATTTAGAAATTTTTCAGAATATTTGGAAAACGTCCTTTGCCATTTTTTAATAATTCTATTATTTTTAACCTTCAGATTTAACTTGTTTTGATAGGCCAATAAAGTTCTGTAAGAGACAGAAAGTAGCCACGAGAGGTTAGAATTAGAACAAGGGTCTGCTAGAGATTAAAGTATCTCCCAAGTTTGAAAATATTTGGGTCTGGAGTTTTGGCTCAGACCATCTTTAGTGTAACGCCCAAGCAGTTTTTCTGCTATAGATATATTAATAAAGACTACAAAGAGTCAGGTCATTAGAGCTTGCTTCGATATTCATGCTACTAGCACTAGTGATAATAAATTCATTATTTCCATAATTGTTCCATTATGATTTAGTAATAGGTTCACATTAATTTCACAGAGCTTATTATGAAGCATGATCCAAACAAAACAAGAAACAATGAGCATGGAATTCATTTAAAATCCCATTAAAATGGTGGGTTTTAAGGCAAAAAGTTTGATTTTATTTTGTGTCATAATTGCCTGTTTTCTGTATTTGTAAAATAAGATCCCTTCTCTCAGAAACCCAGACACCCTGGTGAATGGGCTAGACAGACAGACAGACAGATTTCTGTCTACATTCAAAGCAATAGACGGGACAGAATACTGAAAGCATTTTAAGGGGAACTTAATTATTCAATGTCACGGTTATGGGGCTAACTGCATGTCTGATCCCACCTGGTCTCAGTCGAGTGCACCCCTCTCAAGTCTCAAGCTGTCACTTCCTCAGAGTGGAATCATGCAAATCTCCCACCGACCGGGCCCTGCGCCGCAGTCCCCCAGAACTAACCGTGATTACCTCAGCAGGTCCGCAGTACCTGGAGTTCTCTTCCTTCTGGGAGCTCTGACCAGTGGTACTCAGTCACCAGACATCTTCTGAAGCAAAGATTGTTTATTTAGAACTGAAACATTTACGAGAAAAGGTCTGAAATCAATAAACCGTCTGTCCGCATGTCTAGCTTACCGGGTGTCTATCCATCTTCCATAAGGGGATTCTGTTAGGCCCAGACTTCCGACTAACACCCCAAGGCCTCTGGGGTCTGACTGGCATAAGCTGCTCCCTTAACTCACAGACCAGTTCCTGCTGCTTCAGGGAATGTGTTTTTAAGTCCCGCTCAGTCTTTTGACCATCCCCATTCATAAAGTCCAAGTCACATTTTAGCTATTTACCTTTGAATGGCAAAATTCCAGCACTGGCACAACAAGGCTTGCAACTTCATTGGAGACAGGATGCAGGATCCTTGAGGCTAATAGCTTTCCCTGATGTCTTTCAAGAGTATGCTGGGATGTTCTTCCCTAGGAGCTCTTGTCTTCTTCTTGGAGACAGCCCGGATTGAATTAAAGCAAGATAGGTGTAGAATATTCCACTTACCTGAATATAGTTACACTGTCTCTCTGAGTAACAACGTCATATATAGTATTTATAAAATTCTGACATAGCCACCCCACATCCGCCACACTCTAGTCAGGGATCTGTCTCAAAGGATACAATCTGCAAATTTGGGTGCCTTCATTTGGGTGCCCAGTTGTGCATTTGGGCACTTACGCCCATGCCTAACTTGAAGCCTGGGAGCAGTGCACTGAAGCCAGTCGCACTCCCCATGTGCTTGTAGTTAGGAACCTGATGAAGTACCTTGGGGAGCGGAGGCCGTAGATTGGAAATGAGATGCCCAAATGCCCCTTTCAAGTTTCTAATTGCTGCTCTGAGCATTAACCTGTGGGACTTTGTGCCGAAATGCGGGCTGCCTCGCTTGAAACTGGAGCTCGCCATGTCAATCACATAACAAAACAGTGCCAGGCAACTATCCTGTGACAATATGCGCTCAACAAAAAATGCCATAGACTCTGTCCCGTTCAGGTGAAGTGCTTCCTAGCAGCAAAATCCCATGTCAGAGTCTTGTGTTTTTTCTGGTCATTGTAATTGTTATTAACTTAGTACTAAGAAGCAGGGGCCAGCTCCAGTTGCTTGACTTATTATTTCAAGATGTCGGGAGGACTGCTGGGCAGAGGATTCTTTGGACAAGTTTCCCCATTCCCCACCCTCATTTGCCCCTCTCAGAGTGGGAGGGGGACACATGCGCACATCATGCAGACATTCTAAAACATTCTGCAAAGCAGTCAAGCCCAGTGCTGTATGCCGAAGGCACCAGGATCCTGTCTCTTCCCTCCTGAAATGACTCATTAGCTACATTTCATTCGTTCCAATTCCAAAATCCTCAAATTCAATTGAGAAAACAGAATCCCTTTGATCGTTCATTGCCTGCTAATGCATAATTGATAACTCAGACTGGAAGAAAAAAAAACCCATCACCATTAGCCTTCAATTTAATATGTTCTGGTGCTTCAATTATGCAAAACCCAAACTCTCAGGACCTGACCATATTCCAAAATGAGAGCCAAGAGGGGAAAGAGAAAAACCCAGACTGAATTATTCCAGCTGTACATCGCTTTAAAAGCATAGATGTTGTAAGAATCATATTCAGCACTGAGCAATTCTGTTTGTTTTCTGAGCTGTTGCTTTGTAGAATTCCCAGTGCGTCTGTTAATGACTTCAGAGCAGATAAAAATAGACAGAAACATTCCCCTTTTTCACGATTTTTTGGTCAGGGAATTGTACCAGTCAGTACAATGATGTTTCTGTATTTGGTTGTTTTTGGCCCATGGCACTAAAAGCCTCATGCCATTATATGGCCTACAAGGCAAGCCACTGAGAAAGAACAATTAATGAAGAGTCATTTTGTCCTTTGCTTTGGAGAAGACAAATTCTTACTTCTTTTTGAAAAGGATTAAATTATAAATGTTGAGGAGGTGAAAGTGGGGAAGGAAACAGAAGCCCATTTCAAGTTTCTAAGTGCTCATCTGAGCACAGTAATACACAGACATATTTTTCTACCAGGGGACTTCGATGAAAGCAGTGCTACTTGTGTGGACTTGGGTCAAGGTAGCACGCATGCCTGCGTGATCTCAGGTACATTATGAGCATGCAGGAGTACATATGCGGCACCACAGGTGCTGACTTTTTGGTTTTGCTGGTTCAGGGTCTTCCCCTGAATTCATGGACTTAATGAAAGAGAAGGTCAGGCTGAAGTCAAGGAATCTCCATGGTATCTCTCGGCCTCATCTGTCCTATTTCTGAACCCAGCAATCCTTGAGAGAAATTCATGCTGGAGAAACCTGGTTTTATTGCAAGACTTGAAATATTTTGGTGACTTTTTTTTCACCCCAGACGCCAGAGTCAGGTGATGACAGTAGAAGCTCAGCGTGCTGTTTGTTTTTGTGAAAGGTAATTATCAAACCCTCTTGGGTTGAGAAAAGATTGAAATCATGAAAATCATGAGACAAATCAAAAGAATCTCACGTTTATTACACTGCAGCCAACACATGTCAAAGTGTCACGTGGGCCTCATCTCGTTTCCTGTCATCTTTTTATTTTGTTAGACTATTATCCGCGTACAGGGCTGAATCTGGTTTCACTGCTCCGGATTTCCCCCTCCCCAATGGCCCATTCCTAGTGCACCCTGAAATCCCAGGCACACATCGCTGTTGTTATCTAGCACTTAGAAATATGATGATGGGTGCTATAAATAGAGAAAGACGTAACTCCCCCACCACTACCACAGCCCCCACCCCATATCACTCACCCTCCCTCCATTGTGGTCACTTCCTACAACCCTCCCTTACTCTTATCCCCTCCCACCGCTACACCTTCCTTCCCAGAGTTCCCACCCATGCAAGCAACAGGTCTCGTAATTATGTAGCTCATCGTCTTCATCAGCATTCGCAACCTTTGATCCAGAGTCCAGCTCTTTTCCTCCAGTCGCTGCATCACCATCTTTGCTGAATTGTCTCCTTTTAATTTTATTTCTCACAGACAGCTGTCAAAAGAAAAATAAACCAACCAAACCCCCTGCACTTCAAATATATTTTAATAATTCATGCTGGACTCCAGTTATGGCAAGTCTGATAAACAAGTATTTAGAATCGTTTCCTCTAAGAGCAGAGGCTTTTTAGGAGGGGGAAGTACAATCATTACCTCTAAGAATATGCATGAATAATACAGTGTCCTCCTCTCGCTTTTAGTGTTTGTCTGATTTTCATGAAATCATTCACCAATGCTCCCTTTGCACTTGCTTTAGCAGAAGACACTGGTTTTAATTGGACTGAATATTCAGTTGAGATAAATCCTTAATTCATATGTTGAAAAAGCTTTTACAGAGCAACCAGCTCAGCCTGGACTCCATTATAGAAAGAAGGGGCATTGAAATGAGATTGTTCCAAAAGTCTGTTAAACTCGCAGGGAAAAGAGATTGATTCCACATCTATAGCATCTCTCTCTCTTTCAGGATGACCAAGGACATGTTCGAGATGTAGATGACAACATCCAGCCTTCCTGCATACACCTGTTGTCCGTGAAGCACAAACATGTGAATTTCCAAGTTAATTTCAGACCTGAAAGATGACTTGTTCTGCAGATAGACTGTAACTGAACGCCGGGCTCCCTGAAATAGATTTTATTTACAATACGGAGTCACAATGTCTTCCATTTCTATAGCCCCTTTCATTTCTCAGGATGCTTTGCAATCCCACATGGGGTTCAATTTAGCACTACATGTTGTGACAAAGTTCCTCCTCTACCTTGGTGGGTCCTGCGCTTAGTGGCAGATTTGCTCACCTCAGTGATCTTCCCCACAGTCTGGATCAACTCCTCCTGTGTCTGATCAGGAGTTGGGAGGTTTGGGGGGAACCCAGGCCCGCCCTCTACTCCGGGTTCCAGCCCAGGGCCCTGTGGATTGCAGCTGTCTGTAGTGCCTCCTGTAACAGCTGCATGACAGCTACACCTCCCTGGGCTACTTCCCCATGGCCTCCTCCCAACACCTTCTTTATCCTCACCACAGGACCTTCCTCCTGGTGTCTGATAACGCTTGTACTCCTCAGTCTTCCAGCAGCACAGCCTCTCCCTCTCAGCTCCTTGTGCCTCTTGCTCCCAGCTCCTCACACACACTTCCTCTCCTCTGGCTCCCCCCCGCCTGACTGGAGTGAGCTCCTTTTTAAACCCAGGTGCCCTGATTAGCTGCCTTGATTGGCTGCAGGTGATCTAATCAGCCTGTCTGTCTTAATTGGTTCTAGCAGGTTCCTGATTACTCTAGTGCAGCCCCTGCTCTGGTCACTCAGGGAACAGAAAACTACTCAGCCAGTGACCAGTATATTTGCCCTCTACCAGACTCCTGTACCCCACTGGCCTGGGTCTGTCACAATGGAAACAGCAGAGAATGTGGGAGCTGGTACAAAAAATAAAAAAAAATCCAGTCATTTTAATACATATGTGGGGGTTCAGATGCACATTACCTTTCTACCACAAAGGGCTCACTTTTAAATCCTGGTTTAAATCTCCAGAGGAAAATCCTCCGGTGATCTCATCCTGATACCCCAGCAGACTCTTGGCAATGTCACTGCCCTTCAGCCTGGACCAAACCCAGAGTTCCTTACTCTGCTCAGAGCTCAGCTGTTGCTTTGCCATGAGCCCCAAGCAAGGCACAGCCGATTGTCAGACTGCCCCACAAGCACCTCAGGAAGCAGCCTGCGGCTCTGGGAAGAACAACCGGCCTTCTGGTTTTTCCCTACTCCATGGAGGAAGCATCCTGCAGGCCTGGTGCGGTGCAGTGCAGACCCCCAGCATTACTATGCTAGCTGGTATATTGGCAGGGTGGAGACCACTCCCCGCCTTATCATACCCGTTCTTGCCCACTTGCACAAGGTGGATATGTAGCAGACCCTTGGGTGCTTCTCCCCCCACGATGCTCCTACCTGCGATCTGGCCTAACAGCCCCGTGCTCAGCCTTGCAAGCCAAGCCAAATTTGGCCCTCTCTTATTACCCAGTCCTTACTCAGGCAAAGCTCCCAGTGATGTCAATGGGTGTTTCATGAACTTTAACCCCGAGTATTAATAATGATTATGATCCATATTACAACAGGTGTTTGGAGTTCCTAGCTGAGATCAGGGCCCCATTGTGTGGTGCTGTACAAACACATGGTAAGGGTAACACATGGCCACCAGGAGCCAACAATCTAAATGGACAAGACAGACGGAAGGAGGGAGGGGGAACATAGGCACCCAGAAATGAAGTGACTTGCCCAAAGACACCAGCCATTTAGTGGCAGAGCTAGGAATGGAAGTCAGGTCTCCAGACTCCCAATCTAGTGCCCAGTCCACTAGCCCACATTACCTCTTTTAATCAGATGCTAACTAGAGGTTACCACACACTCTAGGAAAACACACGAGTCAGCAAACCTGCACTGGTGATCCCCCAAAGACAAACTTCTTCCTGAGGTTTTCTGTTCTGCCGCTGCTCCACCTTGCGGCATTGAGGGTTCCAGTTCTAGCTGGAAGAGCGAAGCAAGAAAATGAAACAATACAAACATTTGTGTAAACAGTTCCAATTCCTGGAAAAGGTTGAGTTTGGTTCTAAATCTGAATACAGGGGCAGATTTCTTCTAACCTGACCAATTCCCCAGAGCCAAATCCAGGAGCTTGGCTGAGGAGACGGCTTGTTTCCATTCCCGGTGCGGGTGTTTTCCTTATTGTTGTTTGTCTAACTAAAAGGCCAGCAGTTTGGATTACGTGCATCCCTCCCTCCACCCCTATTCACTGGAAGAAAATGGGAAACCAGAAGTGATCTAGTATCTTTATATCCTGCCTTACAGTGTTTTGCTGAGGAAGCATGATGATAACAAAAAAACACACAAAAATTAAGTTAACTATTTTCCAGGCATAATGACCCTGGGAACTGTTTGATGGGAGAGGACAGGAGAAGGCAGCATTTTCTGCTTTCTCAGCCGGAAAAAACAGAGCCCTGTGTAAATCCCAAGTACGCACACTGAGGTTGAGGCTGAATTTTCAAAGAACTCTTCCCCCACTGATTGCCCTGAGGCGAGCTCATCCAGAACTCCCAGAAGAAGCCTTGAAGTAGCTGTCGCCACAGGCATTGCCTTGCTCTGCATAGTTCTGATGTGCTTTCTCCCAGGCTCCCCGTCCCCCCGAGAGACAGAATGTTTAACTCCAGTGCAATGAAACAAAGACCATGATGGAGCAGCAGCAGCAAGAGCACTCTCTCTGCACTGTGAGAATAAGACAGAAGAGCACAGCATTCCCTTCCTAAATGCTATTCCAGGGGTAGGCAACCTATGGCACGGGTGCCGAAGGCGGCACATGGGCTGATTTTCAGTGGCACTCACACTGCCCGGGTCCTGGCCACCGGTCTGAAGGGCTCTGCATTTTAATTTAGTTTTAAATGAATCTTTTTAAACATTTTAAAAACCTTATTTACTTTACATACAACAATAGTTTAGTTATATATTATAGACTTATAGAAAGAGACCTTCTAAAAATGTTAAAATGTATGACTGGTGCGTGAAACCTTAAATCAGAGTGAATGAATGAAGACTCGGCACAGCACTTCTGAAAGGTTGCCGACCCCTGAGCTATTCCAAACAATCATCCATTTGCAATCTAGCTGGAGAGGTAGCGACAACTATAGCTACGGTTACCAAAGCATTTCCATTTTAAGTCTCTGTTTTTAGTTGCCAACTAATGAGTTTATTTGGATGATCCAGCCTAATTTAGGAGTTCTCTTGGGGGTGCTGGGGGTGTGTGTGGACTTGCTACCCAGCATTAACTGTGCAAAGGGGTCCCTGCTTTCTTTAAAGTTTATTTATACACAGATCAAATAAACAGAATTCCAGGCGCTTTCAATTAACTTTGATGCCAAACTTTGATGTTTCCACCCTTTACAGTAATCATTTTTATGTGCATTTAATTTTTTGTAGTCCACACATAAAAAGACCAGCTTCATTTGAAATACAGAGCATTTCCGCTATTTGAAAACCTTGCATTTTTAATTCATTTCTTATCAGTAGCGTACTTCTGGGGCAAAGAGAGAACATCAAGTTTTTAATGTGTTTCAGTTGATTTAAATTAATACTTTATGTTCAGATTCAAAAGAACTGGATAATGGAAGGGGCTCTGACATTTTCCCACTCTCTCTTTCTCCGGCATGCGCTCTGTGAAATGGAATGATTATTGCTCAAACCCCCGGTGCTTTGCTCCATGATGAATACCCAAAAGATGAAAATTATACACAATTTAGTCCACTTCGATCATCGCTCAAAGGCCCAGTCACCGAGCTGGAGAGAGGGGCTGCAGGCTTTCAAGATTAAGATTTACCAGATGATGTGTCAATCTGCTGCTTAAAGTGTATGTGTGTGTAGGGAAAATTATTGATAATGTAGGATTTTCTCACTAGTTGTGTAATTCTAGCCACCTCTGTTCCTAGGAATGTTGAGAGCCAGAGATAAGAATGAAGCTTTTAATGAAAAGGGGCCTGAATGATTTCTATTGCATTTAACAACCACTTCATCACTGTCACTGGGTGAAAGTACTAGATCGGATTCGGTCGCTGACAGCACTGCAGAGCTGCAGGATAGTCATCAGTTAGGAAGCTATACCCCTTTCCTTACCAAGCGAAGGGAGAATGGATTATCTGAGTCAAGTCACATGGAGTCTAGAGAATTATGTCTGTGTGGTGTCATGGTTTCAAAGGCCTCTCAATAAAGAGCTGCCGTCATTGTTTAAGAAGGAAAATTTCAGAGGACTCTGCTAAAAAAGCCAGGAAGTATTTCTGGAAGGGCTCCCATTCAAAAGCCGTGTGCTTTCCTCTAAGCTAAGCAGCACTCAGGGGCGGCTCCAGGCACCAGCGCTCCAAGCGTGTGCCTAGGGCGGCAAGCCGCGGGGGGCGCTCTGCCGGCGCTGGGAGGGCGGCAGGCAGGCTGCCTTCGGCGGCTTGCCTGCCGAGGGTCAGCTGGTCCCGGGACCAGTGGACCCTCCGTGCTTGGGGCGGCAAAATGTCTAGAGCCGCCCCTGGCAGCACTACACACCTACCTGTAGCCTCCAGGATGCGCCAAATAGATACATGCATGCCCTCTATGGATTTGGATGAAAAAAGAAAGTCTCTGGTTAGTTCTTGGGGTTTTAGCCATGCTGCCCCTATTTAGAAAATTGCAGCTAAATGTCTAGTCACTAAATCAAGAATATACATATACCTGTAAGCAAGTGCATTCCCACTCTGCTCCTTACACACACTATGCAGCTGCTCTAAACTTACCCCTTCCTGGAATGTGCCAGAATCCATCTAGTCCACTGTCCAAGAAGACCAGACAAAATGGAAACATTTTCCTCTCTAGAGCTGAGGAAGGCAGAGGAGAGGCCTGAGATGGAGACCATTAGTAAATAAGTAGCTGCCTGCAAAACTTGGCAAAGCTGCCTCAAAATGTTTATGCTGTCAATGCTATGGATTATGCTAGTCCGCCAAAACAGTAGCTGTGCCAAAGGAACTACCAATTGTGGGATGCTGCTGCATTTCACCTTGAAGGTATAGATGTAATATCTGAACCAGATTTCATATGCAGGTCTACTTTTTAAAAAAAATTCAGATGTTTATAGTGCTGCCTCAGACAAAAGGATTTAAACTGCTAGAAAACTAAGCAGAAATTGAGAGATGTGTATGAGCTGCAGACGTAAGTTGCAAGGACAACAGCTATCAGTTTGTCCTGACAAAGTCAGAACTGAAGCTGAAAATTGACATGAAAACTTCTTTTATTTTGCTCTGGTCTAAAAATTTCCACAGGAAAAAAATCCTGTTTCCAACCAGCTCCCATTTGAGGACTTCCTGCCAAACAAGCTGTCTTTCCTTAGATCCCCAGAGGGCTGGGGATAGATATAAAGCTCAAACAAGCCTCAAATCAGAGCCCCCAAAAGGGGTTAATCCAGCTCAAGGGGACATTTTTGTTTGTTTCTTTGTTTTCAATCCCTCACTTATGGATCAATCCAATTTACCAGAGGGAAATCTCCTTCAGTAATATTTGATGAAGGCTCTGACCTAGCTTGGAAAGATGTGTATTGCATACTAACTTATGCAGATGATTTGTACACAGACAAATCTTTTTAGGGCCCAAAACTGCAAGGTTGCTGGGTGCCTTCCGCAAATTGCTGAGCGCCTCCAACTCCTTATGGAGTCGAACACAGTCAGCATCGCTCAGGATCAACTCCTAATCACTATCTGATTGAAAAGCCCAACTGCTAAATGAATAAAATCCCTGCATGCTAGATCAGGACCTAGAAAGATTGCATGCATTCCTGAGAGATTAAGACTATCAAATGAATAAATCCAGAATGTGATAGATAAAACAAATACCCATTAAAATCTAAATCTCTCTTAACATTGCAAAAAGAAATGCATTCCCAACACAGACACAAAAGGCCCCCAAAGAAACAAATATCCAGCATAAGAACAGATGGAAAAAGACAAGCTAAATAATTGGTTCAAAACCATCCATCCCTGCAAAAGCAGCAAGCACGGGCCCAAAATAACACAGATATCCTCCACGAAACTAGCAAAATACAAGCAAATAACATAGACATCTAAGAACTGATGGGCACAGGTGGAGAATCCCCAATTTTAAATGTAACACTCTGAAGACAAAAGCAGACAACTGCGGCTATGTAAACCAGGAGTTCAGCCTGGTATTGACTCAGTCAGCAACTCAGATGCAGCTCAGATGAGGGCAGCCGTGCCAGATACTTTCCCTTAGCACACTCACCCAAGTCTGAGCTGGGTTGAGCTCGGTCATTTTCACTAGTCCTACTCCCAAACTTCATTGCCTTTAGAAATTATCTTTGGCAAACACTTCCCCTCTAAGAATGCTGCAATCCCAAATGTTTTGCATAGGGTAGAATGGTCTTTATTTTGGCAAGTAAGTTTCAGTCAAAATAGGAAAAGTATTCAAGAAGGAGTCCACATTTCTGTAGTCAAACTGCACATTTGCCTAAGGCCCCGTCTATACTAAGGAGGAAGCTGTTAGCACAGATGTGTTTAAACATGGTTGTTACTAGCAGTGTACTGACATGGCTTTCCTGAGCCATGTAGACAGAGAAATGTTTCTATCCAGGCTGCAGACTAGCCACAGGTAGAATACAGTATGGATAGTATAGTTCTATAATAGCTATAACAGAAGGGCAGATGGTTAGCCTGCTCAAACTAGAGCAGATCCGTTGTGTATTAGTACTTTCACAGGGAGAAAATATGAGGCCCAAACGGGCTCTTTAACCTAACATAAGAACATAAGAAGGTCCATCTCTACCTAGCCCAGTGTCTGTCTGCCAGTGCCCCTGCCCAGTGCCCCAGAGAGGTAACAGGAACCAGACAGGATCTCTCTCTCTCTCATCTCCATCCTCATCCATCTCCATCCAGGGACAGAGGCAGGGGATTATCCCCCATTATATCTATAGCCATTTTATTTATGGACTTAGCCACCATTAATTTATCCAGTTTTTTTTATTTATTGTTATAGTCCCTAGCCTCCCTCCTCAGGTAAGGAGTTCACAAGTTGACTGACTGCTGCAAGAGAAAGAGATTTTTTTTTTTTTTTTTAAAACCTGCCTATATTTCATTTTTCATTTGGACCCTAGTTTCTTGTATTATGGAAAGAAGTAAACTTTTTTCCTTATCTTCTTCTCAACATCACTCATTTTTTTATATACTCTATATCATCCCCCTTAGTCTTCTCTTTTCCAAACTAATCTTTCCATTTCTCTCTCTTTTACCCTTTCTTTTTCCCTACCTTTTCTTTTGCTTTTTTATCTTTTTTTTTTGAGAGTTTTTTTTTTTATCTGGGGACTTTACTGGTACACGTATTATTATATATATTTATTTATTATATTAATCCTATTATATTCTCTATCTATTCTATATTTTTTACCTTTTTTTTGATTCCTCCTTGCATTTTTTTTTTTTGTTAACCTCACTCTGATTTTCCACATCTTTAGATAACTCCTTTATATTTTTCCAAACTCTTTTTACATCTTTGTAGCTTTTAATTGGCCCATTTTGTCTTTTTAGTTTACATTTATTTTTTTTTTTGCTTTTTTTTTTTTTATTTTCATTTTTTTTTTTTTTTTTTTTTATTTTTTGTTTTTTTTTTTTTCCCTTTTTTTTCTTTTTTTTTTCTCTTCTTTCTTCTTTTTCTTTTTAGTTTCAAGTTATCTATTTTCTTTGCTTTTTTTCTCTCTTCCCTTTCTCCAGATCATTTATGAATAAATTGAATAAGATTGGAATAGGGACCCAGAGTGACCTAACACCTACCACTACCCCTATTTCTTCCTCCTCTATTTCCCATTCTACCCTTAATTCCTGTCTCCTTTTCTTTTCCTTCCCATCCATGACCTTTCCTCTCCTTTTTCCCATGACCTTTCCTTGAATAAGAGCCTCAAAGGCTTTGACCTTGACAAGGCTTTCTGGTTTACACTATACACTTGTCCCATCCTTTCCACATGTCCACATGTTGACATGTCCCTTCAAAGAAGATTTTAAATTTACAGAACACGATTTCCTTTTAAGAAACCATTTTGACTTTAAGCTTTTATGTTTTTTTTATTTGTGTTTCTTTTTTTTTTTATTTTTGTTATTGTTTCAATTTTTTTATTTACGTACTGCTCTTACTGCCGGGATCATGCTGGAACACCCGGACCCCCTTTTTAAATATGCCTTTTACATTTTTTTTAAATTAGTCTTGGTCATACATAGCGATTATTAGGATTTAAAGGACTTTTTTTTAATAGTTTTTACCAGTTCAGTTAGTCTTTTTTAGTTCTAGGTTGTGAATGCCATCTTGTGTTCTGTTTTTAATGTTGAGTTTTTCAATTAGTTCATCAAACTCTCCCAGTGACTCACTTAGTGACTTCAATCTGTGACAGTTCAGCTCAGTGTTGCCAGCTCAGGTTCAGGATCCTCTCCAGCTCCCCTCAGTGAAGAAAGACTCCAAAGAAAGCTCCATTTAATTTAAGAATGACTTTAGTTTTCTTCGCCTTTCTTTCTTTTTTTTTTTTTTTCCACTTTTGATTTTGGTGTTGTGTAGCAGGCTTTTTTTTTGATGATAAAAAAAAAACATTTTTTTATTTTTTTTTTTTTTTTTGTGCGTTCTTCAAACTCTCCTCTCTCTTTTCTTATTACACTCTTGCACTTAAGTTTTGTGTTGCAGTCTTCCTTTTTCTATTTGTTTGACACTTTTTTTTTTTTTTTTTTTTTTCTTTTCTTCTTTCTTCTCTTTTTTTTCATTTTAAGCCACGGTGTTTTTTTTCTTTTTTTTTTTTTTTTTTTTTTTTTTTTTTTTTTTTTGGGTATACATTGGGCTCTCTATTATCTTTAAAAAAAAAAAAAAAGACACTTTGGATTTTTTTTTCTTCACTCCTTTTTTTTTTTTTTTTCTAACTAACCCCCTCATTTTTTATAGTTTCCCCTTTTTGAAATTAATGTTCTTCCCACCACAGGGATGTTGAGTAGAAAAGCATAACAAGAACCAATGGCTTAAAGTTAAAGCCAGAGAAATTAAAACTAGAAAGAAGGCACTTTTTTTAAACAGTGAGGTTGATTAATCATTGGAACAAATGACCAAGGGAAGTGGGAGATTCTCCAACTCTTTAAGTCTTCACATCAAGCCTGGATGCCTTTCTGAAAGGATTTGCTGTAGTCAAAAGTAGGTCCTTAAGCTCAGGGTAGGGGTAACTGGGTGAAATTCTATGAGCTGTATGTATTATGCAGGAAGTCAAATTAGATGATCTAATGGTTCCTTCTGGCCTTGAAATCTGTGGATCTATGATCATCTATTCTCATGAGTTTTTAGCTGTATCTGCAATAGACCTGGCAAGCAAACCCTTTCCCACTTTTGGAGCTGTCCAAAATGGTATAAACAGGAGCAGATCCATGTTCTAGCGCACAGCATAGCACATTCTAGGTCTGTTCTTGAGCAATCCTACTATTCCTAAGAAATAGGAATTCTTCAATTCTACTGCTTCTTCCATGGGAATCATAGAAGTGTAGGACTGGAAGGGACCTCAATAGGTCATTGTGACAGGGTCAGAGCAGATGGCTACAGGAGACTAGTGGAAGATAGATACATTAGCCCCAGATTAAGCAGGTCCCTTTTCCCTGGGTAAGATAACAGGGACTATTCCAGAACAATAAGAAACCTGCTAGAACCAATTAAGGCAAGCAGGCTAATTAGGACACCTGAAGCCAATTAGGAAGCTACTAGAACCAGTTAAGACAGGTAGGCTAATCAGGTCACCTGGTTAAAAAGAAAGACCTCCCTTCAGTTATGGAGAGGTGCGCAAGGAGTAATAAGACGTGCTGCTGGAAGACTGAGGAGTACAAGCATTAGCAGGCTTCAGGAGGAAGGTCCTGCGGTGAGGATAAAGAAGGTGCTGGGCGGAGGCCATAGGGAAGTAGCCCAGGGAGTTGTAGCTGTCACACAGGTGATACAGGAGATGTTGTAGACAGCTGCTATCCACAGGGCCCTGGGCTGGAACCCGGTGTTGAGGGTGGGCCTGGGTTCCCCCAAACTCTCTATCTGACACAGGAGGAATTGACCTGGTCTGTGAGACACACCACTGGGGAAGGTTTAGTTTGGAAAGGGATCTGGCCTGTCCCCAACCCACTATATGGGACAACAGAGACTGCAGAGATTGTTCTCCGTTTCCCCCATGCTGGCCCGTGATGAGGTTAGCTGAGTGAACAGCAGGTTTGAGCCACTAGCAAAAGCAGCCAAACTGAGGGCTGCTGTGAACCTCTGAGGCGAGCAAATCCGCCAGAAAGCGCAGGACCCACCGAGGCAGAGGACGAACTTTGTCACAGTCATCTAGTCTAGTCCCCTGCACTCCAGGCAGGATGATGTGATAACTAGACTATTCCTGACCGGTGTTTGTCTAACCTGCTCTTAAAAACCTTCAATGACAGAGATTTCACAACCTCCCTAGGCAATTTGTTCCAGTGCTTAACTACTCTGATAGTTGGGAAGTTTTCCCTAATGTCCAACCTAAACTGTCCTTGCTGCAATTTAAGCCCATAGCTTCATGTCCTACCCTCAGAGGTTAATGAGAACAATTTTTCACCATAACAACCTTTTATGTACTTAAAAACTGTTATCATATCCTGTCTGAGCTTCTCTTCTCCAAACTAAAGAAATCCAATTTTTTCAATCTTTCCTCATAGCTCATGTTTTCTAGACCTTTCTCCAATGTGTCCACATCTTTGATGTGGCTTCTTTGATGTCAGTTGGCGCAACGTCAGCTTACACCAGGTGAGAATCTGGCTCTCTATGTATATATCAATTTTCAGCAGTAGTAAAGAAAGTCTCAACTCCGGGATGGATCTGGTAGGGCACTAATATCCAACTAGAGGTGAAAAAGTTCCTTAAAGAGAAGATTTTCTCCATCCCCCACAATGCCTCACCTCTGATTTCCAGACACACGTGAACAGTTGCATGGGACTGATCATGAGAATTAAAATTTGCACTGAGTTATTCATGAGAAAGAATTCGGGTTGGTCAACATAACCACTGCTCCTGCACTAGGGCTGGGCTGAGAACCTCTTGCTACTCACGTGAGTCATCTCACTAGAGCCGCTCTCTGAGTAAAGTGCCGCTCACCATGAGAAATGGAGACAGAGCCCAGCCCCTATAATTGCAAGCTGCTTAGCTAGGCATGAAGGATCGTGCAGTGGTTAAGGGTTAAGGCTAGGACTTGGCATGCCCTGGCGCAATCCCTGCTCTACCACATACCGCCTATGTGACCATGGGCAAGTCACTTCCTCTCCCTGTGCCTCAGTCATAAGAACATAGGAACGGCCATTCTGGGTCAGACCAAAGGTCCATCTAGCCTAGTATCCTGTCTGCCAACAGCGGCCAATGCCAGGAGCCCCAGAGGGAATGAACAGAACAGGGAATCATCAAGTGATCCATCCCCAGGCTGTCGCCCATTCCCAGCTTTTGGCAAACAGAGGCAAGGGACACCATTCCTGCCCATCCTGGCTAATAGCCATTGATAGACCTACCCTCCATGGACTTACTGGTTCTTTTTTGAACCCTGCTAGAGTCTTGCTTCACAACATCCGCCGGCAAAGAGTTCCACAGGTTGACTGCGTTGTGTGAAAAAATACTTCCTTTTGTTTGTTTTAAACCTGCTGCCTATTAATTTCATTTGGTGACCCCTAGTTCTTGTGTTATGAGGAGTAAATAACACTGCCTTATTTACTTTCTCCACACCAGTCATGATTTTATAGAGCTCAATAATATCCCCCCTTAGTCGTCTCTTTTCCAAGATGAAAAGTCCCAGCCTTATTACTCTCTCCTCATAGGGCAGCCATTCCATACCCCTAATCATTTTTGTTGCCCTTTTCTGACCCTTTTCCAATTCCAATATATCTTTTTTGAGATGGAGTGACCACATCTGCACGCAGTATTCAAGATGTAGGTGTACTGTGGATTTATACAGAGGCAATATGATATTTTCTGTCTCATCATTTATCTCTTTCTTAATGATGCCCAACATTCTGTTTACTTTTTTGACTGCCGCTGCACATTGAGTGGATGTTTTCAGAGAACTATCCACAATGACTCCAAGATCTTTCTTGAGTGGTAACAGCTAATTTAGACCCCATCATTTTATATGTATAGTTGGGATTATGTTTTCCAATGTGCATTACTTTGCATTTATCAACTTTGAATTTCATCTACCATTTTGCTGCCCAGTCGCTCAGTTTTGTGAGATCCTTTTGTAGCTCTTCACAGACTGCTTGGGAGTTAACTATCTTGAGTTGTTTTGTATCATCTGCAAATTTTGCCACCTCACTGTTTACCCCTTTTTCAACATATTCATAAATGATCTGGAATAGGACTGGTCCCAGTACAGACTTCTGAGGGACACCACTATTTACCTTTCTCCATTCTGAAAATTGACCATTTATTTCTACGCTTTGTTTCCTATCTTTTAACCAGTTACCAATCCATGAGAGCACCTTCCCTCTTATCCCATGACAGCTTACTTTGCTTAAGAGCCTTTGGTGAGGGACCTTGTCAAAGGCTTTCTGAAAATCTAAGAGCACTATATCCACTGGATCCCCCTTCTCCGCATGCTTGTTGACCCCCTCAAAGAATTCTAATAGATTGGTGAGGCATGATTTTCCTTTACAAAAACCATGTTGACTCTTCCCCAACAAATTGTGTTCATCTATGTATCTGAAAATTTTGTTCTTTACAGTTTCAACCAGTTTGCCTGGTACTGAAGTCAGGCTTACCAGCCTGTAATTGCCAGGATCACCTCTGGAGTCCCTTTTAAAAATTGGCATCATCTGTACAATGACAAATGCCCTGCCCTGCCTCACAGGGGTCTTGTGAGGATACATACATTACAGATCGTGAGGTTCTCAGATGCTACAATAATAGGGGGCTCTCTAAGTAGTTGGATAGATTATGCCACCCTTACACAGCGTGCACTGTACCTTGTATCCACTGCAACCACCCATGGAATAAAGTTCTACTCCGGGCCAGTAGAATCGGGCCCTTTATCCTTAGTGGTTTAAGTAGTCTCACTGCCGATTCTACCTTAAGAGCTTTAGGATACGCACAGCATGAGGGAAGCAGGACTCGCCTGTGCTCAGTCTCAAGCTGTTTCATTATACCTGATTTATGACATGACAGTACTGTTCTAGCTCATAACCTTGAGCTTGTAAAATACATGGGGAAACTTACTAACTACTGTGTTCATCTTAATACACTTGGGAATGTTTAAAGTGGGGGGAAAAAAACCCTAAGAACTGGAGATATCTAAAATAGCTAATTAGGAATAACAACCCTTTAATGGCTGGGTACAGTCCATTCTGTTTTCATCTAATTAAAGTTTTCATTTACATGGACAGCATATAATAAGGGCTTCTGTTTGCCTTCTTCTGCAGGTGATAATCAATAGGTGATACGTGGATTCATTTTGATGCCTATTAGCTGCTCACGCTGATGCAGTTTTACTTTAATAACATGTACAAATGCCTTCATTCCACTCTTGGCCAGTCTATAGTTTTGATTAATAACTCAGGACAGAAAACTGTTTTGCACCCTCCCATTCAAAGGAATGAAAGGAGAAGCTAATCCAAGCCACCCAATAATTTAGTGGTGACAGAAGAGTCCTCAATTATTGCACTGTAAAAAGGAATCAATGCTGGAATGCAGGATCCAAAGTCAGTGATGGAAGCTCTGGAGAAGAACAGATGACCTGCATCTGGCTCTGAAGGTCACTGTTCTGGTCCCTATCTATAATAGGGTACAATAGTTTGTTACTATTGTATGCTGTGTGCCAGGGTATAATAGTCCCTTAGTAATTCCACTCTTGTGAAATTCTTTGGATCTGATTTTGATCTCACACTGGTATAACCCTGGAGTAACTTCATGAAAGTCAATGGAGCTGAATTCACTTTAAACTAGCATAAGTGAGGGGAGAATCAGACCATTATTTTCCAAATGCATTTACATTCAGCTGAACTTTAAAAGAAATTGAGCAAGTAGTCCAAGTGTATAAAAATAATAATCACCAGAACCTTTTGACTGTAGCACTCTTTTAATCTACATGAGCCACGTTCTTGGATTATTAACAGGAGAGCGACTTCTCAGCTTTACTCTTTATGTTCCATTCCCAGCAGTGAAGCATTTATACTTCACATATCTATATTTCTGAAATTAACTTGTAAGCCTTTCTTGTGGATACTCAACTGTAACAAATTACATCTAAATGGTGTCTATTTCACACCTATATTTTAGCATCATGTACAAATAACACAAAATCAATTCTAATGCTATGGTGTTTTTTCCCCCTCAAACTAGAAACCTTTGGATAAAAATGCCACCTTGCATCATACCGACACACACAGCTGGCAGTCTATAGAGGCATACATAAACATTCATACTGTCCAGCCACACAGTCTTCCCATTGGTTGCAAGAATGCTCTGCTCTTGAAATCAGCAGGGAACGGGGGGAGAAGGGGCAAAGAACTATTCTTACCAAGTCAAATTCTCAACTAGTACTCCAAGGTGGGCTATGTTAGCCCTACTGAACAGAACTGTGACGCTGTCCTTGGCCTGCTCTTTTCAACGGCAGCCTGCCCTCTGTGTTAATGGACACGTTTCTTGAAACAAGAAGAGAATGTTGATGTTAGCGATAGAATACAAAATTAGCTCTGTGGTTGCCGAGTGCACCCTGGAGATCCCCTCTGTTTCTTACTAGAGTCTTAATGCTCAAGAAGTCAGTCTCTAGCTGCAGTTCCAGAAATCACTCCACCCCCTTCCGTTTAAGAGATTTCTCTCTTCCCCTCCCGCCCCTTTTAAGTTGTTTTCCCTAGGTAACACTCCAGCAAACAGTAACTTGGGTAATGACCAATGCAGAGTTGATTATTGTTATTATAGACTCTTATTTTTGTTTAATTAGTAATTATTTTAAATTACATGGCTGAAGTACAGCTGGCTAGATGTCGCTCAGCAATCAATGGCCTGTTCTCTAGAGAGCCAGAATTATAGGGGTATTTTCAGCAAGGTCTATAGAATATATGACAAAGGACGTCACTTTTTTTTGTTGTTGTTCATCAAGGATATTAGGCTTAACCTTAGTTCTATTGAAAAGACAGTTCTGCTCGCATAGGACTCTCATCATCCCCGCTGGCTGCTTTTCATAGGGGTTGGCAGAACCTAAACACCATTTCATTTCTTTGCACCTTTAATCCAAGGATCTCCAAGTGTTTTATAAATGTATCTCGTCATGCCTGTGATGTAGATGGGATTATGTACCTCATAGAGGTGGGTAAATTTGAAGCATTCAGAAGTTTAGTGAGTGACCAAGATCACGCAGTGAGTCAGTGCCGGATACAGCAACAGTGATCGGGGTACTAACTCCCAGATTGCAACAGAACTCAGGAGTAGCAACTCCCAGTACCTAATTAACCCCTAGACCACTTGGGCAACTCAATAAGGATTAAAACACAGGACTGCTCTAGTTGCCTTTGCTCTCCTGACTAGACAGACAGGATTATGGGCAATGCTTGATCTACACTAAAACTACTGCATTCCAGCAGAACAATGCCCATGAACGCTGGCTAATGGCAGTCAGCGACCAGCCCCTAGAGCCAGGGCCGGCTCCAGGGGTTTTGCCACCCCAAGCAGCCAAAAAAAATAAAATAAAAAAAAGCCACGATCACGATCTGTGGCAATTCAGTGGGATGTCCTTCACTCTGAGCGGGAGCGAGGGACCCTCCGCCGAATTGCCGCCGAATCTCCAGAGGGACATGCCGCCCCTCTCCAGAGTGGCCGCCCCAAGCACCTGCTTGCTAAGCTGGTGGCTGGAGCCGGCCGTGCCTAGAGCAGCCAAAGGCCACTATTTCAGAGTCACCTCATCCCCAAACTGGACCTGCCATCTGAGCCTACAACCAAACTCATCCAAGAGTAACTCTGTGGTGGTGTCTCTTATATACAGCCAAGGCTAAGAATGGCATTGGCCACTATCCCAGTGGTATATTGCAAGATCATATCTAGTTTATCATTCATCACCTTCAGATTGCTCAGTCTTCCATCTTTCAAAATAGCAGCCTGATCCCCTGACCTTGCATCTAAACTGATTATGACTTCCCACAGTTAGTTCAGTGAGCTCTCTTGATGGTGACTATTTAAAACCAAAAGGCTGCTCGCCTACCTGAGCAGATGCTTGGCTGAAATTGAATCTACACTGAAGGGTCTTAAGTTTTACTGAAGGGTAGAGAACCTTCAATTTTTCAGTGCACTAGAAAACCTGGGGACGCTTTGAAAGGTTTGCTTATTGGAGAAGGATTTGAGCAAAGTTTCATTGTGCATCAAATTTCCTTCCATTAAATCACATCCCAGAGTCCAGCTCTAAATTCTAAATCTCTCCAAGTCCCTCTTCCTTCATGCATGCTTGCTTGCTCTCTGTCTGTATCAATAGATATACATAATGCTGAGTTTATATTGTCCTATGCTTCACTAATACAATTAGTAGAGGCCAATGTATTGATCCCAAGGTAGGACTCTATTCAAGAGTATTATTTAATTGGAGGTCACCATCAATGATCACCTTCTGCCAAAGGCTTGTTACAGTACTTGGTACAGGATTTTCTGTCTGGGCTTGTCTCAAAACAACCCAACTGAAATTCAGATTATTGACTGGGAAAGCACCGTAGAAAGTTTAAAAAACAAAAGCAGCACCCAAAAAACATTATATATATATATATGTATAGCACTTGACAGCATAAAACTTTGTAGCATTAGCGCTGTAGCGAATTTTCCACAGCTGATTCAGATTAACTCTTGCATTAAAGCTCTTATGCACCAAGTTAACATAACCAATTCACTGCTGAGCCATTTCTGTCCTATTATTAGTGGAAAGATAGCAGCCAGCCAGCCACACTAACCCAGGCTCATTCTTTCCCCCAAATTATCCCATTTATCACATTGTAAGGTGGACAAATGCATCAAGAGAGCATAGTAGACATTGCAATGATCAGCTGAGAGCACAACGACCTTGTGACAAGGGAAAGAGGTGTTATGGAAATGAAAGGTGACCTGTGAAGGAATTTTAGGATATTGGGCTTGTGCTTCTCTCTGATACAGTTTTTCCTGCTTGATATTTCTTTCGTGGCTTCCTTTTGCTAAGAAGAAAAACGAGAATGACAAACTGTTCTTTCCTGGGTCTGCTGCACTTTGCAAAGCATGTGCATTGTGAGCAGCCCACACCTTAATTAAAAGGACAGGAGCATTGACTCTAATGAAGATGTTCACCCAAAACGTTAGGTAGGGGTGTTAGCATCAGGAACTAAGAGTTTTAAACCATGACTTTAAATTCCTTTCTGTTGCTCAGACTTGCCTTTTGCAATGTCACCATTTCAATAGTTCCTCATTTATCATGAAGCATTCCAGGCCAAGCACAAACAGCATTTCTAATGGGAAATAAAAAAAGGAGAGTTTGTTTTAAGCTTTTGGGCTGTACTGCAGTATAAAAAAGCCAAAAAGAATATAAACATTGCCCCTCATGTTGCACATCGCATTTAAGTAGAGCAATGACATTCCTATAAGGAAACAACCTTGTATGGAGGTCACATGTACATCTGAAGGGCAGTTGAGGACAATCTTTAGTGTGCAAGAGACAGCTAACTTGAAAGGGTATCTGGGAGCAGACGTTACAGTGCTTAATAAATGACAATTGGTGTTTAATTTGGATGTGTGTACATTATAGTTCAATGGTCTTCCCTCCCCAGACAAAAGTGACCCCAAAGAGATTAAGTCATCTGAGTGTGATAACTTACCTTATTAAAGATTCAATGTGATGCAATGCAGCAGGAGTTTTAAAAAAAATACATCACTTCACCTGGATTGGTGAACTGCAGCTGCTGCTAGTAGTGTATAGCTACTTTGAGGAAGGGCTTCTCCAATGTGCATCAGAGATTTGCAAAGGAGGATGCCTTTTCTGTTTTGTTAGGGTTGCACCACTCAGGAAAAACTAAAACGGAATCACATTGATGATACTGTGATAGGATGCACCTGGCCCTTTGAAGCCCCATACTGGAGGCCCTGTGGTCCTTCTACACCCCACCCCAGGAAGGAGCAGCAGAGTTGGGTCCTCCCTCCAGGCATGGAAGCAGCCAATCAGAGACCAGCAGGCTCAGCTAAAAGGAGCTGCAGGGCATGACTAGATCAGTTCCTGGCTGGGACCAGCGCATGGAAGGGGGTTTGTTGCTGGTTTGTCACAGGAGCACAAGAGAACCAGAAGATGGGTTCTAGTGATACTTGAATTCAGCAAGGAAGAGAATTTGAGAACTTCAGCCCTGAAGTCAGGGTGAACAGTAAGGGGTTACATGGGAACAGCAACAGGAAACTGAAGGAAGCAGTCCACGGCTGTTGTGTGCAGAGTCCCTGAGCTGGGACCCAGAGTAGCGATGGGCCCAGGTCTCCCCTCTGCCGTCCTACTAGCAAAGTGACCTAAGCCCTGAGAAGAGGATATGGCTCTGTTGGGAAGCCCAGGTGAAGGGTCAGGCAGAGCATTGAACTTTTTTCTACCCAGGAAGGGGTTTGTCTATTTTTGATTGAGTGGCTCAACTAATGAAGAGCCATCAAGTGAGGCTGACAGCTTACCCCGGGGGGGTGGGGGGAGAGAGAAGGAGGAAAGGCCTGCAGTACCACACCCAGCCACTAGGATGCACTCGCTAGGCGAGTGACCCTATTTCACAGATACGCTGCTCCTATTGCATGAATTCAAGACAGCATTAGCTAGTGGACAAATAAGCACTCATTGATGGTACTGGTTTGGGAATACATTTCCCATTTCTTCAGAACGACTAGCACCACATATTGCTTAAGTTTTAGCACCCAAGACAGATGCTATGTACCATACCTCTTGGCAGAAGGATGCTATGCTTTAGATTGAGATATTCAAGATTATAAAAAAACCTATCCAGGAGTTGTATAAAAAGGTGCAGTTTGTTTGTATTCTCATAGCAATCTTTATCTTCCAATTGTTATAGAAACTTAAGCCAGGCAGGGGAAGAATCTAGTGTGATGAGTGCAGTATAAGAACTGAAAATGAATCTCTTCCATTCCACTCACAATGGGTAGCTTCCAGAGGTGGAAAGAAGGTCTGGAATCCAGACATTCGTGGATGACATGCTACAGATCATTCTGAGAATAGGGTTGTGCTTTATAGATGGATACCTCCTCCCTACCAGTCAACAGAAGTTTCTCCTCACTACCTGATGCTTTGAACATGAGAGACCAAATACAGTGTGACTTTGGGTATTGAACCTTAAGCTCCATAGAACCTCACACTGTATTTGGTCTCTCATGTTCAAAGCATCAGGTAGTGAGGAGAAACTTCTATTGCCTGGTAGGGAGGAGGTATCCATCTATAAAGCACAACCACCCTATGGATTGCATAATATAATAAACCATTCCCCATTAAAGTCAGAGCATTTCATTTGCCTCAGTATCACAAAAAATTCTCAAAGGCACTATTTGGTCTCAAGCATGGTATATAAAAACTAGTTTCCTCCTAGTGACTAACAAAGCACTAAAACTTTGTTCCATGTTGTACTCTTGCTACCAATACAAAGCTTCCAATGAGATCAGCTGGAATTCTGTGCATGTATCAGTTAATACCATCATGATGGCCAAAGAATGAGCTTTAACATGTTACAAGTTTTCAGCGCCATCCTACCACTCACAAACTAGACAGTGCCACCTACTGACTCAATTTAAAGCTCCCAGGCTGAACTTTGACTTAATTTTCTACTCAGTGGCAGCTGATCTGAAACAGGCTCTAGAAATCATATCCCTTCTTTCTATAATGTGTATGAGGCACTAATGAAACTGCAGTTCCCTGCCAGAGAACTCCTGGATTAAGTATCTCAACATTCCCCCTCCTCTGATCTCTTTTGGAGACTTAATGCATAGTTGAGAAGTTTGCAGTCACACAATGATACTTACTCAGGAGAAGGTATGCTCGCTGCCTTTCCAAGTGTTACATCTCTGGTGCTATAATTAAATAGTAAAAATAAGCTTGTGATCCCCCATGCATCATGCAGTGGATCTTGCATAAGCCAACAGCAAACTGAGAATCAAACAATGCCAACTGTCTTACAATCTTATTTTTATTTACACATTTTCAAACTATGAAGAAAATATATATACAGCTGGATTAGTGTGTCATAGTGTATGAATAATGGTTCTGTTTCGGAGCTGCTGCACATATTCCTTAGCTTGGTCAAATCCAGTCTTTGGTGCTTCTGGAGGGGGAGGTGGGCCTTCTACCAGCTTCACAAAGTAATGGCATTTGACTTTCTCCATGATGCCAAACATGCCTCGGCCATGGTAGCGAATCCGTTTCAGATAGTGGCCTTTTCCAGAAAAGGAGTCAGCTAGAAGAAGAGGAAAAGAAATGGGAGAGTCTCAGAGTGTGAGGGAGCTACTGGAACCTTTAACTGGACATTGGGGGGGAGGGTTATTTTTTATAAGCACCCTCAAATTCCCTTCCCTCCAGACATTTTTTTCCATTTTATTTCATGCATAATGAATTGTTATAGAGTAGCTCATGACTGAGAGAATTCTTTAAGTCCACTAATGTTAATTATAAAAAGCATGCACATGTAATTTATTCACTTTGCACAAAGTGAATGAAAACACCAAAAAAGAGAAGCTAATTTTGGGGCCTACCAGGTTTTACAGTGTCCCTTTAATGACTGCTCCAACTTCTCATCAGTAACAATTAACATAAGGTAACAGATTCCGGTCTCCTCCATTCTTAGTGGAGACTTAGATTCCATTTTGTCAAATCTCTGCTGCCCACAGCACTCAATGTATTTACCAGATATTTTCATTATTTGAACACCCAACCATGCACTCATAGAGGGAATGTCATCAGATCTTCCTCGTGTTACCTTAAAGTGACTTTCGTTGCACAGCAGATAGGCCCATATATAGGCTCCAAAGAGTCAATCAGGCCCATATAAAAAGAGCCTCAGGGCAGAGCATGGTCAGTAGCTACCTGGAGCTTGAGGCAGGAGGACTGCATCTGGAGTAGGCCGCAACCCTGTAGCACAGCGGTCCCCATATTTTTTCAATCACCCCCCTTACCCAGTCCACACCCCCTGGGAGCTGGGGCAGGTGGTGAGTGGGGCAGGACAGGGGGGAGCAGAGAGGAAGAAGAGTTGAGTGAGGCAGGAGCCGCCGGTACCTCTTGCCAGAGCAGTCACTGAGTGTTCCTCTAGGTTCCAGCAGCAGCTGCTCTGCCCGCCCCCCGGGTGGCAGAAGCAATTTTTAAAAAAATTTAAGAAATAAGAAAAGTTTTACCTATGTATAAATTTGATTTGAATTCTACATTGTGTTTTCTCACTGCCATTTCTTGAGCTTCCAGAAGAACCTATAGTGAAAGAAAATAAATGTTGAACATGAATTACAGCAATGCAATTTCTCGTCTCCGTAAAGATACCTGTAATTGTTTTCATTTTTAAATTTAGTAGGATTTGAAGATTTATTTTCTGCACTCATTCTAGTTTTTTTCGCCAAGTGCCACCCTTTTTTTTAAACACCCCTTCACACAACACAAGAACCAGGGATCACCTAATGAAATTAATAGGCAGCAGATTTAAAACAAACAAAAGAAAGTACTCCTTCACACAACACATAGTCAACCTGTGGAATCCACTGCCAGGGGATGTTGTGAAGGCCAAAGCTATAACTGGGTTCAAAAAAGAATTTGATAAGTTCATGGAAGATTGATCATCCTGGCTAAGAGCCATTGATAGACCTGAGATGCAACCTGATGCGCTGGGTGTCCTAAGTCTTTAACTGCCAGAAGGAGTTGGTGACAGACAGGGTTGGATCACTTGAAAATTGCCCTGTTCTGTTCATTGCCTCTAAACACCTGGCACTGGCCACTGCCTGAAGACAGGATACTGGACTAGACAGACCATTGATTTGACCCAATATGGCTATTCTTATATTCATCTTCATGAAGTGTCCCACTGTAGACTAGAAATGCAATTTGAGGTTGTGCAGGATTAACCACTGCAGTTCACTATTTCAAGGTGAAAAGGGACATGCTTTACTTCAGTATTTTCGTACTGAAAACTGATGCCTCCCCTAGTGAGCAAGCGGGTGACCTGTTTAAGAGGCCTATGACACTTGCAACAAAGACAACAACAGAGATTTTCATACAAGACTCAGCTGTTCTCCCTTCTTGTAACCTACAATTTATAAATTCAAAACATGTTTTAAGCTATAAGCTCAGAGACATGAGTTTAAATGTTTTTAAAGGCTGGTCATTATGAACAGAGAACACTCATATGCACTGTATTACCACTAGTTACTAAAATATTGTATGCAGAGGTCATTAATGCCTGGACAAATTAAAGCAGAATAAATTAAATTAATTACTGTAACCAATAAAATTGGATCAAAATATTCCAGGTGGGCTTAATGGAATGTCTCTGGAAACTCTGATATAGGTATGAGTTTGAAAAAGTCTGTTTGGACACCGAACTGCTGAAGAATTGCACAATATACCTCTTTCATCACCTTTGCCCCCTTCTTGTCATTGAATTCCAGCTGAGCAAGAGCCTGATCAATTGACATTCCTTTTACCTGGAATTAGGAAAAGTTTACAGAAAAATTAAACCCTTCTGAACAAAAGGGAGAAAAAAAAGTTATTTAAGATTGCAGTGCCAGGAAGAATGCTGATATTGTAATTAAATTTCAAAGATTTTAGCCCCCCAGTCCCAGCCACCACACAAAAAAAGTCTTTAGTGCAGAAGCCAATTGCCATACAATTTTTCATAAGGGAATGATGGTCCTTGACCAAAATTCCTACCACCATCTGCTGCTGAACAGCGGTTAGTTGACTCTACAGAAATGCAAAATATTAGTCATCTGCACTCGATGAGCAAGCTTATAAGAGTTTTCCAGAGATTTTACAATGCAAAAGCTGAACAAACTTGCTGATTCAGGTTTCTGCTTATCCAAAGCAATAAGTTAGAAATATAGGAATTTAAAAAATTTACACTTTCCTACCAAGTACATTGGACGAAGTTAAAATTTTCTCTTACCAGTTTTGCCAAATACCACATCTTATCCTTACTGTATTTTATGTCCCTTCGACAGTGGAATATTTCCTAGGAAAAAGAGATTTTTTTTAAAGCTATAATACTGGTGATTTGGCTGTAAAAGTGAGAAGGTGGAATGTTCATAATGTCTCGGGAACAAAAAATAATCGTACAAGATCAAGGCAAGCCAAACATGTCATTTGTATCTGGTCAAAGCATGTTATTAACGCTTCTACATGCTGGTGCTATAATTAACCCTTCAGAAGCAGGATGGTTTCTCAATCAGTGATTGTTAAGAAAAGCTGTCTCCAAAGAGCCACTTGAGCACCACTGCTGTACCAGCAAAGGCTAGAAACAGCAAGTAGAATTTAACACATCAGTGCAAAATTTTAAAGGGACATTCCTTAATTAAAGTTTCATTCATTTCATTACTCACTGCACATATTCTTAAGGCTTAAGATCAAAGCTCATGTCCCACACAAAATAAGGTGTATTTTTTTTAAAAGTACATCTACTATTCTTTTGAGATCTTAAAAGTAGCATCACTCCTTCCTCCAGTGCCCAGCCTTTCAATATTTAGTTTATCTAGTTCCACATAAAACACAAACTGACAGAAAAAACTCTAGTGGTAGCATATCTAACTACATTTCCAACAGGGTGGATTTGATTTTAATCAAATTGATTTAAATCATGATTTAAATCACTAGCCAGGAAGACTCGATTTAATCATGAATTTCTACATAAAAGTGCATTATTGTTGGTTGTTCTAACTTTAATATATATTCTTCACAGCTCAGAGATAGATGTAGGTTTCATTTTTAGAAGGTACACACAATACATTTTTAAAGTGATTTATTTTGAAAAGTTTTCAGATTCTTTTTACAGCTATATCAGAAAATGAATGATTGTTTGGTTATTTCATTTACCAAAGGTAACTGAAGCAGATATTTATGAAGTCATTGGGAGGTGAACTATCTCCAATTCAATAGGTTAATCCAGGGGTTGTCAACCTTTCAGAAGTGCTGTGCCGAGCCTTCATTTATTCACTCTGATTTAAGGTTTCACGTGCCGGTAATACATTATAACGTTTTTAGAAAGTCTCTTTCTATAAGTCTATAATATAATTAAGCTATTGTATGTAAAGTAAATAAGGTGTTTAAGAAGCTTAATTTAAAATTAAATTAAAATGCAGAGCCCCCTGGACCGGTGGCCAGGACCCTGGGCAGTGCGAGTGCCACTGAAAATCAGCTCGCTGCCGCCTTCGGCATGCATGCCATAGGTTGCCTACCCCTGGGTTAATCATTAATATTTGGAGGATTTTCTTGCCATGCTTTATTATGAGGAGAACATCACTAGACAGACATCTAAATTGTTTTATTTAACTAAAATAACATTATGTATTCTGGATTTTTTGCTTCAACAGCAAACATGATTTTTTGAATACAGTTAAACATTGAAGTTTTTTTAAATCAGGTTTGTTTTTATTAAAATTGTTTTTAACTAAAATAGTTAAATGAAATATTTTTAAAAAATTAAAATTTAACTCAGTCGTCTTCACCATTTTCCTGTTTGTTCATAATCTGGAAAAGAAAAAACAAGCTTTCCTGCTTTTTCAGGTCCCAAACGATTTCTCAATTTGGAATGAATTAGAATATTTTCTTCCTTTCGGACTTCCTACACCAGCAGAAGCTACTGCTGTTAAAAGAGAGATCACCACTTCAATAGTCACTGAATCCAAGTGCTTAAGTGACTTCCACCAGTTCACTGGTGTGACTTTCTTTAAAACATCATCAGCAAACATATTTCTTGAATTGGTCTCTTTTACGGCCTGCTACCGTTATAGGTTTTCCCTTCTAGTGAGAGAATGGTATAGTAGATCTCAAATCAATGAAGGCTACACTCAAAGACCTCAGGACTTCTGGAATATGCAGCTCAAACAGTTTCATTTTTGTTTCTACTGCCTGTCCCTCCCTTCTCACATTTATCTCCAGACTTCTCCTTGCCCAGATCTATTCCACCACCAAAAGTCTTCTACTCATTGAACTTTTTGAAACCTTGCACTTTTAGAGAGAAGTAAGGGACTGACTCTGTGTACACAAATTCGAAGAGGGACAATAGGGTTGAGGTCTGTTATTTCTCACCTCTCTATATTATGCATGTATTTATTTAAAAACAATTTTGCTATTAACAAGCATATCTCTGGAGACACAAATCCAGTCTGAGAACTGCAAAACTAAGCATTTCTGATGGTAACTTCCAGACTGAGCACTGAGTTCCATTGGGTAGATAGAAAGATTAACCTAAATAATCTATACAGAAACCCTTGGAACACCATAAGATTGGGCCCCTAATCCATCAACTATTGGAACTCATTTACAAAACTTTTCTTAAACATTACATGAATATATTCTCATACTATAGAACTAGAATTTATAATCCCTATTCCATTATGAGATATCTTTGAGCTATAATGTATCTATCTTTAGATGGGATTTTTTCCTCCCAAAAAAAGCATCCAATTTTGTTCATTTTTTTTTAAATCATTTATTTTTATCCACCCTGATTTCCAGCTCTTAAGTGGCCAAAGGAAGCAAGGTAGGAATAATCACAATTAAATTTCAAATCTTAAAAAATAAGCCTATTACGTGAACTGAACTACATAAAACATTCTATTTTTCTACCAAGTGAATTTGACTCAGCATGCACATAATTAAGCTAGCTTTTCCCACACTATCTTAACTGGGCAGCAGAGGAAGGATATATTAAGGAAATAATTAGAGAAAGGATTCTCATGTTGCTTTCCTCAGTCAGTTCAAGGCTCAGCATTTAATTAGTTTGGCAGAGTGACCAACAATATAAGGCTTATTTAATTTGTAGCTTTGTATTATGCAAAACACATACATTAGTTGACCAATCAAACTAAACAATAACAGAGCTCCAAGCTGAGATTTGAAGATTCAGTAGCTCTTTCCCATCTCTGAATTCTAAGATTAAATGAACCTCCTTTGCTCATACAGTTACGAATAAGAGATGCCAAAGATACCTAAATCTTGGACTGAGTCTGCTAACTAGTTATCATATGTGATTGCCTTGTGGAATTAGCCAGAGATAGGCAGCAGTCTGTTTGGAAGCAACTATTTGCTACATATAAGTAGGTAGAGAGATTTCAAAGGTGAATTCTTACTGCTGGTCTTCGAGGCTCTCCTGGCAGCTGTGGAGGATAAACTATTCTGTTCTTCTTCTCCCATCTCCCCGCATTCTGCAGATACGTTCTTGTTTGGATATTTGACAGAAGAGAAATACTGCAAGACGCTAGTAACCTGCAAGAAACGATATTGTAATCGTTTGGATAGGATCACACTGCACAGGTCCAGCAGCAGCAGATAACTGAAACCGACTGTAAGCTAAGTCACTGAAACATCAGAATGTACCAGATGAGTTTAAACAGCAAAGAAAAATGTTAGTTTGGTAAACTTACATGCATATTTAACATGGGCAACTGGCAAAAGGAAATTATAAGAGATATGCCTTTATGTCAAGGGCATTTCTCCTGTGCGTATGAGAAATTTGGGTCTCATTGAGATGAGCAGTGAACCCTCCTCTACAGCTATTCCAAACTTAAGTGCCCATCAATGCTGCCAAAGTAATTCAGTCCTGATCAATAACACAGCCAGCACACCTCGTTCCAGATTTAAAGACTTAATCCATTCATTTGTCCCTATATATAAAAATGAACTCATCTGAAAGAATCCTATCATCTGGCAAGGAGACACTAAAACTCCTGCAACTTAATTAATTCTTGCCCACTTATTGGCTTTTTGGCTATTGACCTTATAGCAATAATAATGTTTTTGCCCTTTTCAACAGCTGACTGCTGATTTAGAATCAAAAGTTGTAAAGTAACATATAATAGCAAAAAATGTGCTTCCTACTGAATTTGAAATGAAAGCTACTATTCTAAAATTACTTTCAAAACACAGTGAAGCCAAATTTTATCAGATGGTTCACAAGGCAAAATGAGACTAATGTGTATTTTACAGAGAGAAATTTCTGTGGTTTATCAGTTATTTCCTAAACTAAGAACCAGACAGAAATATTCTTAAGTAAAAAGGTGTCCCCTGCTGGCCAAACAACAGAATGATATTTTACAGCCATCCCTGTTGAACATTGGGACTGAAGTTGAGTCCACAGTATGGAAATTGGAAAATGAGAAGCTAATTGCAAGAATAAAAAGGGAAGCAGACAAGATTATTATTTTTTTAGACTGCATGACTACTTAATACGCTGTCTTAGGAGGTTTTAATCAACATGCTTATTCCTCAAGACAAACAGTATTTAAATCTCTGGATGATTTACTATCATGTAGCACTTTAATCAGACTTACTTTTCAAATCTATCCTAGAGTCTTAAGTGAAACTAATATAGGCTTCATCAGTATAGTAATACCTAAGCAGTTACATCTGAAGAAGAAATTTGTAAGACTAAAGCAGAATAAGCACTCTGCACACCATTTAGGAACAAGGTTCATAACCAGGAAAACAGTTTTGTACAGAGAGTCACTGAAAGCAAGACTGATGAGGTAAGAAAATACACCACCAAAAGCTCTTATCCAAGTGCTTGGATTTAACATTTTGTTACACATTAGAAAGACATTTTGCCCAAGATATTTCATTTTCTTTTACTCTGACACTAGCCATTTCCAAAGCATTACTTCTACGTATTTTTGTCAGAAGAGAACCAAAAAAATTTAATTTGTATCACCACCCATGAGTCATGGTAACACTGAAGAGTACAACACTGGAAAAGCATTTACAACTTTTTATAAACTAGTAAGACAGAGTCTCAATCTTTTGATATATATCAGATGAAATAAAGGTGCTCCTTCAGAAAAATAAATAGTGTCTTCATAATCAGCAGGGGAATTAATACTACATAAGATAAGCAACGCGATCTTGTGCTACTCCCCAACTCAGAGTGATTCAAACCATTCTGGAGAGAAGGAGAAAGGGGATTATATTGCAAGCCAGGCAGAGAAGGGAGGAGTAAGAAGAGAAACATGAATATACCGTAACAGAAATTGAGCTGATACATAATCTATATAATAATATTCCAAGATTGTCAGTCTGTCTCTGAAACCTAGAACATCTGTTGAGTCAGTGTGAAGTGACTAACAAGCCACAAGCATAGTTCAGAGCTCTTTTTGTTTAGAGCATCACTAGGTTAAATCATCACTGAGATTCACAGTCTGCTACCATCCAATTTTTTAACTTTTTAGCCATTTTCGTTTTTCTTTTATACATATGAATTTACACATTTTGTTGTGACAGCACAGACTTTCAGCTACTAGCACCGTTATGAACACTGCAGGAATTGCTATGTATCAATTGACGAACACGGGTGTGAAATAACGGTATGAACACCACGTGACCAAATCAGTCAGGAAACTTATTCTACGTTGGGTTACAAGGTTTTTCCATTTGAATGAACGGATCTAACGTATTGGGGCTGGGGTCTGAGCCACAAGACAAGCCCCAACCACGGCCGCCCCCACGCAGCACGCACGCACGCCGCCCCCTCGAGGGGCAGAGCCTCAGCCCGGGAGCTCCGAACCAGCCTGCAGAGAGAAGGGGGGGAGGGGTCAGACTTACCTCTCCGGCCGGGCCCAGCTGAGAAGGTTCCGCGCCCAGGCGGCCCCTACAACGGCGAAGCGGGGAGTTAGTGAGGAAATGGCGGACAAACGCCTCCCCCCCCATCCCCGTCTCACATCCCCTCAGACTCACCAGCTCCGCTCACCACCTGCGCCGCCATCTTCTCCGGCTCGCTTTACAGCAGCTGCTCTCCACGCATGCGGAGCGCCGCCAGTGCCCCCCCCCCAAGCAGGCTGTCGCGCGCCGGGAGGTCAGGGGTCGTGTTGCGGCAACGTGCGAGTGGCGCTTTGCGGCAGCGCCTGGTAACGGCTGCCCGGTGGCGGAGGAAGCGAGCGTGACTGCGGGCGCTGCCTGAGGAGATGGCGGCGGAGCGGGTGCTGCCCGCCTCCCCGAACTGGTACTGCAGCCGCTGCTGCGACACCTGCGGGGCCGGCCGCCTCTTCGGCTTCGGGGCCAGGAACAGCGTCTGCCTGCTGGAGATCGGCGCCGCGCCCGCCTTCCACGGTAGCGCTGCCCCGCGCGGGACCGCGCCCCCCCCTCACCCGCCGCAGGGGGGCGCGCCCAGATCTACCCCCGGTCTGAGACCGAGCGCGGTGGGCACCTCAGCCCGGGGCGCGGGGGAGCTCGGAGTCATCCCCTTCATGGCCCTGCTTCCCCCCGGCGGCGGCTCCGGCACTAGCCGCGCACCCGCTGCGCCCTGCTCCCCGGAGAGCCCGGGGCCGTGGCACGTGCGAGGCGGATGCATGTACCCTAGGGGCCTGTCTGCACTTGAAACTGAAATTGGGGTTCGTTAGGGGGTGAGTGTAACGCGCAGTCAGTATTTCTGACTAGCTCTTTTTGTGGGGACTCTTAACCCAGAGTAACTTGTTCCCGTTTCGCTTAATCCAGGTTTATTCCAGAGTGAGAGTGTCCACACGTGGAGTTACTCAGCAAGGGTCCCACCTCGTGGGGTGCTAGGGCTCCTGACGTCTATACCGCAGTTAAATAGTCGCACCCCACGAGCCAGCTGGCATGGGCCAGGGATGGGTTTTTAAAGCATGTAGGCATACCTGGAGTGTTTTAAAGCACGTTGGATGTCACCCGGGCTTGAGAAACCTGCCCACATCTGAGCTCTCCAACAAATGTGGGACCCGTGGCAGTGTTCTCATAATCATCCTGCTTTAAACAGCTTTTGCAGCAGTAGTCAGTGGATGTTGCAATGAATGATGTTTTGTCTTTTGTGACATTAAGAAGCTATATCAAAAATATTGTTATCTCGATTTAGAAAAACATTTGTGTTTCTGAAGCTAGAATTTGTTTTGTGTATGTCTTTTGCTTTTGCAATCCTAGGGGAACTGGTAGGCCATACAGAAAGGGTTTCTGGTTTCACGTTTTGTCACTATCCTGGTCAGAGCAACTTCTGTGCCAGCAGCTCTGACGATGGAACTGTGAAAATCTGGGATACGCAGACGCTGACTGTTGTGACTGAGCATCTGCTGCATCAGGTATAGTAGCCTATCACCCTGCCTGTGGAAAAGCTCTAAAACAAGGTTCCAAAATCTTTTCTTTTCTTAGGCAAAGACAAAGTTGTATCAATTTCTCAGTGCCTGGAAACCAGCAGAGGTCCATGGAACAATTTGCAAATAGAAACTGTAGAATAGAACTTTGAAAGCTTCATTCGTTTAGAAACTCATTTAAATGACATCATTTGCCTTTCCTACTGGAAGCAGTAGAAGAGCTGTATGTTTTGGTGTGTCTGTAATTGTACTTCAGCCTGTGAAATAACCTGAAACCAAAATCGAGAGGTGTCTCTAATTCTGATTTCTAGGTAGATTTTTCAAAAAAAAAATTATGTACAGTAGTAAGATTCCAGGATTATCACTTTGTGTGTCAGGCCGAAGCCTAGACTATCTGCTGAGTCAGTGTGAAGTAATGCAACAGCTACAAGCATGTTTGAAAGCACTTTTTGTTTAGAATTTCACCTAGTTTAATTATCACTGGGATTTGCAGTCTGTTATCCAGTATTTAAGTTCTTGGCCATTTTGACTTTACAAAGTACACCTGGAGTTGTGGAGTAGAGCGGAAGAATTACTTCTGGCGACTCTCTTACAACACTCCTACCAGTACATCCCAGAATGATGTTCACTTTTTTTGCAACAGTGTTACACTGTTGACTCATATTTAGCTTGTGATCCACTATGACCCCCAGATCCCTTTCTGCAGTACTCCTTCCTAGGCAGTCATTTCCCATTTTGTATGTGTGCAACTGATTGTTCCTTCCCAAGTGGAGTACTTTGCATTTGTCCTTATTGAATTTCATTCTGTTTACTTCAGACCAATTCTCCAGCTTGTCCAGATCATTTTGAATTTTAATCCTATCCTCCAAAGCACTTGGAACCCCTCCCAGCTTGGTATTGTCCGCAAACTTTATAAGTGTACTCTCTATGCCATTATCTAAATCATTGATGAAGATATTGAACAGATCTGGACTCAGAACTGATCCCTGTGGGACCCCACTCGATATGCCTTTCCAGTTTGATTCATGGAGTCTTTCCTGGCCACCTATCAAACAAAACACTTGCGAACCAAACAGTGGGGCTATAGGGGAGGTGGCCCCATGAAAGGATCGTCCTCTCACAGTGTTGTCTACAATAGTTGATGTCAGTGGTTTTCAATATTTTTTCATTTGTAGGCCCCTAAATATTTTCAGATGGAAGTATGGACCATTTTGGAAATCTTAGACATAGTCTGTCGACCCCAAGGGGTCTGCGGATCAGAGGTTGAAAACTCTGGTCTACTGCTTCTGCTACCTTCTAGCTGCTTAAACAGACTTATCCATGTGCTTCCTGCTAGTGTGTGTTTGTAAATTATTCCTTTAGACAAAGGACCTACAGAACAAGCCTAGAGACAAGGCTTCAGTAGGCACCATTGATCAGTCTGCATTCTATTTTTTCAGAATACGATCTCAGCCTTGCATTGGTCATCTCATGTGAAAGATTTGGTTGTGTCCGGTGATGAGAAAGGGACAGTCATTTGTTACTGGTATAACAGAAACGACAGCCAGCAGTTCTTCCCAGAACCCAGAACTATATTCTGTCTAGCTTGTTCCCCGCATCATGAGAACTTGGTGGCCATCGGGTAAGTACTAGTAACATTGTGTCTCCCTTTTATTTTGCAAGGTAGATATTGTGTGTTTTGTGACATTGACGGCTTAAAGGATTTTTTTTTTGTTCTAGTTGTTTTTTAAGTATTTGATTGACCTGGTGTATGACATAGTGGTTTCTAACAACCCCAAATGACATTTGTGGTACATCTACACAACAAGTGGAATCCTGCGGCAGTGAGTCTCAGAGCACAGGTCTACAGACTCAGGCTCACGCTATGGGGCAAAAAATAGCTGTGTGGACGTTCGGGCTTGGGCTGGAACTTGGCCTCTGAAGCCTAGTGGGGTGGGTGGGCTGTAATAAGATAACTGAAGAAATTATTAACTAAGAAAAGAAATGAGTTATTTACAAAGTTCAAACGGGAAACACATGCGCGCACACAGGAGTTAGTGTTAGATTTAAAAAGGTAATATAAGCTTCTATAATAAGCAGCTCTATATGTCCTTTAGGGCTGACCCATGCCAAGCAGCATGAAGATCTCTTGCTTTTGTTTAGGAATCTTTGCCTCTCAGTGTCCAGACAGCATAAAGACCCAGTTTCTCCTTGTCAGGGATTTGTATCCCATTCAGTCTAGAATCCAAACTGATGATGAGTTCATGCATAGTCCTCTCCTTCCTGGAAGGAATAAGGCATTCAATCAACAAGATCTCAGTCTTTTGATGCTACACAATACCTCATTTGTCTTCAATGGGGCATCTTGTGTACATGATGAGCACTTTACGTTAATGCTGCTTTTCCTCTTTAGTGAATTACACAATTACAGAGGTTTACAATGCAAACATTCAATGTAACTTTATACCAGGGGATACTGATATTATAAGTAGGATTAATACATGCAGCATCCTACAAGCATTCCATAAAGTCTAAACATGTTCTTAGAACACTAATATCTGTTTTAACTCTACTAACCCACAGGTAAGCCAGACTGGTTTCCAGCTGTGTATTTGTCAGTGTTCAGTGATGCCCTGGGCCTTGGCACGAGCTGGCACCTGGTCTGCCAGTGTCTCAGCACCATCAGCCCCGGAGGCCAAATCCTCATTTGGTGTAGCTCCTTTGAAGTTAGTGGAGCTGTGCTGGTTTACACCAGCTAGGAGTCTGGCCCTGTGTGCGTATTTGAGAATCCAAGTATTTCTCCGTTAATTTAAATGTTTGTCTTTAGCTATAAAGATGGCATGGTGGTTATAATCGACATCAGCAGGAAAAGAGAAGTTGTTCATAGACTGAGAGGCCACGATGATGAAATTCACTCTCTGGCATGGTGCCCTGTGCCTGGTGAAGAAGTGTTATACAGTCGTCAAGAAGAGCTTCAAGGTAAATAAATGGTTAGGTGCTTTCAAAGTATCTTGTAGTTCATATGGCTATCCAGCTAGTACCAAATAAGTTCCTTATTTCATTAATAAAAATGCATTAGCTGATCTAAGGCAGCCAAAGAGTTGAAAATTAAGTTTATCTGACACGGGACAATGTAATTGCAGTTGTTAATATGTACAGTGCTGTACGTTTTCAAATGCTATGCTGTCATTTCAACACCACTGAATGTTCCCTTTGGAAGAAGGCGAGGTTCCAAATGGAGAGCTAATGCAGGAGGCAGCTGTAACGAAAGGCTGTTACCTGGCATCAGGAAGCAAAGATCAGACCATCCGAATCTGGAGCTGCGCTAGAGGCAGAGGTAAGTCCAGTGGACCTTTCTAGAGCAAATTAATGCCAGTGCGTGTGGAATGATAGTCCACTCTCTGTCTACTAGCCTGCTAGCTCAACAATGCGATGATGGTTCATTTATATGTTAGTAGTGTCTAGATGCTCAAATGTGATCAGGGCCCCATTGTGCTGTAATATGCTCTGCTCCTAGTGTACCAAATGCCATGTTTTATTGTCAGCCTAGATACTTAGCTTCCTGGGCCATCCAGGGCTGGAGTAAGTGTCGGAAGGGGCACCCTCCTCCACGTCACAGAACATGTCTTACTGGAAGTAAAGAAATCCTGACCAATTCTGGGGAGTGGTGGCTCTGACCATCATTCGAGGGATTCCAAGAATTGAATCTAGAGTGCAGAGGACTCCACGCTGGGGAACCCTCACAGTACATTGTAGATTTTAAAAACAGGGAGATAGACACTGGCATACTGGGAAATTGTTAAAAATCAGTTGAAAGGACACATGGGGATGCACTTGGGGCTTTAGTCTGAGGCTTCGTGTTAGCAAGGTCTGGCAGCCTCTCAGAGGACTGTCTTGTGCTCAGTGGCCAGATTCTAATTAATCTCTTGATTCCGTAGGGGTGATGACCCTGAAGTTGCCCACTCTGAAGAGAAGAAGTGGAGGTGTTGACCCCGCTATTAAAGAGCGCATTTGGCTGACTGTTCACTGGCCCTGTGGCCATCCCACAGAGATTGTATCCAGCTGCTTTGGGTGAGCAGATTTTACCAGCTTGGACACGTTCTACAGCTTTGGACATTTTAATTGCTAGCCAAGAAAGCATTGAGTAGGAAACCCTGCTTCCTGTGTGCTGGGGAAGAAGGCACTTCTGATATTGGAACTAGTGTGGGGACAGGATTTTGGCCTTATCATGTGGGTTAACTTTTATAAGACTAACTTCTGTGTTTCCTGGGACTTGTCCTAAGATCTAACTATATATCACTGCTAATGATACATGTTTGTCCATGAGATCCCTGAGGGAGAAAGCTGTGACACTCCCTCTAACTTTGGTATGACACAGGTATACATATATGCGTAGAGCTATTTCTTGTGCAGAGGAAAATAAAGTGTGTGCTTTCCTTTCACAGAGGTGAGCTGCTGCTATGGGATTTGACCCAATCTGGGAAACGCAAGTGGACGCTTCTGGGATCTTCTTCGGAAGGGCAAAATCACACAAGGATTGTGTTCAATTTATGTTCAGTGCAGGCACATGGGAGAGAGCTACTTCTTTCCATTTCAATGGACAGGGATGTAAGGACCACTTGTCATCTTACAATAGCATAGCAATAGCTGAGACCATTTACTTCAGCTAAATCTGAATATCCCAAATTTTGCTTCTAATTGAGTCGAGCTGGGGCAGGTTGTATGTGTTTATGTTGTTGACTTACGAGCTCAGACTTTTATTACAATGAGGTTGATGAATCTCGCTCTTCCTCTGGGCTTGAAGGAGAAGTGTTTAACAGTGGGACATGTCCATTTCTTCTTTTTATATATACATTTCTCTCCTCGTTTTAACAAGACCCAGTTTCCCTGTTAAAATCACATATATTAGCGCTGTAATATGCGGCTTGCAGAGCCTAGATCATTTTAAAGTGCTGTCTTGATGGGTGCCTTTCTTAAAGTAGCTAAGAAGTCTGCAATTTTTGGAGAAGGGCCATGAGGATGAGTTAATTTATCCATATGGACTGCTCACCTTTAACAAATGGGCACATTCGCACATGATACAGAGACGTCCCTATGTTGTGTACTCCTCAGAAGGGGGGACCAGGCATCCTTGGTATAGTCTTGAATTTGACCCTTTTGGTATCTGTCTTGCTCTCGTGTTCTTTTATTGCCATTACATTACTAACTCATAGCCTCGCTGTTTCTTGTTTCCCAACTTTCTCCAGGTAAAGTGTTGGGACCTGACGACTTTAGATTGCTGCTGGACTCTGCCTTCTCTCGGGGGCTTTGTCTATAGCCTGGCCTTCTCCCCTGTGGACACAGGCTGCCTTGCCATAGGTGTTGGGGACAGCATGATCCGGGTGTGGAACACCTTGTCTCTGAGCAATACTTACGATGTGAAAACATTCTGGCAGGGCATCAAATCCAAGGTCACAGCTGTGAGTGCACTTCTAGTTCTCTTTTCTCTTGCATTTTGTTTCCTGCTGTTCGTCACAGTTCAGGCAATTGCACCTGTATTCTCCCTTTGTGGTTCAGCAAGGACACCACTTTAAGCTTCCGGCTCCTAGCCATCACCTCTCTTGAGGTGAGACCCACATCTCACTCCCTCCTGATGAGGGATTTTAAGGCTGCATAGCTCCCTGCCTACACCGGGATAGCCCCAGTAAACTAGACAGCATCAAAGGAATAGCGTCTGTGGTTTGCTTTCTTTCCGAGGGCTGTGACTAGTGTGTTGCCTGCAGGTATAAGTTACCCCACAGCTCCTTCTAATCAAGCACATGTATTGGTAAGTAAAAGTTGTTACAGAGAAAACATATTACAACAATAAAAGGACCTACACACTGGCTAGAAAGCTTATCAGAGGTCATCCCCAACCTCGGGCTCTGGTAGGTTTTAGTCCATCAAAACCCATAACTGGGTTTTCCCTGTGGTTATAAGTTCATCTGTTTTAGATCCAGAACCAGAACAGAGACTGGGCAAATCAACCATTTCTTTATACAGCTCGGGGCCTTTGATCTTGGCCTTCTGTAACAGCTAATCAGCAGATAACTACCCTCTCCTGTGGGCATAGCTTCAAAAGGCTGGGGTTTTGCATAACCAGAGTTGGGGAATTTGAATTAACATCTCCCTGGGATTCCCCATGAAATCCACTTCGCACTTACTGTCCCAAAAGTCCATATTTGTCTGTTTATATCTGTCACATCTCCCCCCACCCCGAGAGGTTACATACAATCCTGACCCACAATAATACATACATTTAATATAATGCGGTCTTTCAAGTCTATTGCCCATATCTGTCACACTTACTCAGTTATCCCTCCCTTCTAGAAAATGTCTTATCCACCTAATAGATACATAAAGCCAGTATATTGCCCAGGTTCTCACATGTGTGGATTCATTTGCAAGCAGCGTATTTCTTCATGTCTAGAGACAGAATTCTAGACACTGATGCAGCTACAGGTGCCTGTGTGACATGTAGGGGAAAACGAACAAAGATCCATTTATATAGCATTGTATTTCTGGCCGTTTTTTCCCCATTCTCATCTTCCAACTCTGCCTCTAGGCTTTCCTTTGGCACCCTGCTGTGAAGGCATAGTTGACCACAGCTTAGCGAAAGGTTCCTGCTCTGTGGCGACTGTTAGGATCACTGATGGCAAGACAACAGTATGTCTTCAGTAGAAATGGCTTTTGCTACTCTGAGCATTCTAATTCCCCCAGCTCTGTTTCTCCCAACCCACAATAAACGGAGAGGGAGCCGTGGATATTCTCAACAAGAGATCAGTTTAAGTGTCTAGCTGGAGGGCCTGGTAGCAGGGGGTTGATCTATTAAGGATGGTGTACCTCCTCAATTTCAAGATTTTCCTCACATTTTCTAGTTAATCCCTGGAAAAATTGCACTAGGGGATAGGAATTAGCCATATGCCTGTATGGTTGTTTGACCTTTTATTACTATTTTGTTTGCAGTTATCCTGGCATCCAACTAAAGAAGGCTGCTTAGCCTTTGGAACGGATGATGGCAAGGTTGGCATGTACGACACCTACTCTAGCAAGTAAGAAACTAGTTTTCAAGTTGATCGGTGTTTTGATGAGCAAATTATAGTCGCTACAGTGATGGGAATAATGGAACCTTCTTAAGTGCATGGGCAGTTAGAAGTGACACTTTAACTTCTCGCTTATTGTTATGCTTCTAGTGATGATTTTCCATTGCATGCATTCAATAGCATTAGATAAAGATAATCAGTATCACTGCCAAGGCTGAAAGTCAGTGTACATTATCCCTCTTCTCTGTTGCGGTGTCCTTAGCTTAGGCAAGCTATTGCTCAGAGCGTAGGATTAAATTACAAGTAGCCATAGAGCATAGTTGGTTGGATCTGGGGTGTGTCCCTCTTGCCAGTATCTCCCTGCTGTGCCTAGTAGCTCCTGATGTAAGTTTGCTTCAATTGCCCAACCAAATATCACCTATGGGTGGAGACCAGACATAGAAAATTTCAGCCAGAAGAACTGTCCAGGAAACTAGGAGCATGTGCAAATGTGGCATACAAGAAAAGTCCGGCTATAACCTTAACTGTAGCCAGCAGTGTACCTGAGGATGCATTTCTGCTTGTTGGCCTGTTGAACTGCTGCTTGTCCATTTTCACTTATGGCTATTGTGCTTTGAGCTTTCTCTGTATGTGAGATTTGTCTGGGGATACTCACTGCACCTCTCCTGAAATCTGACTTATTTTGCTCTTCCCTGCTCCTCTCCATATACAGCATCAAAAATAGGCCGCCTCAGATCTCCAGCACCTATCATAAGAAGACTGTGTACACGTTAGCCTGGGGACCTCCAATTCCCCCTCTCTCTTTTGGTGAGTTTTGGAACCATACTATAGCAAACGGGAAGTCTTTTCACTTGTACAGGATGTGGATACTGTGGAGATGGCATGTCAGCCCTCCTGCTGAGTCAGTGTGCATTGGGTATGATGCCTATGCCCTTGGAGATTTTTTAATGGATTCATTCTCAAGAAGGAATGAGCAAGTAGTGACATACGCATAGACCCTGCAGTCATAATTGAGGATCAAACCTGGGACCTTTAGCACCAAACCCACCAGCCTGTACCACTTGAGCTAGACGAGCAACTGAGTTGACCCTTGTTAAATAACAAGCTCTTAATGTTGCTCAGGGCCAGCTGCTAGAGAGAGGTAAACCCCATGCACAGTCAGTGTGTTAAGAGGTGTGTGTACTTTTAATGGGTTATAGCAGGAGAATCTCTTACTGCCAAATCGCATACGACTCTTTAAATCAGAGGGTATATTTTGCTGGGAGCAATTAGCCCTACTTAGGCCTGTGTAGGAAAAGGCTGTATTTAGCTTTTATCTCTGTTGTATAGGAGGCGATGGTGACAGGCCCTCTGTAACATTATACAGCTGTGCAGGGGAAGGTATTGTCTTACAGCACAATCCTTGGAAGCTTAGTGGAGAGGCAAATGACATCAATAAAGTCATCAGAGACACTAATTCAATCAAAGTGAGTATAATTCTTTATGGGTCATGGAGTAGAAATTACTTGCATGTTAACGTTCCATCTCTGTTTTTTCTTTTCTGTCCTGCTGATGAGTCTATAGCAAATAAAATAAAGCATCTGAAATCATTAGCAATTCAGAGACATTTAAAGCATCTAAATACATCCACTTTTGTCCCTGAAGGAGTTCTTTCTCTTTCATTAAGGCAAGACAGCAGATCTTCTCACTATCACCAATTGTTTTCTGTTTTTGTAATTTATTTACCCAAGAAAACTCAGCTGAGTTTTCTATCTTGTTTTCAGAGACGTACTTGGCTTTCTAAAATTAATACTTGATTCTTATAGCGCTTTTCATCTTCAAAGCATTCGAGACATTAATTAAAATCCATAATGCCCCCCTGAAGCTGGCAAACAAGTATCCTTAACACTGTTCTGCAGATCAGGAAACCAAGGCAAAGCACTTGAAGCACAGCTCTAGGTCCTATACTCAGACCACAACTCGGTCTCATTTTTGCATTCAACTTCCTTGGGCACAGTGGGAGAGATGTGCAGAGGCACAAATGGCAGGTAGGACTCTAACATCTGAAAATCTCCCCCAAATAACTTGGCTGAGATCATAGTGAATGAATGTGGGTCAGACACCTGAGAACTCAAAATGCTCCTAGTCCTTTGCTTTGAACATTGGTCCTATTAGATCACTACCTCTCTGAGTGCAGTTTACTAATTTGTTTGTAATGAAATGCTGTTGCAATAAGGTTACTAAGCACTGCGGGGAAGTCCATCTCAAACCATACTGCAGCTGGAGCAGAGAAGGCTGTTTTAAGTGATCAGATCTGGGAAGCGGGGTGGTTAATCATGCCTTGGCAAAACAAAGAAGTAAACACAGTGGGCTAGTCCCTCACTTAGTATAAATCAGCAAAGCTCCATTGATGACTTGGAGCTTTGCTGACATACACCAGCTGAGGCTCTGGTCTAGTCTTTGACCAAAAGCATCATTCGAGATAAAAGGGTGGAAATCCATGCCTAACAGGAAACAACAAGCATCTTACATTGAGAATTACCAATAATGTAGGTCTGGATGGGGGGAATTACAACAATAGTTAAAGTCTTTATAAACTTGAAATAGAAGTTAGGAGTTTGTTCACAGAGGCTTGGATTTTCAGTGGGGTTCATAGAATATCAGGGTTGGAAGGGCCCTCAGGAGGTCATCTAGTCCAACCCCCTGCTCAAAGCAGGACCAGTCCCCAGACAGACTTTTGCCCCAGATCCTTAAATGGCCCCCTCAAGGATTGGACTCACAACCCTGGGTTTAGCAGGCCAATGCTCAAACCACTCCCCCTGGGTTAGATGCCCAGATCCCACTGGATCCCAGAGAAACTTCCTCTGAGATTTTTAGAGTCTAAATTGATAACCCTGAGTCACCATTTCCTGCAGTAATTAGTCCTGCTATAAATAGGACCTATTTTATCATCACTCAAGCATGCATCTCTGTTACAAAATGTGCTCTGGAAATCTGACATTGGGGATTCTCTTTTTATGGACTTTTTCTAATTGCCAACACTCAATTTGAGTACTGGTTTAATTCTCTTGAATTAATGGAAGGAAATAGTTTAGGGTTTGCAGCAGTTACTGCTAATAGTTCTTTGTTTTTTCTTTGGTACATTTTCTTTCTTTAGTACAAATTGCCTGCACGCACTGAAATCAGCTGGAAACCAGATGGAAAAATCTTGGCTCTTGGTAACGAAGATGGGTATGTTTTCTTTAAGGCATAGGTTAATGCTAATGTCATAGAATCATGGAATATCAGGGTTGGAAGAGACCTCAGGAGGTCATCTAGTCCAACCCACCTCTCTGATTTATCTCTGACCGTCAGCCCTGTCAGTGTATCTGAGGGAGGAGAAATTTCTTGTTTTCATGTCAGTGAAACAGTTAGTTCTACCTAGAACCAGTTATGCTGTAGGCAGGTGTTTCCAGCATGGCACTGCCAATGCATCTCAGTCCTGATCGGTAATATTCTCTACCATCCCAGAGCTGGGTCTCTCATGAGCACACACAACCCATCATGCCACAGTGTATGTTGATTTTTACAAGTGACTGATAAGGTTCAGGACGCTTGTTTTCACCTGTGACTTGAGCCAGGTTTATGGAGGTGAAAATCTCATTAATTTCTTGAATCACTCCAACCCACATTCTGCCACATACCCTGTTAATGTGCAGTAACAACAGAATATTCACATTAGGGATGAAACATAGATCCTTTAGCACATCCCAGTTTTCATTAACCTGTGAGTTTCTCATGTTGTATTTTTTGTTTGTTTTAATTACAGATCAATTGAAATATTTCAGGCTCCTAACTTGAGATTGCTCTGCACCATCCAGCAACATCATAAACTGATTAACGCTATTCGTTGGCATCATGAGCACGGGACCCAGCCAGAGCTGAGCTACATGATAGCATCAGGCTCAATCAATGCCATCATTTATGTGCATAACCTAAAGAGTGTCATAGGTAACTGCCTGGGCTTATACTTTCAGATGTTGCAGGAATGTGATTTTTTTTTCCCTCCATTCAGTATTTTCCTTTCCTTACACAACCTAGGGGGCTCTGCGACTGTGTTTCACTACTTGACTCTGAAGGGAGTTGATTTTGTCCTTTTCCTTACCTTTTTAACAATAATTATTTGTTTTGGGGTCCCATTCTCATGTTCGCTTCCCCAGGCAGCAGGGCTTGGGACTGTTGGCAAGGACTGCATGCATATAACCCCTGAACGGGGAGAGGCGCCTTGTATCTCATCAGGGATCCCTCCCAGGCCTGCGTAAGGAGCAGAATTGATAGGGAGCTGGCAACAAGGCTCTGATGGGGTGTAGTACACCCTTCTGATTGTAGAGGGAGGGTCACTTGTTTTGGTTCTCTGAAAAAGTTGCCTATTTCACATATTTCACAGTGCTGTTAATTTCCAACGTGCACGTGATGCAAGAAAAATTTCAGTTGCAATATGGGGAGAAGTGAATTAGTGTGATTATGGTATGAATGCAGCCAAGAGAAAGCAACTTTCTTTTGCTTAGTCCTTTGTGCACATCCTCTCCCAAAACTCTTGACCGAAGCTGCATTGTTGAACGTTGTAAGCCAAGCTTTCAGTACACAGGGTTCAGGTGCATGTGCAGTGGTTCACCTACATTTGCACATGCAGTTTTGTCCACTGCTTTGCTCAGACAAAGGAAGCCATGCCCCAGGGTTCCTTTCCAGCTGCGAATGTGGCCTGATGTGACAGTTGCCATTCCACTGGAGTGACTTTTCCTCCCAGCCTTATTGACCTCCAGTGTTTGCTTTCAGAGAGCTCTTCAAAAACCCCTGTGACGATAACAGAGCCTTTTCGAACTCTGGTGGGGCACACGGCTAAAATCACCAGTCTGTCATGGAGCCCACATCACGAGGGGAGATTAGTATCTGCTTGCTATGATGGCACAGCACAGGTATGGTTGTGGGACCACTTAGTATTACATTTCTTTTGCTTTCAAATCCACCTTCCTCTGCAATTTTTTTTAATACCAAGTTGACAGCAGAGTATTTGGGGATGACTCCTTTGCCAGATAACTGTGGTATTGCTGAAAACTTCTCTGCGATAGAAATCTGCTAAAAAGGACAGCGTGATTTTCCCCTACTTTTCTGTTAGTGCCTGTTTCCAAACAGTAATCACCTTCTGTTTTTGCAGAGTGAGAGATGAAACCATTACTGGGAATCACTGTAAGTCTAGCAACTGGGAATGCAGGAGTCTGCAGGATAAAATTGTAAAGTGATAGACTTCTTGGCTTCCTTAGCAGCACCAGAGATGAATGGTGTGGAGAAAGTGAATAAGGAAATGTTATATGTAGGGATAAATAACACAAGGACCATGGTCGCCCAATGAAAAAGTTAATAGGCAGCAGTTTTAAAACAAACATCAGGAAGTACTTCTTAACATAACTCACAGTCAACCTGTGGAACTCATTGTTGTGAAGGTCAAAACTATAACTGGGTTCAAAAAGAATTAGATATGTTCATGGAGGATAGGTCCAGCAATGACCGTTAGCCAAGATATAGTCATGGATGCAAACCTGTGCTCTGGGTATCTGTAAACTTCTGACTTCCAGAAGCTGGGACTGGATGACAGGGAATGGATCATTTGCTAATTGCCCTTTTCTGTTCATTTCCTCTGAAGTATCTGGCACCAGCAACTGTTGGATACTGGGCTAAATGGACCATTGGTCTGACTCAATCTGGCTATTCTTATGTGTGTTTTTGGTTGGAGGAGAAAATGAAATAGGAAAAGTAGTAAGGACTTCCTGATGATGCCTCTGTCACTGAAATAATTGTGTAGAATGAAAATGCAGAGAACTGCACTCAACATTTTTGGAGGAAGTAGACATCTAGAACTGGTTAGAAATTGATATTTTAAAATTTGTTTTCTTCACAAGTTGGGACAGTCAAAATATCAAAATGTTCCGTGGAGTGAAAATTTCTAAAAATATTGATTGGGAAATGTAGAAACTAGACATTTCAACATTCCAGAATCAAAATATTTTATTTCAGTCTGTTGAACTGAATTGAAACATTTATTTTTGTATTGAATCAATATTAATCTAGTTCTCATGAGCTGCTGTTGTGCCTTTTTGGGAATTGTGGTTCCAGTGCCTCATACACCCAAGCTCCTCTGGGCTGCACTCCCTGGCTGAACTACATCTCCCATGATGCATCATGGCAGTTTGAGCAGAGAGGAGACTGCTGTGGATTGCGTGTTAAATGTCTGATGAAGTTAAACCAAAATGTTTTGATTTGTTCAACCTGACCCCAAATTGAATATTGTGTTTAAATTTTCAAACATTTCTGGCAAAACCTGAATTTTTTAATGGAAAATTTTAACTAAATGGGAACCGTATTTTCCACTAGAAAAAAAATATTCATTGGACAGTTCCCATCCAGCTCTGTAGAAGTTCTGCAATGGAAGTGCAGAACTTGGCACTATCTTCTTATCGATCAGTACTGCACAACTCACTTATGGGAAAATATTCACACTACACTGATTCTACAGCAAGAAAACCACCACGATGCCTTAAAGATTAACTAAACATCTAAGTGCCCATGTGATGAATAAAAAAAAGTTGTTTACAGACATTCCTATTTTAGAGTCAAATATTTGAACATCATCTCCCTTTCACTTACTTGCCAAATTTTGGACCTAAAGAGGAAAGAGAGACAGACGCACATACAACTATCTCTGTTTTAGATGCCAGTGATCACATCTCTCAACAGAAGGAAAGTGCAGAATCCTGGCCTGAGAGCAAGGGAATGGGTTTTCAAATAATATATTTGCAACGTCGTCTGATCATCTAGTTGAAGTCTGAGTTTACACTGTGGATAACAGAAGCTTTGATCTTATATTTCAAAACACATCCAGTTTCAAGTCTGCAATGCTTTGCATAGCATGAGATATCTCTAACAAATAAAGGCCTCTTAATTTGGCATCCGGTCTTCTGAAGGTATCATCAGTTTTGACACTGAAACTTTTCAGGAGTGTGTTTTGAATTATTAGACTCAATCACTTAATCCTATTAGAGAACTCCTTAGCTCTAGGGTTATTTATGGGGTCTTTTTCATATCTATTAAGGGATATTCTTTTGTACCATGTTTCTGGACCGTGCTTAATAGTTGCTGTGTGTTTAAAGCCCTGCATTTTAGTAATGGTAAACTGATTCACAGGTTCAGTGCATCGGCGTCTTTCATCAGCACTTTTGGATCCTTCAGGATGAAAGATGTTACGTGAATGTACAATTGTTATCAGTAGCAACAAAAGGGAGTATTCAGCATCTCCTTCTGTGTGTTGGGTTTGGATTACTGGTTCTTGAAACATTCTAGACTACTTTGGAGACCTTTCAGTGTAAAGCTGCTGGTGATGGGTGAAGATGATGATGCAGAACATTAGAGGAATATCCGACTTGTTTAGGTATTTGGTTTCTCTGAAAAACGGCTTTTGTTTTTAGGTATGGGATGTTCTGAAGGAGGAGCCACTGTGCAATTATCGAGGGCACCGGGGTCGGCTGCTTTGTGTTCAGTGGTCACCAGTGGATCCAGATTCTGTTTATACAGGAGCAGATGACTTTTGTGTTCATAAATGGCTAACCTCAAAGCAGGAGTATACCCGGCCCCCTCAAGGTCAGTATACCTGAGCAGAGGATTCTGTACTGGGCAGGTGAGGGGATAGGAGTAATGAAATAGTGGTAATATTTGTTCTAAATTCAAATTTGCCCTTTAGTTCTTAGGCAGACCCTTAGTGTCCTGGATCAACTGGAGCTGTAGATGGGACCTCCAGCATTATAGTCTAGGAAGTTAAGCCAAAATGGGAGCTCTGCTCTCCAGAGGTGACGTGCTGATATCTAAACAGATTGCTCTTTCTCATAGACATAATTATTGCAATCTTTTCCAGGCAAAAAGAGCACAGACTTGGAGAAAAAAAGGAGCTCTCAACCCAAACCCAAAGCTAAGAAGAAGAAAAAGCCCGTGGGGAAGGTTCCAGCAAAGCAGGATGTGAGCGACACAGTGAATGGAGAAGAGGTTGTAGACAATTTGTTACATGAGAATGGGATATCAGACCCTGAGGAAGAAAAGGAAGTGCAGGAGTTCTCTGACAAGGTCTCTCTGGCAGGTAATTACCCGTCCCAACGTCCTCTTAGTTAATGGAAGAGGCTTAGTAGCCTGCAGAGCTAACCTGAGATCATGGTCGTGAGATAGCATGCCCATGGGCCAGATTCTCGGATGTGCCTGGGACAGCTGAAGAAGAGAGGGTGGCTTTGTGCCACATTCGTGCCCCTCTCAAGTGATCCTGGAATCAGCCAGGCTCTGGTTTGTCCCTTGACCAAACTTGGAGCACCTTTTGCAGATTCCCTCTAGATTACTGATTTCAATTAATACTTCAAACTACAAGAAGTTAAACCTACATTGGAAACAAAGATGCTCAACCCATCACTGACACTACATTAAACCTTATAGCTTCTTGTTTCTTTCATTCATTTAATCCCACAGTTTCGAAGGAGCTCCCTTTGTGTCCACGTGTTTGTTCTGTGTCTGACCTGCCAAAACCTTTCATGAACCATAAAACCACTCCCGTGAAAAAGGATCACCCTAAAGAGAAACCAGGTTAGTACATTTCATGCACAAGTGTCATGACACAGATTGAGTTTAAGGGACCAGACAGAGCCACCACACTTTGAGGCTTGTTTCCTGTAAAAGAGCAGCTTCCCATATTAATGTTACATCAGCTAAGCAGTGTCTGGAGCGAGAGCTTTCAGAACTATTTATCATGTTAGTTCAAACTACTTTTGATTTAACTGACCAGCCAAGCAGGAAAAATGGCTAAGTTTAGTGTGATATGTGAATGTCTCAGTGCATGCAGCTTCTATCTTCAGTGTAAACCAGGAGGCAGAAAAACATTCGGTTTGTGCATAGTGATCAGTATTCATAAGGCAGAAAGACCCTAAAACAGGTGTCGGGGTGCTTAGGCATAGTTTCTACAGCACCCTCAGTTTCCATTTCTTACTCTGTCATGAGTTGGTTTCTTTTATGGGAGGGAGAGAAATGATTATGGCTAGTGCTGGAACTATGCAACAATGACTAAAATGTGACTAACTTCATTCCAGTCCCTGATGCCTCTGTGAAGAAGAGAAAACCTCGGTCTATCCTACCCATCAGCACATCTATGGACCAGAGGTCGAAAGACGAATTGCATCAGGACTGCTTGATGCTGGCTACATGCCTAAGATCCAAAGGTACAGGAGACGTGCTGCACTGAGAGCTGCACTTCCTCTTCCTGCTCAGCTAGGGCATTCCACTCCACCCCACCCCAAAAGGATTTTGGCCAAGATTTTCACAAATGAGTGTCAAAGATAGGGCTCCTGGATCCATATCAAGGCACCTAAATATGGCTTTCGGAGATGGACTTTAGGCATCGCCTTGTGAAAATCTTGGCTGTTACATAGGAATGGGTGAACAAATCTTGTTTTATTCTTCCCATAATGCTTCATTCTTCTGCCATTGTGGCCATTTTTTTGAGACTGGGGGATTGGAATACCCTTACAGTACTGGGCACATTCTAATCTGGGGTCTAAACAGTGCAGGTAGGAGAAAACTTTATACCATAGGTGTGAAAATTCATGACTTTGGCTTTCCCCGTAAGTAGCCTACTCTGTGTTTGTGTTACAGATTTTATTGTTTACAGCAAACTCAAATATTTATTGATTCATAGCAATGGATTAGTGTCAAACACAAGATTATGACTTCATTGCACGAGAAATTGGGCTGTGAGGGAGATGTCTCTGTTCACACAATGATTTACTTAGATGAACAGGGCACAAATCAAAATACTAACTGAACTTGGTTTTGATAAATATTCTTGATCCACCCTGAAGGTCCTTTAAATCGGATATAGAAGTGGCGAGCATATGAGAACCAATTAGATCTGTTTTGTATACAGGCCAGGGAGCAGAAGCCATCTGCTATACGTATTTTTGAAGGTAAAGTGGAGTGTAATTATACAATGGATTTGAAGCTCTCTCTCTCTCTCCTCACTGATAGGCCTGAATGAGGGTTTGGCCCCAGACTCAGGGGATCACGTTCATTTGGGGATGTTTACAGATAGAGCTGCACTGTATAGGATGATGGAGGTGGAAGGTAAGTGGGATAATGAATGAGGTGTGAATCATGTCTGATTGTTTCCGTTATCCTCCAGATATGGAGAGCAACATGAATCTTGTTTAATTTGTGAATGTACTGTCCATTAAAACAAGGGTGCAAGAGCACTGGTTGGAGCCAGGCTTGGTGCTTGGATGAAGACATTGTGCTTGCTTCTCTCAAATGCAGACTTGCAGCCTCTGTTTTAGTCCTGGGTGAACTCACTTTCCCCTGTGCATTATAGGGCACTATTGGTTCGGTACCAGCATGAGTGCAAGAGGCATGTTTGTTTCAAATAGGAAAAAGCCACTTGGAGAATGGGCACTCGGAGTTGTTTCAGCAGCTCATGTTGTGGAAAGGAGATCTGAAGGGCATCCTCCAGTCAGCTGCTGAGCGGGGAGAGTTGACAGACCAGCTGGTAGCAATGTCACCCATGGGTATGTTTGTTCTTCTAACATGTGAGCAAATGGATTTAGCTCTTAAGGGTATCCTAGTGTTAGTTGTGCAGGACCAGAAGCAGGTCTTGTCTGTAACACTGTGCTAACAATACCTGCATACAAAACAGACAGACAAAAATCCCCATAGACAATCTCTGGGACTGGGGGAGGAGGGAAGGATGCCCAATGAATTCCTTTTGGATTCCCAGACAGGGCAATCATCTACTTCCAAGCACAAAAACAAATTGTCCTCTGACATGTGATGGTCCTTTCAGTCATTTGATTTTTGTTTATTTAAACTTGTAAGAACTGATCCTGGTACCGTCTAGCCCTGTGGTCACTTCCAAACCTTTTCCCTGTCCCATTGCTTAGGTGACTCAGTTTAGAATGTTTAAAACATAACGAGCAGAAAAGGGCTATGTGCAGAAGTCGCCGAGTTTAGAAGTCAGTTTTACAGGGAATCCTTCCTAAGTGTAAGTCCTTGTCTTTAGCTGTGCTACCTTCTGTATTGCAGCTGGCTATCAGGCCTGGGTGTGGACAGTAGAAGTTTTCGCGAAACAGCTGTGCTTTCAGGAACAGTATGTCAAGGCTGCCTCCCATCTCCTCTCCATTCACAAAGTGTACGAGGCTGTGGAGCTACTGAAAACGAACCATTTTTACAGGTCACTGCACTGGACCATTTTGACTGTTTTTAATGCAAATGGAGAGGTCTGACTGTTGTCAATTTCACTTCTTGGCTCTGATGTACTAGTATGGTACTATAACATCTGAATCACGGATGTTGCAGGGGACTATTTAAAAGGAACTAGACAACTTAAAAATCAGACTTTTGTCTGAATTTATATAACTACTGCTACAGGTAACTCCTAAAATCACTGTAACTGAAAGAAATTAGAGAAAAGATAATTAATTTCTTTCTTTTGTGAATTTGGCAGTGCTTTGCTTTCAGTCAGTCCCACTTTTTCCTTGTTTCTTGACTGAGAAAACATTTTACAAAATAGAGAAATAGACAAAATCATAATACTTAGTGGGCCAGGGGACCCGGGCAGGTTTTTCGTCTGTTAAACTACTGTTAACTCATTATTACTTTAGTTTACTGGATTTCAAATTGGTGTTCCTTTTTTAAATTAAATAGGGTGCAGTGAAATAACAATGCATGGAAACATTCTCATTACCATTAGTTATTGTAAACAAGATACATATTTTTAAATAAACTTTCCCCTAGTCATACCGCATTGCAGACCTAGCCAGGTGTGTTCACATTTTTTGGTTTCCACAGAAGCATCAGGTATTTGCAGCTACTGGAGGCGGAATCCCATAATTAATGGAACCAATAGCTTGATCCATTGAGAGAATTCTCTCCTACATCTTGGGCCTAAAATACTTGAGCCAGTTTCCTTTTGAAACCCCAGGGAGACTGTGGCTGTGAAAGGAGTAGGCATAAGTGTGTGGTCTTGTATGCAGGTAATATTTTAAACTGGATTCTCTCATAAGCGTTTCTCTTGTTTGCCTCAGGGAAGCGATTGTAATTGCCAAGGCCAGATTGCGTCCAGAAGATCCAGTCCTGAAGGATCTCTACACCTGCTGGGCAGCAGTACTGGAAAAAGATGGTCATTATTCCACAGCAGCCAAATGGTAGGTGCCAGCAAGAAGGGAACAACATTGTCTTACTGGCTAAAAGAGAGGACGTTCCTAGCTCTTCTTGAGAGACTATTCTAAACATAATGGCTGAGATTTTTGAGAAATTGAGTGTTCGTTTTGGTGGCCCCATCTTAAGTTTTCAGAGAGAGGAATGAGAGATAAAATATATTACCTCACCTACCTTATGGGACCAACTTCTGTTGGTGAAAAAGACAGGCTTTCGAGCTCCACGGAGCTCTTCTTCCGGTCAGGGAAAAGTACTGGGAGAGTCACAGCTAAATGCAAGGTGGAAGAGATTGTTAAGCATAAGGAGATAACATATGTTGCAAGAGACCATTCAAAATGAAGTAGGCGTTTAACACCTCTGCAGTCATAGGACATAAGTGGGATACAGACTTGTAGCAAGCCATAAATCCAGTGTCTCTGTTGAGGCCAGGATTTCTGGTGACTGTAATTACACGGCCCTGATTACCTTAGTATCTGAGCACTTCAGTCTGTATCTTCACAGACCCCTTTGAGGTAGGAAAGTGCTGTTATCTCCATTTTACAAATGGGGAACTGAGGCATGGAGACTGAGGCCTGCTGTACACTACCGAGTTAGGTCGATGTAAACTCTACACTGCTGAGTTATGCAAGCGTCTACACTACAATGTCACTCCTGAAGTCGCCCACTACACTGACTTAATAACTCTACCTCTGTAAGAAGCACAGTGCTTAGGTCAATATAGTTAGGTCAGCGCAATGTCAGTGTAGACACTGCTTTGACTGCTCCTGCAGCCCCTGGTGGCTGACCGCCCAGAGCCCGCAGCTTGGGGCTGGCAGCTCTGGGCAGTCAGTGCCCCTACTGTCCATTAAATCGGTGGAAGTGCGCCTGGTGAGGATGCATACCACTGACAGAAGGAACATAGGGTAGCCAAGAAAAATCTATTACTGCTGTGATTGTATGTTGACTTAAGTCGACTTAATTTTGTAGTGTAGACTTGCCTTGAGTGAATTTCATGCAGAATGTCTGGGGTGGAGCAGGGAACTGAACCCAGCTCCCAAGTCCCAGGCAGGCATCCCAACTGTTGGGCCATCCTTCCTCCACCTCAGCTGTATCCAACTTGAAACTCCCACCTGAGGCTCCCAAAGTCACAGATCACTTTTGAAAACTGTGGTCAATCTGTCTGAATAGTTGTACCTCAACCCGCCAACTTTCTCATTTGGTGCCGATGCTGACTTCTGAGTTTAGGTGGTGATCTGATGTCCATGCTTCATAAAGGATGTTGCGAAAATTGGAAAGGGTTCAGAAAAGAGCTACGAGATCAGGAAAAACATGTCTCGTGGCAAAAGACTTCAGAAGCTCAATCTATTTAGTTTATCCAAGAGAGGCTTAAGAGGTGACTTGATATGGCTGACAAGTACCTACGTGAGGAGGAGATTTCTGATACTAGAGGGCTCTTTACGCTAGTAGAAAAAGATCTAACAAGATCCAGTGGTCAGAAACTGAAATTAGACAAATTCAAACTAGAAACAAGGTGCAAATTTTTAACTATGAAGGTAAATAACCATTGAAACAACTTACCAAGGGACTGGATTCTCCGTCACTTGAAGTCTTTAAATCAAAATGGAATGTCTTTTGAAAAGATACGGTACAGCTTAAATAGGAATGGGCAGGTATAACTTTCCTCCCCCAGAATCTCTTCTTTCCTATGCCTGGTGTGCATGCCATCAGTCATTTCACTTCAAAGTATGCAGAGATATCTGCAGGTGATGTGACTGCAGGTTTTCCCCTTGGAGTCCTGCACCAGATCAGCTGCCACCTGTTTGCCATAGATCTTTTGAAAAGGGAAGGTGAGGACAGCTCTCAGAATGAAGAAGTTGGGGGGAGAGAGAGAGACTACTCCTACAGCGCAGGTTGTGGTTGCTGCAATATGTAGTAGGAAAATGACAATACTAACCTGCTGCTAATTAGTTTTCATCTCTCTCTTTAGTTACCTGGCGGCTGCCTCTCCCTATGATGCAGTTAAAGTGCTGGCAAAAAAAGGGGATGTGGCATCCCTTAAAACGGCTGCAGAGCTGGCTCAAATAGTTGGAGAGAAGGATCTGGCGACAACGTTTTCTTTCCGATGTGCTCAGGAGCTGCTATCGGCCAGGAATTGGGTGGGGGCACAGGAGGTCCTTCAGCAGCAGGAAAGCTTATTGGTGAGTGTGCTTCCCCCTATAGCAGGGGTGGCCAACCTGAGCCGGAGAAGGAGCCAGAACTTACCAATGTACATTGCCAAAGGGCCACAGTAATACATCAGCAGCCTCCCAACTGCTCCCACCCACCGGCAGCCCCACTGATCAGCGCTTCCCCCTCCCTCCCTGTATCTCCCGATCGGCTGTTTCGTGGTGTGCAGGAGGCTCGCGGGGGGGGGGAGCGAGGGCACAGGAAGGAGTGGAGTGGGGGCAGGGCCTGGGGCAGAGCAGTGAGCACCCCCCAGCACACTGGAAAGTTGGCGCCGGTAACTCCAGCCCCGGAGTTGGTGCCTATATTAACTTCTGAAGAGCCGCATGTGGCTCTGGAGCCACAGGTTGGCCCCCCCTGCCCTATAGCAACAGGTTCCTTCCAGATACAGACCCACTTAGCAACCACTTGCCTTGCATTAGAACAGCCTCCAGATATTGCAGTGATCCCTTCGGGGTTCTTCCTGACTGAAAGGTTTTGCCCGAGGTTTATTTCTATAGCACCGTGTGTGTGTGATACTTTGCAGACATAAGCAAAGGGTCCCTGTCATGGGTGGTTTGCAATCTAAGATGGATAGGTATGAGTGAGGATATCCTAACATGGAGGAGTGGAAGGGGACCTAAGCAGAGGTCAGCAGTGGAAAGCATAAGTAGTTCAGTATCTTCCTAAAAGATACCCACTAGCTCAGCCAAGCCTTAATATTGCAATTAGTGGGCGAAATTCTCTGGCCTGAGTTCTGGAGGAGGGCCGACTATATAATCATAAGGGTCCCCTTCTGGCCTATAAATATCATTCCACAGTAGCGATGGCTGGAGCATGGAGCTTGTGAAACAAGATTTCACTGAACTTACTTGCCAGGGGGGTTTATTCAATCTGCTGTCATATCATTGAAGGTTTTTCTTTATCCTCCAATTTAGCAACAGTTCAGCGCATTCTTCCATTTCGCTTGCAGGGACAAAGACTAGTTTTCTGCCTTAATGAATTGCTGTGCAAATGCCTTAGTGAAAGGAACCCAAGTGAACGGAAAAGCTGCTCCCTGCCCTGTTACCACAGCTGGGTTGTGAGGAACCAGGGCTCTTTCCTGGAGATGGTGAGCGAGGTGTGGCGGAGCGTGTTCGGTGTGAATACCACTGAACAAGCCAAGACTGTATTTGAGCAGCTGCACAGTATTGAGTATCCTCCTGCCACCAGCAACACACATCCCAAACAGGTAATTTATTTAGAATCTGTGCGTACTAGCACTTGCGCCTCTGAAAGTGGGGAGAGGGTGAGGTAATAGACTAGAACCTTGATTTTACAAATGCCAATCTTACGATCGAGCAGTTATATGAACCATTTTCCCCAAGGTGGGGAGGGAGGGAGGGAAGAATCACATAATGAAAATGTCTGTGAAGAACAAGTCTTCCCGTTCCGGTGCCTTCATTGCAGTGGTGTGAAGGGCGAGAAGAAAGTGAGGCAGTGCCCCGACCCATACTGCACCTTATGCAACAGACCTACAGTGATTTTGAGATGTTCCATTTAATAAGTTTTTGATTTTTATGAACTCCTCAATCTCCAGTAGGGAGAATAGGGGTTCTACTGTAATGCAAACGCAACTTTAACTATAGGACTGGGGTCACAACAGCACTAACTATTCACTGTGTGGCAGATTGGATTAGCTCCCACGACCAGGTTGATGGTTCAAGACTGTATAAATAGATGCTAGGAGGGGAAGAGTGCTCTTAGGGCTTGTCTACATCACCCGCAGGATTGTAAGTGAAGTTGCGTAACTTAGATCGATCTGCCCCCTCTTCCTCCCCCAGTGTAGACCAGACCTTAGCGTTGAAGTACTAGATTGGGACCCAGGAGGTCTCAGTTCAGTGTCCAGCTCTGCTCCAGACTCCCTGTGTGACTTTGGAGGAGTTACTTAACTTTTCTGTGGTCCTGTTTCCTCAGCTGTTGAAAGGGTGCATGCTTGCCATTGTAAAGCCCATAGTCCTACTTGCTGCTCTAAAGTGCTTTGACCTCCTCAGCTGAAAGAGGATCTGTACATTGTAGCAGAATTAAGTGGGGCATATGTTAAGGTTGGCTGGGGTTAAGTGATGTTTTGAGGGACTCTACTGGGTTCCTTTTGCAATGAAAACAACCTGTAAGCCTTGCATATGGCTGCACTTCTGTTATCCTGAAGACTCCTTCATGGCTTGCAACAAAACTCTTAACAAGGACTCTGCTGCTTTCTCTAGCTCCTGTTCCATATCTCCCATGATCTGACCCTAGCAGTGCTGAGCCATGAGACAGCTGCATGGGATGAGGCAGTAAAGGCTATTCTTGGAGCTGTGACCCGCAGCTATGATGCCGGAAACTTTATTCTTATGCAAGAAATCTGCAATCTCCTCCTTCCCAAAGGTAAAGCTGCTCCTTCAGTTTGCTGGCATTGTGAGCAGCTCTTCAGTGTGGGATCTCCATAAACGCCAGTCCCCTCAGTGGGCTTTGCTAGGTCTTAGTAGAACTCAAAAGAAGGAGACATTCCCATCAGCACATCCACACTCACACTAGTTAGGCTAGAACATTGTGTAAGGGTGATCGACTCTCCAACTTCAAGATGTAAACCAGGGGTCAGCAACCTTTTGGAAGTGCTGTGCGGAGTCTTCATTTATTCACTCTAATTTAAGGTTTTGTGTGCCAGTCATACATTTTAACATTTTTAGAAGGTCTCTTTCTATACGTCTATAATATATAACTAAACTATTGTTGTATGTAAAGTAAATAAGGTTTTTAAAATGGTTAAGAAGCTTCATTTAAAACTAAATTAAAATGCAGAGCCCCCCGGACCAGTGGCCAGGACCCGGGCAGCGTGAGTGCCACTGAAAGTTAGCTCGTGTGCCACCTTCGGCACTCGTGCCATAGGTTGCCTACCCCTGATGTAAACCAACCACTAACTGCCTGGGGTTAGGAAGAAATTTTCTCTATAACCCGGTTATTCCATAATTGTCCTCTGCAGGGTTACTTGCATCTTCCTCTGAAGCATCTGGTATTGCCGGAGTCAGAATACTGGCTAAATGGACACCGGGGGTGATCCGCTATAGCAATGCCTATTGTATAATTTAGCTTCCAAAACATTGGAATTTGTGGGGGTCTCTGTAAATGTTAGGAAACTGTCCCTAACTGCTCACTGCACTTCAAAGCTAACTCCACAGTGAATCTGGGCCCCCTGTGTAGCTTTGCAAAATATGGGCATTGGGCAGTTCTGTGTATAGTTTTGGAGAAACCCTTTTAACACAGCTCTTTTCCAATCCCCTTTCAGGCTGTGATCACCTGAGAGACCATCTGGACAGCACAAACACTCAGAGCATGGCGGCTTACAGAAGTTTAGAGGGCTTTGTGGCTTATGGGCTGCTGTATGATCTATGGTGGAACCTACCCAAGGATTCCCTTGTCTCAGTACAGGCTGTGCTCGATTCTGTGCCATGTCCTAGTGAGCAGACAGCTGTTAACCAGAGCTACCTTACAGCTGTCTCTTCCCCTGAAGAAACTACTAATCAAACTGAGATGGAAGAAAACCTACCCAGCGCAGACCATAACAGCAGGACAGAAAGAAACAGAACAGATAGCTTAAGCGATTTGGGGGAGAGGCAGTTGAAATTGAATGGCTATAAAATGCTCCTTTCTGAAGTGCATGCTGCTTTGCAGAGCACCCAGAAGGATGTATCTGAGGTCCAGCAGACATTGGCAGACATGATCCGCCAGCACCAGCGGAGCAACCTCCAGGAAAGCATAAAAGACGGCGCGCAGGAAAGCAAGATGCATGTGAGCTCTGAGATCGAATCAGATGGGCTGGTGCCCCCAAGCAGCCAGAGCCAGTGGTAGGTTTCAAAACAGCAAGGTGCTGAGTGAAATCAGATTCTGCTTTCTCAGTTTGCAGTTGCTCTGGCCTCTAGCTTAATTCACTCACTGTAGCAGTCCTGAGAAACTAAAATCACCTGAAGCTGTTCACAAGCCATTTCAAAAACTTGAACAAATGAGAATTCACGTCCGATGGCAAAGGATTGTCGGAGAGCTCTGAACTGAACTGCCACACTCCTAAGCTTACTGTAGATGAGTAAATGCCCTTAAAATACAAAATGCCTTAATGCTGCCTAGCTTAAGCAATGCATGAGAATGGAAAGGGCATGCTAGATGGAAGAATTTCTGTCTCTCCATTGGTGCATGATTTGTTTGGCCTGTGTCATTCAAGAGTTGTACGTGGCCATGTTTGGTTTAGTTCACCCGTCTCCCCTGCTTTGAAGGTGGAGACAGTACACTTAGGTAAAGCAGTTATTGTAACATATGTTATTCTCTTGACAGTAAAGAAGCAGCAAAGGAACCAGTTTCCCTGCCTGAGCTGATGAAACAGCTTACAGAGGCAAACCAGAAATTAGCAGAATTTCCAGAGAGTTTAAAGGTAAGGTTTAAAATGGGAAAATACAGGTCAATAAGATGACAATCTTTGGTGCTTGCTAATAAGGTAGTTTCTTGGCACTTGAAGTGTTATGCTACTATTGCGCTCTCCAGTTCTGCAAGTTAACGGCCTCTGACTTCTGTGCACCGGGAAGCAGCAGTCTAGATTTAGGTTAGTGTAGAGATGAAACACTTGAGCAATCTCAGTATCCTGTCTTTGCCAGTGGCCGGTGCCCGATGCTTCAGAGGGAATGAACAGATCAGGGTAATTATTAAGTGATCCATCCCCTGTTGTCCAGCCCCAGCTTCTGGCAGTCAGAGGTTTAGGGACAACCAAAGCATGGGGGGTTGTGTTCCTGACCATGTTGGCTAATAGTTCTTGATGGGCCGATCCTCCACAAACGTTTGGGTTTTTTTTTCTTTTGAACCCAGTTATACTTCTGGCCTTCACAACATCCCCTGGCAATGTGTTCCATGGGTTGACTGGGTGCTGTGTGAAAAAGTATTTCCTTTTGTTTGTTTTAAAGCTGCTGCCTATTGACTTCATTGGGTGACTCCTAGTTCTTGTGTTACGTGAAAGAGTAAACAACACTTACTTTCTCCACACCATTCATAATTTTAAGACCTCTATCATATCCCCCCATATTTGTCTCTTTTACTAAGATGAACAGTCCTAGTCTAATCTCTCCTCACATGGAAGCTGTTCCATACTCCTAATCTTTTTTGTTGCCCTTCTCTGTACTTTTTCCCAGTTCTAATGTATCTGTTTTCAGATGGGGTGATCAGAACCACGTGCAGTATTCACAGTGTGGATGTACCATGAATGTATGTGGAGGCATTATGATGTTTTTTGTCTTATCATCTATCCCCTTCCTAGTGGTTCCTAACATTCCATTTGCTTTTTTGACTGTCACTGCACATTGAACAGATGGTTTCAGAGAACTGTCCCTAATAAGTCCAAGATCTTCGTCTTGAGTGGTAACAGCTAAAGTACACATCATTGTTTTGTATGTATAGTTGGGATTATGTTTTCCAATGTGCATTACTTTGCATTTAGCAACACTGAATTTCATTTGCCATTTTGTGAGATCCCTTTTTAAGTCTTTGCAGTCAGCTTTGGACTTAACTATCTTGAGTAATTTTGTTTCATCTGCAAACTTTGCTACTTCACTGTTTACCCCTTTTTCCAGACCATTTCTGAGTATGCTGGACAGCACCGGTCCCAGTTCAGATCCTTTAGGGACCCTACTGTTTACCTCTCTCCACTGTGGGAACTGATAATTTATTCCTACCCATTGTTTCTTATCTTTTTAACTAGTTTCTGATCCACTGAGAGGACCTTCCTCTCATCCCATGACTGCTTATTTTGCTTAAGAGTCTTTGGTGACGGATCTTGTCAAAGGCTTTTTGAAAGTCCAGGTACACTATATCTACTGGGTCACATTTGTCCATGGCACAGAGACTGATTTAAGCTATGCTCTTACTATTCAACCAAGGTATTTTTACCCATAGAGATTCTATGATACTGCTTGATTCATTTAAGATTTTTACTATATTTGACTTTCACAGATAGTGCCACTTCCCCACGAGCACAACCTACTCTCATTCCTGTATATTTGGTACCCTGGTATTACCATGTCTATTAATTATCATAATTCTACCACGTTTCTGTGATGCCTATTATATTAATATCTTCATTTAATACATGAACTTGAGTTCATCCATCTTTGTATTTAGATGTCTTGCATTTGTAGACAAGCACTTATAAAATTTGTCAATAGACTGATGTAATTGAATGGAACTCTTTTTTCATTGTTCTACCTGTACTTTTATCAGCTTCTATCCTCTCTGGTTTTGTAGGATATAAAGTATCCTCCTTAATAAATCCTCCCCTAAGGGATGTGTCTGTCCTCCACACCTGTGAGCTTTTCCCTATGCTTTAGTTTAAAAACTCCTCTGACCTTTTTAATTTTACATGCCAGCACTCTCATTCTGTTTTGGTTTAGGTGGAGCCCATCCTTTCCATCTAGACTCCTCTGTTCCCAATAAACCTAAATCCCTCTTCCGAACACCATCATCTCATCCATGCCCTGAAACCCTGCAGTTCTGCCTACCATGGACATCCTGGTCTTCAATCTCTTACCTAACAGCGGCCTTGAGGACCTCTCTCTCCAAACTTTGCCCCATGTCACTGGTTCCTACATGTATCTTGACCAGTGGCTCCTCCCCAGCACTACACAAGTCTGTATAGATGTCTCGAGAGGTCTGCAGCTTTGCACCTGGCAGGCAATTCGCCATGTGTAAATAAATACTTCTTACTAGCTCAGCAATAATAACAGCTGAAATTAAATGATTAACACATGATATTTAAAAAAAAAATCAATATAAACCCATGTGTGCTTAGAAGAGGGGAGTAAAAGTAGAAGGTGGCTGTAGTTCCTGAATACAAGCTCAAGAAGGAGGAAACAAACTTGGCTAAACACAAATATTCTGTACTAGAAAAGGGAATGCATAAAACTGCAGCAAAAGATTTGCTTTTCCCAAGTGCTCTTCCACTTTGTGCTACTGTCTGCAATATTTCCACAGATGGTTTCCCTCTCCCTGAATTACTTTACATGCTAGTACCCCCCGCTTTAAAGAACAGTTAACATCTATGGTTCTCTTTGCAGGTCTTCCCGTTCCCAGATGTGCTGGAGTGTGGCCTTGTGCTACTTCACATTGGATCCCAGTGCCCCACAGAGCTGAGTCCAGAACTGCAGCAACAGGCCTTGGACCTGGTTAGGAAATACAGCAGAGCTAAAGTTTATGAAAAAATCTGCAGAAAGTTCTTAACGTGAAGTTATATTCAAGCCTGGGCAGCCTGAGTTACCAGCAGCTGCTCCAAGCCAGGGCTGTACTGTTCTTTTTGAAGTGAAGAACTGTCTCTGGTCACCATACTTTGGAGAATGCTTTGTTCTAGAAAATGGAGTACCAAAAATCAAGTATACAGACAGACTCCCACTAACTGTCAGTTACTAATGGCCCCTTACAGCTGCATAATTGATACTGGGCTTGTAAAAGTGGAAAGCTAGGGCCCTTTGCCTTTAATATATACATCTTGTCTAAATTAACTTTTTCTAAAAGTGTGGGGGGAGGGGAAATTATGCCAGAGGAGCCCTTGAATTTACATACACATTTGTAACCAAATTAGACCGCTACATCCACACTTTGGCAGTAAAAAGGTAGTAGTTGCTATCTAATTAAAGACCAGTAACTTGATTTAATTTTAAGCAACCTACTAAACCCAGTTTGTCTTGGGCACATGAGGTTGTTTTTTTTGGGGGGGGGGGGGAAGGGGGGTATTGCTTTCTCTTTAAATAAAAGTCTTACATTTTGAGCTTTTGAATTTATTTTGAAAGGTGGTTGGGGAGAAAAAAACCTGAGGTTATTTTTTAAGGGTATTAGTATTGAGCTGACAGTCAGGTTTTATTCACATTGTACCATATGCTACTTTAGGTTCAATTCTGTCAAACAAGAAATTTTCCTGACTAAATGAAGTCTCTTCATGTTCATCTTAGGGGAAAGGTAGGAGTGGCAACCTTTTATGAATGTTTGCTGAAGAGGAAAGTAGGTTCCTCCTGTTGCTACATTGATGGTATATTTGGCTCTAACAGTAGTGCAGGTGGGATGTAAAAATCAAGGCCTTTGGTATGTGTAATCAGTCAGCGTTAGAGGTGAACTAAGTAACTGTTGATCCTTTGTTTCATGTACAACTAGCCTCAGGATTCACATAAGGCTTTGCTTGTTTTAATTTGAAATGTCAATTCTTCCCTTGAAGCCCAGACTTTTGCCGTCACAAAAAGCTGAGCAGCAGCCTAAGCGTGTTTTGCTGAGTAAGAGTGCAGCATGCAGGTCCAGTAACCCCTGTAACTGAGACCAGCAAGTGTGCAGAAGGATGAATTTACATACAAGGGCAAGGAAATTCAGGATGAGTAAATCTGGAGCACTTGTTCTGGTCCAGCATGTAAACTTGACCTAAAGGGATAGAAGGGAAGGTTTAATAGAGTATTAAAACTGCTTTGGCAGAGCAGAGATAGGGAGCAGTATATTCATTATGCTAAGGAAAAGATCATTTATAGACCTGAAGTCCCAAATATTGGTCTGATGAACCCTTGTAGGTGGTCCACGGAGAACTAGGTAACCCTAGAATCATGGTGGTTGTGTGCAAGGCAAGATGCCTGGAAACGAGAAGAGGGTGCTATTGCTCCATAAGGAAGTGCCCTTCACCCTCTGCCAAGGCAGGCATAGCTGTGCCTGGAGGAAGCTGCTGCCCTCACCATAAGACAAAGATACAAGGGAAACAGTCAGCTTACATACTGGCAAGGCTCCAAGAGAACACAGCATAAGAAAACTCTGCTCTGTTTCTCACCTCAACAGACCGGGGAACCAACAGCCCCCATTAACATGTATTTAGGGCTGGGGTACAGCTCCCCTCTAATCATGTGTTCATTCCCTTTTCTGAACTGTAGAACCTCTCACATTCATTACAGCCAACATAATCTGTCCCAAGATACAAACTAGGCACCTGGAGTTGGTTAAGGGGTATCCCACAACCAGCAATGTGCAGCAGGTAAAGATCCATTAATTCTTAGATGAAGCACAGTTGCGTTAGTCTGTCTGGTCAATGCTGCCATGCTCATATCCTGCTGCATTTACCTATAGAAAATTTGGAAAAGTTAATGTAGAACTGTTAGTTGCTCTCCATGAGGTACTTGGCTGCAGGTTCAATAATTGCAGTAAGTGTTAGAATTAACTAGAAAAGATCAAAACCGATAAGTGGTTTAAAAAAAAATCTTTATTTTACAAAATTAAAAACATCAATAGTATTTACACACATTTTAAATACCAGCTTATAACATTTTAATCATTGCAAAAAATCAAGAATTTTTATAAGCTTGTTAAAATGCAAGACTCGGAAATAGAGTTTTAATTTGCTCTGGGCAAAAGTTTTGGGTTTTCTTTTAAACATAGTTCCAAGCTGTTCAAAAATATAGGTGTGTGCTTTTAGAATATCTAATATTTTAAAAAGTCAGAATTGTGAGCCTCCCACCCTTGGGATATTCTCTATAAAAGGGAAATCCAATTGCTTTGCCAGGCTGTTAAATAACTAAAATATAAAACTAGAGCCACTTTTTCACATTTATGCACCTACTAAACTTGCTCATGCTGTAATGAAAAGGGTAAAATCTTCCACATTATCAGGTAATATCAAGTAGCTGAAGTAAACATCAGTTTTGGTCCAAACTGTTACAAATCTTCTGGAAAAGGCAAACTTCTAGGCCATTTTAAACAATTGCAGAACAGTTTATTGTATTAATCCTATGAGAAGACAGATGAGTCTTACAGGTGGGACACACCTCTCTGGCACAACAGTACTAAAGAAAGTGGGAAATTGTACTGAATTAGGAGCTATGAAGGTGGTTGCCTTAGCTTCAGATACACCATGTCTGACTGTTACCAAGACAGATCTATTTCAATGTTTTAGCTCCAGGGAAAGTCTTTTACATTATCCTGTCCCAAAACTCTGCCATGAACGAGTGGGTCATTTCTACAGAATACACAAAGATAAAAACAAGCAAAGGGTGAGGGGCAGATGTCACCCTTACAGCCAACCAAAAAATTTAAAATAAGCTTCTTAAAGCACAATCTGCAAATGCATTTGTCTCTGATTTCACTGGCATTTCAGAACCTCAGTTGTGCTGAATATTCTGGAGTAAAGTCTTCCTTGCAGATTCAGTATATTTTAAAAGGAAGAAAATAGAGGTATATACATTAATTCTCTCTCTCTTGTCCTTGGTACTAAAAAGATGGCAAGTCACCAATGCTGCCATTGTTATAAACTCCCCTCTTCTAAGTTTGAACCAAAATGAGGAGCATCTTTTGTCTTCAGCAAATCTCTAGTCCTCATGCCAAATGCATACTGTTGGACGTCATTTGGATGAGAGAGACTGCTGGAAACAGTTTAGGACTGCAGCTGCCACTCTGGGACCATATCTTGCCGAGTGGTACCCAGTTATCACTGCTGCAAGTTGTTGATAATAGCCAAGATGCTCATCTTCTCTTGGGCTGTGTCCACATCCTCATTCTGTTTCTGTGCCACTCCTGTGCCAAGGCCATATAACCGCCCACAGTACTTTGCATCATCAATGGTGTCCTCAAAGAACAACTGTAGGGGGAAAAAATTTCTCCATTTTTTATAGTGCCTTTGACCCCAAAGTACAGCTCTGTTTAAATGCCATCCTCCACCCCAGAAGTGGCTGCAATCAACAAACCCATGGGGGGAGAAGAAATTTTTGCCAACGCTACTGAGTTTCACGACTGCTAGTCTAAGGTCTAAAGGGCTGACAATAAGGATCCAAAAATGAAAAGGCCAGGGAGTGCATGCAGGGGAGGGGAAAGTTAGGCCATAAACTATGTTCCCCTCATCTTGCTGTTAGGAGGAGGAGAGGGACCTAGGGATACCTCTTTCATTCGGAAGAATGCCATTCCTGTGAGCAGAGAGTCTGATCCTGCCTGATGCTGTCGTCCAATTCGTTGCAAATCCAGCTGATCTGCAACTTCTTGAAGGCCTCCCTACAATGAGAGAAAACACACTGACTTAGTAACCTGGAATCGCTCCCCTCCCAGTGCTACCACGTACCATGCTTCCGCTAGACATGAAGGTTAATGGCTGCCTTTAGAGTTAATCACAGCTGATGTGCCAGTATTGATTAAAAAAACAAAAGAGTGACAAATGCTAGGTCATCTGAGCACTGGAACAGCCAAGTTCTCAGTTCAATATCATAGAAAGATGACGATGAATAGCCCCATAGGTGCTAAATATTAAAAAACTTTGCAAATGTTAATACAACCTCAATGCAGCTGGGAAATAGGTACATGTTCTTCCCATTTTGCAGACAAGGGAAGTGAGGCAGAGAGGTTAAATACTTGCCGAAAGCCACACTGTCAGAATTGGGATGAGAACTTGGGCATTCCAGTGCTCAGATGACATACCACAGGAAACAACAACTCAGCTCTGGGGAACGGAAAAACTCTGGGACTGGAAGTTGATGAACTGATTTCAGCTTTTAGCAGTTTTCCAAGTTATGCAGTAATTCGTTTAAAAGGAAAATGCTGATCCACGTCTTTTCAGAGAGAGGACAAGTATGCCCAGTCTCAGCAGGCTTCAGAAATAAATACCCTATGGATCCTGTGAACTATTCCCTAATTGATTAGTCAAAAGAGCAGAGGAGGTAAAACAAATCTTTCTGTCGTATGTAAATAGTGCCATTACATGGCTACACTTACCTAAAGCCAGAGGAATTACCCCTCACCACCAAATTTTAAAATATTGTACATCTGCAACCAACCCCTATTTTGGCTTATTACACACTTATGAATAGAATGTTATAAACAAGGCAAATCCCAATACGTTCTTAGCTCAACACAGTTACTGACAAGAACTAAATACCTTAAGGTTTTTGCAGCTCTTCATTAGATATTTGACATCATAGATGGATGGGAAGAAGAGGTTCAAGATATGGAAGAACTCGTGTTCCTCCTCTGGAAGCCTGGAGTCCGTCAACAGTTTCACCATGTAGCCAAAGTCATAGCCACTGAGAGAGAATTGTGCAAAAGCTGGTAAGTCAGCAGCAGCCACAAAAAAAGCAATATCCCTTCCTCACAGTGATGGCTCTCTACTGCATATCATTCAGACCCTAACATCTCAGGGGCTTATCAAATTTTACTCACTTCCCTAAGTGGGAGCGTAGGGCTTACCTCAACCACCTACCTCAAGGTAGGACTTCCTACCACTTGCCTTGTCTACCTAGTGTAAACTTTTTCCTAGTGTAAACTTGGCCTCAGTGGCTGGAGCAATGTTTAATAGGTCAGATAAGAAGGCATAAAGCGTAGGATCCCATGCCTTTTATCCTCACCTCCAGGAGTGATACCTGGGTGACCGACAGATGAGAAAGTGGCTGTGCACTTAAGTGGTTCAAGAGCCAACTACAAGAGGGGCAATTCAGCTACACAGACCTCTTCCTCTGTCCAGTAAACTTGCATACTAATGATGCTCATAAAAGGGAGAAAGCAGCACTGTGGTAGGGTCAGAAAAACAAACCCTTTAGTTTACAATGCACATGAGTTGGGAGTTTAATAAGCTGTTCCTTAGTCTTTTATTTCAGTTTTCTGTTAATAACTCCTGCTTTCAAAGGGGAAAGTTTTCAAAGTCTAGAGTTTAGGGCAAAGGAAGTTCCAACACCAGATAAGTTGGATAGGAACAGTTTGTACTTTACATAGCTGGAAAACTGAAACTAGAGTTATAAATTCATCTCCTTAAAATCTGTGTTTTATTCATTAAGATCAAAGGTGGGAGTGAATCTGACAAGAAGATTATTCATTTCGCTGCTTCAATGTTCTCTGATAAGCAACGCACTTTCAATTCCTCTGGCACCAACCTGTGAAATGAGAGCCATTTCACATTGTCGCAGAGGACTACCCCTGAGGTCATGAGCAACTCTGCAAAGTGCAAGGTATCAATCCCTTCATCCTCATGCTTCTGGAACTGCAGCCCAGAGTTTGCAAGGAGGTCTATGGAATCCTGTGAGTACATGTCCTCCCTAAAAGAGAAAGGCAGTTTTGCATTAGATGTGCTGATCTGGCAGGCTCATAGCTGAAAAGAAGAATTCTCCAAATACTTCAGTTCAAAACACTAGTACAGTGACGGACAATGGCATCACTGGACTGTTTTTTATGTCTCAGTGAACTTCATATCAATTCAGATTACAGGTAAAAGTGTTCTCTAAACTGCTGGTGCTGCAACCGCAACCAACCGTCTTTCTGGCTTATGCAACACCAACAATAGCGATTCTGCAATTGTAACTTGGTTATTAATTCCACAGCTGATGTCCAAGCCAGAAGAACCCACCTTTACTGTGTTGGCTGACAGTTTCTGAGCATTGTTGTCTCTGCTAGTTAGCAGAAGCAAAACAGATTATTGTCACAGAAGTGAGCAGATGTGGCTCAAATACGGTCAGCAGAGTTGTGAGAGTAAAGGCCATTGCACATCTCTGCATGTATTACTCTCCTTCATCTCCAATGCCATTTGAGAAATCAAGTTATATTCCCCCCCCCCCCCAATTATTGCCTATTCTGTGGCTTCCCAAACAAGACCAGGAAGGAGGAGAAGGGATGCATCACATAGAGCTTGGCAGGAACAGGATTTTCTGTTTCACAAGTTAATTTTTTTCCCCATTCTGAAACAGAATGGGAACAATGATTTTGAAGTTTCCCACAAAATGAAATCTCAAAACAAAATTTGTTTGGGGTCAATCAAAATGTTTCATTTGTATTGACATTTTTAATTTTAAAAATTGATATTAAAGAAATATCAAAACAAAAAGCAGATAAAAAATACAGAAACATTCCATTCCAAAAGTGATAAACCAGAACATTTTGACATTATTGAAAGGCTTTGTCTGTTTTGTTCAAAATGAAATTTTGCTGGAATTAATGCATTTCTACAAAATGTTTAGCTTTCAAAAAATTGCCATTTTCTGACAGAAAAACATTGTCACAAAATGTCCAGCCAGTTCTACTATCGTGCACACCCACCTTTTCTTTATGGCTAGATGTGAAAGGGTGCTGAAACTTATTTCTGCTGTTACATGGAGTCATGATATGGAGAAAACTGAGAATCACTGCCCTGTTCTATTTGACAAGATTAGTGCTGCTGGACAGCTAATGGAATTTGGTTAATATTCTTGGCTTAGGTCATAGCTTGTACTCCAGCACAGCTCTGGGAAAAGGCATAGATTTTAAGTGTTGCAGAACCAGAAGAGAGCAGATCTGTTATTTCTGGACAACAGAGATGGAGTTTACAGAAAATCATAACCAGGAAGAGTCTTTCAGGTTCCAAAAAGCAAATGTAAGGTACCTCAAGGTTTGGAACTAAATTATCTGGTGGTAATCTCAAGCAAGCAACATGTTATGAAGCTCAGATCCAGAGCAATATTTTAACTAGGCTTTGACTGAGTATTACAACATCTTTCATGGTGTCAGAAAGGCTTACAACTTAGTCCTTTTGTGCTGAGATCTGAATTTTCCTGGTGCAGCCTCAATTGCTGGCAATGGACATGCTGAAACATGCTGTCACCAGGTAGAAGTATAATGGGAAGAGCAGGGAGTAATGGATTGTTCTCTGACTCAGAAGACTTACGTAAGGTTGAATTTGAAGTTAAACTGCCAGGTGTTGATCCCAGAAGGATATTCCCCCTTCTCATTCGTGAAAGTTAGGCCCAGCTGGATGATTTTCAGTAGATCAACATTACACCGAAGAAGTTGATACTGATAATCTATGGAGCTGCGGAATTCTCCAATTGGCCTTACTACAACTCCTGGAAACTCTGTATCCTAGGAAAGGAGCATGAAAAGTTAAACCTTGCTATAGCAGCAAGTTGCACATTCAGTTTGACACTAGCAGCTCTCAATGCTAAACTTCCCAGCCTTTATATATATGTACAAAATTACAGTTTTTGCTTTATCAGCTTTTTCTCAATGCTGTTTACTACACAACCTTAAACCACTATACAGCAACCAGGAAATCCATACTTAGCCCCCTTAGCAATACAGATGCAGTACAGTGGGCAGGAAGGAATACTAATACATAAGATCTTATCATATTTAGAACCAAAATGTAAACTCAGACAGGAGGAGGAAGTAAGGTAAAGAAAACTTCCCCATAATTCAACTACCCTGAACCTAGAGCGATAGCTCCACATAAGAAATTTTGCCTACCCTTAAGATTTACCTGCTTTTACAAATTAGTACATTAAACAAAGGTTAAACATTTGTATGAGGGAGGTAAAGAATACTTGAGCTGAACAGCTTTTACAGCACACTTTAGAGATCCTAGGGGAGAAGTATGCACACACAACCCATCAACACTAACATACTGAAGAACAGGGTCCTTAATCTATTCTGGGCACACATACTCAAAGTGATATTATAGATCACATGATCCAAGTATTCCCATGACTCCTGTATTACCAAAATGGGATATTTTTCATTGACTGTATACTCCCATATTAAAATATGGAGGATGGATGATGTAGCTGATAAATCACAGGATGCCCACAGCTAAATTGTTCAAGCATTTAATCTCAGAATTTTACAGGCATTCCTGTCCATAACAAAACTTTCTGTATGGAATGGTAACACTGGGCCAAAGAGTACAATACCCTGACTTGATGCAACAATCACTCCATGTTTCTGTTTCCCAATCTGTCTCATTAATAATAAGCAAAATCACGTGTGTGGGGGGAGGGGGAGTCAGGAAGCTGGGAGATAAATTCAGGAAACAAACACTCGATAGGTTTACAGTCATTTCCTACTGAAGCATTTTTCTTTTCTTTGCTATGTTTTTTAAACCAGCACCACACACCGCATACACTATACTGCTACTGATTTAAACATTTGTAAAGGAAAAGTACAAAAAATTAAATACCCCTCTCTGAATGGTTTTGGTGCTTCTCAGGGAGAGTTGCCGTTTTACTTTTATTTCCCAGCCAGAAGGCTAGTCTGCTCACAGTTTTAAAGTCAAATCCTCCAATTATATTTAATAACTAGAACACCTGATGGACAATTCATACCCTTTGAACAACTAGAATAAAACTGAATTAAGTGAACAAAAAGTTTAGAGAATGCTAAGAGAAACTACAATTTTAGATAATTTCTATTTCATAAACAGGCCTTCGTTTAAAAAAAAAAAAAAGATTCTTCTGTGGTGATACAGTTTGTTAGCTCCTGCTACTATTCGCTTATCAATGGTGCCCTTTCTTTTAGTTTATAATGTTGCTACATATATCTAGAAAAAAAAAATCCCTCCTGGAATAAATCCTTTATCTCCCCAATATCTACTAAAACCTATTTTATATCTGATGACCACATGTTGTCCTAAAAACACTTTAAAAATCAGCACAGTGGTTATTTGTTTGTGATCTCCCATGTTGTGGCAGATCATCATTGCTTCTGGGAGACACTACTACTAGACAACACCCCAGGTGCCCTAAACTGATAAACTTCTGCATGAACAAAATGTAAAGAAAGAGGGACATTAATAATGGAGAAAATATATAATATATGAAAAACAGTTTATCTGGCCAGTAATGTTTGTGTGTTCTCTACTATTATTTCAGATTTGTGGGGTAAATTCCACCCACAGATATGCTCATGCATCTTCTATAGTCTAATTCAGGGGTCGGCAACCTTTCAGAAGTGCTGTGCCGAGTCTTCATTTATTCACTCTGATTTAAGGTTTTGCGTGCCAGTAATACATTTTAACGTTTTTAGAAGGTCTCTTTCTCTAAGTCTATAATATATAACTAAATTATTGTCGTATGTAAAGTAAATAAGTAAAGTAAATAAAAATGTTTAAGAAGCTTCATTTAAAATTAAATTAAAATGCAGAGCTTCCCGGACCAGTGGCCAGGACCCGGGCAGTGTGAGTGCCACTGAAAATCAGCTCACATGCCGAAGGTTGCCTACCCAGGTCTAATTTAACGGGAAATGCAAGTGTATACAAGAATTCAGCCTGAGGTATTTGACAGTCTCTTCCACAGCCCAACATCTCCTTTCTCCCTGATTCTACGTCAATCATGCATGACAGACACCAGTTTGGCCATGGAATTGTCATGTAACAAATTCTACTTAAATTTCAACTTTGAAAGCTCAAAAAGGAAGAGGTTATAGATGGGAAAGGAGGTAGCTCCTGCTTCAACACCTTTACAATCCATCCAGAGGTATGTGCATTTCAGTGATGATGGAACTGATTCATAATTACACACTTGCATAGTGGGTGCCATTAAAAATTGTCTCTTTTCTGTACCACAGTATATACAGCGCTCTCTACCTTCAAAAGGCAAATATGGCTATTGATGGTAAGTGTGGATTCGTAAAGGAATTTGGATACCTTGGGGTTTAGAGATGCTAAGTGAAGATAAAAGGGTTTGGGGTTTTTTTGTAAATACTGTAACTATGACATACATCATGAAGTAAAACATACAGATTTATGGGTTTGGTTTTTTTTAAGGTCTGAAAGTTCCCCCTACAAAACTCCCCTCCTGAAACTGTTTCTCAACAAGATTCTTGGACCTTTTAAACAAATTTATCTGAATAAGTCAACATAAGATTCGAACCCAAATCATGTTCTTTCCTATAAGGGGGCAGTATCTGGCCATTATAAAAGGCAACCAATCCTATTAGCTAACAAGTTGTGACTTGTGTGCCTGTTGCCATATATCAGCATGAAGCCAATATGAACTAGCCATTCAAAAGAAAAATATGCTAGCTACATTAAACAGCTTATAACCAACTAGGCATCTTAATTATTTTTAAACTCTATTATATGAACAAAATACCACATTCCTACTTGTTAAGCATTAACAGATCTCAGCTGCTCAACGTGGCCTCAAGCCTCACTGTATACTTGTGTGATTTCACAGAGAATCTACATAAACGCTAAGCAAGATATTGGAGGAAGACCATATATTAAAAAAAAAATCAAGTAACATTTTAAATGCCAAGCAGCTTTCCAACTGTTCCCCCACTTACTATTCAGTTTAAATTTACCTTAGAATACACTTATATTTACATACAAGCAATAAAGCTACCCCCATTGAAATTTCTCAGTTTAGTCAGGTAGGTGATCATTGAAGTACAGAATATTTACCATTGCAATGTAGCTGTAGCTGAGAACTATTTCTCGAATTTTCCTCATTTCTTCTTCCAGATTGTTTGCCCATACTTCACAGATAACCTGACTGTTCTCCACAATTGCTGCTGGCATCTTGCCGGAACTGGAGTAGAAACACCTGATGTCAAAGTTGGATGGTAAGTAGGATAGTGTAGAACTGCAAGCTGCGTAATCTAATCGGCACAGTGCAGTAAGCACGTACAAACGCGTTACTTTATATTAATACATCTCAACAAATCAGATCACAACGACAGACAGTAAGTTAGAATGGCATGTTCTTAGTTTGGGGTATCAGCTTCAGCTGGCATATTTGAGTTATTAAACTAAATTCTTTCCTGATTTTAGAATATTCTTGCAATAAGCAGTAAGAGAAAAAAGCAAAACCTGTTTTAAATTGGCAGAAGATATCCAGGACTACTAAATCCAATTGATACAAGCCAGTGTCTCTCCTTTTTTAGGTCTGCACTCCAAGTATAAGGCCTATTTCTACAAGCCTAAAGGGAATGAATACCTTAATTTTGTACAGCTTTTGCAACAGTGTTGTTCTGTTAGGGCTAGAAAGTAAGAGTAAATAGCTCCCTACTACACTGTTATTGAAACATGTGTGCTGCTCTCTGTTTCAATTCCCCAAGGCCTGTTCTACAAAGATTTTGTAGAAGTTGAACTATTCCAGTAAGGAGTGAGCTTTTATGCTGATACAGTTACATCAGTACAACCTCTAGTGTGGACAGTTACAACAGTAAAAATTATTCTGATACATTTATGGGACTAAACAGATTGGTATAACGGCACTCATTAGGGGATTGTGCTGATAGTTAAAGCAGTATGAAAACCAGGTGTAGACAAGCACTAAGATTATAGCAAGTTACAACATGCAAAGCATCTGGGGTTATTTACAGAAGCTGCAGTGAAACTAAACAGTCCACCAAAAACTTCATGAAAACACCTGCTGATCAATATTGTTTTACCTGCCAAGGAATTAAACTTTTGTTAAGTTTAATATTGTCAATGTAGGCCTTTTGGGTCTTGCCATCTCTAGTTTTCCCAGAATTTCCTTACTGCCATGACAGAGAGAAGAGGAAACACACCACCCTGGAGAGTATGCTGTTCCCATCCTTGGCTTTTTGGCAGCCTATAAGAGAGGAGATACTATCTGTGCCCCCTTATGAGTGGGCAGATCTCCACGTACATGGCATACCTGTTGGCAGCCTCAGCCAAGCCTCCCAGGATTGGTGGGCAGCTCAGGAATGGGGTACACAGCCACAGGGGAAGTTTGCATCGACTGCTTCCAGTGCACTCTGCCCCCAGCCAGAAGCACTATGCTTACTGTCTCGAGGCTGCTGTTCCCAAGAAAGAGGGCACACTGGTGATCTGGGACAAGGCCGCCACCCGGTTATCTAGCAGGAGCCTGTCTCCTGAAGGGACAGATAAATCCCCTTTCCGAAGAGGGGCTGCCACAGGCCACAGGAGGGCAGCCCTGGGCCGTGAACCAGCCCCCAAGAACCGTCCACGAGCTTTCCAACAGGGGACGGGAGCTTTCTCACAACGGAAATAAAAAGGCGCAAAAACAATCCAGAGGCACCTTCCCCCCGCTAATGTCACCCGCACTGGCAGCGCCCAGCACTAGCCCCGGGGGGCAGCGGCTGGGGGGCTCGGCTCCCCATTGCATCCTTTCCTACCCCCCCCCGCCCCCCTCAGGGGCCGTCTCACGGGGCCTCCCCCCACGGCACCTGCTCTCTCCGCCAGGGCCGTCTCCTCACAGGCGCACAGACAGAGCGCGCGGGCTGGGGAGGGGAAGCTGGGCCCTGAGCCGCCACTTCCCGCCGGCCGCTCTAGCCCCTCACTCCGCCTATGCTCGTCTGCTCCTCCCCCCCACCCCCTAAGGGCCGGCGGACCTCGCCTGCGCAGCTACGCCAGCGCCGAGCCGCGTCAGAACTTCTCGCGAGAGTTGAGGCTATGCGGGGAGGGGGGGTGAGAAAGGAGGCACGCCGCCCAACTGCCCCTGCGCACCGCTCGTTCCAACCGCGCGAGCTTCGTAAAGTGATTGGTAGGCTGCCCGAGTGCGCGTGCGCAAGGGCGTGACGGACAGCGGAGCGTCTTGTTCGAAGTGCGCATGCGCAAGGGGGGAACGGCTACTGTAACTTCCGGCAGCCGCTCTCCTCGGAGGGCCTGGTCCCAGGGCTCCTGCTCGGCGCTTCCGCTGGTGGGCTCCTGCCCTAGGCTGGAGGGGGGAGCGGCGCCAAACGCTTTGGGGGGCTCCTGGCCGGCCTGGGGGAGGCCACGCGGCCTGACCCGGATCCCAGGGGCCCACTCGTCACCGCCCCCAGCTGGGGCCTTGGGTGGCAGGTCCCCGAGCCCTGCAAAGAGCATAGGAGCGGCCATGTTGTGTCAGCCCAAAGGTCCCGCTTGCCTGGGGTGACCAGACAGCTCCGGGGAAAAATCAGCAGGGGGTGGGGGTGTAATAGGCGCCTGTATAAGATAAAGACCCAAAATGGCTATAAAATCGGGCCATCTGGTCACCCTAATCTCGCCCAGTGTCCTGTCTTCTGACAGCGGCCAGGTGCCCCAGGGGGACTGAACAGAGCAGGGAATCATCACGTGATCCATCCGTGGTCACCCATTCCCCGCTCCTGGCAAACAGAGGCTAGGGACACCATCCTGGCTAATAGCCACTGATGGACCCATCCTCCAGGAACTTACCTAGTTCTTTTCTGAACCCTGTTATGGTCTTGGCCTTCACCACATCCTTTGGCAAGGAGTTCCACAGGTTGACTGTGTGTTGTGTGAAAAAATACTTCCTTTTGTTTGTTTTAAACCTGTTGCCTATTAATTTCATTTGGTGACCCCCTAGTTCTTGTGTTATGAGGAGTAAATAGCACTTCCTTATTTACTTTCTCCACACCTGTCATGATTTTATAGCCCTCTATCATATCCCCTCTTAGTCGTCTCTTTTCCAAGCTGAAAAGTCCCAGTCTAATCTCTCATAGGGCAGCCATTCCATACCCCTAATCATTTTTGTTGCCCTTTTCTGAACGTTTTCCAATTCCAATATATCTTTTTTTGAGATGGGACGACCACATCTGCACACAGTATTCAAGATATGGGCGTACTATGGATTTATAAAGAGGCAATATCTATGTCTTAGCTATCCATTTCCTAATGACTCTCAACTTTCTGTTAGCTCCCAGCTGGGACCCTGGAGGTGACAGGACCCAGTTCTCTCCTTCCTACGGATGTTAGCTGGGGCCTTTGGGGCAAGGTCCCCATGCGAGGGTACTCACACTACGCTCCCAGCTTGCAGCCATCATCTCTACCTCTCAGGCACAGACCCATGTCGCTTTCCCTCCTGACAGGTTGTCCAGGCTGTGCAGTGCCCTGTCTACACTGAATTCCCAAGCGAGCCAGGTGATATCTACAGGGAAAAAACCTTGCGGGTAGCGAGTCTCAAGAGCCAAGGTCAACTCACGTGGGCTTATGCCAGAACGTCCCTGTAGATGTTCCTCTAAGCAAGTACATTTATTCTTAAAGTGAAAAGTATCACACTGAAATAAGAATCTGCACACATGGTAAGCAGCTTACCAGAGATCACCTGCCCTTCCCCAGTAAGGCAGGTGATCAGTCTTTCAAACCTCGCCAAGGGGATTTTCTGTGGTCACAAGTGTATAGCAGCTTTTAACTCAGAACAAGCACTCCCGTGAATCTATGAGTCACACCTTTATACAGTTTAGGCCTCTGATCTTGTCCTCATGAAACAGGTGAACAGCAGACAAAAGTCCCCTCCTACGGGGGTGCAGCTTCAAAAGTCGGGGTCCAGAGCTGTGTCATTTTCATTCATCTCCTCCCAAATTCAATTTTGTCTGGCCCATTATTTTAAAAGAGTCCTTGGAAGCTCATAATACTCCCCAGGGTTTACGTTAGTCATGTCTCCCTCTTAAGGAAATTACATACAATCCCATCATAATTTACAAACATTTGCATTTTTAATACAATGATCTCATAAGCTATGTAAACTTAATTCAATAAGGTTTGTCCAGGATATTTCTATACATGTCTCAGAAACAACAGGGCCTGGTGGACTGTGCCCCATCCCCTTAGGAGCTAGACCCATGGTGGCCCATCTGGATCTAAGCACAACCAATAGCTACAGCGGACTCCAGTCTGATCAGGGTATTTCTATCTGTGCCAGGGTTCCTTGGAGCCTACAGGCCCAATCCCAAGCCTGTTATCAAAACATCACTAACACATTCATCCCCAGGAAAGCCAGCTGCCAAAGCATAATTCCTGTCCGAGAGGACTGTGCTCTCCATTTTGCCTCTGGTTTTGCTGCTCTAAATTGGATTACGCTTGAGTCTGTCTCCAAGGGAGATACGTGCCTATCTGCATCTGGCTTTACTGAAGGCACAGAGGCCCTTGGATCCATGGGTCCCACCGTTGTTATAAAACATGACAGCACTTGCTGTTCTCTTCCCACAATTCAGGGTTAGGTGGCTTCTTTCCTCCCACTGAATCTCAGATCGGTGCCTTACTTGGACAAGTTTCCTTTCATATCAGTTTTATTTCAATATCCCAGTCCTAACATTGATCCCTTCACACAGACAGCTTTTCAAGCACTATGAAAGTCATTTATTTAACTATCACCTTCCAGCAAGTGACCTCTTCCATGTCAGCATATTCTCATGGTGTCGATCTCAAGCAAAGAAATGGAGCTTTTGTAACTCAGTATTTACTGAACTTAATCTTTGAGGTTATTAGGGATTCAAAGCTTATCGTCCAGATTAGTTGTTTTTCGTTCCCTTTTTGTTTTCTCAGCTGCATCATATAGCCCTTGATTTGCATGAGTTAGACATTACATGCATTACATGTACTCCTGGGGGAATTCTGTGCCAAAAAACTAAAAATTCTGCACATGATATTTTAAAATTCTGCATATTTTATTTGTCAAAATAACACAATATGATCACACCAGTTTCAATTATTTTGGTAATTTATTTCAAAATACCTGTCAGCGAGTATGTCTGTAACAATACAGACCAAAAAAAAAGATTCAGACAATGTTTTTTTGACAAATAGATTCCTTATTAGGCATATCAATACAGAACTTTGAGTAATAATTCATTTGAACTACAATACAGAACTGTATTTCCTGCACCCCTCAGAAGCAGTGCAAAGGCTTGGGAGAGTCCGGGGTACTGAGGGAGAGGGAAGTAATTGCTGAGAAGGAGCCTGGGTGTGGGTGAGAGAAGTGTGGAACAGGGTTTTTTGGGGTGGGGGGTTGTTAGGGAGTTGGGGAGCCTCCCCCATGCTGACCCTGGCTGACCCCTAGCCTCTCCCATTCAATCAGGCACATCTGTCCCTGTTCCTATGTGTCCCTGTATCCCCTCCATCCCTATGTGTTTCCACACCCCCACTCAGCCACCCCCTCCCCCATGTATCCCTGCACCCCCCACTTAGCCATCCCCTACCCCCACTCCCATTCAGCCATCACCCCAGTCTGTCCCCCCACTAGCTCTTTTGAACCCGTCTATGCGACCCCCCTTCCAGCAGTCCTGTGTGCCCTGTTCTGTCTATTCCTCACCCCCCCCCCGCCTCCCTCTCCCCCAATCCTGTGCCTCCTCATCTGGCCCCATGGGCAAGGTGCTGTGAAGAACGCAGACTCTCCTCCCTATCCATGGTTGGCTGCTTTGACCCGTGACCTGGCTGTCTTCTGTTCTGGCACCACAGCAGTCCCTGGTGGGCAAAAGGCATAATTGCAGCACCTGTCCTGCAGAATGTATTTTCTGTGGAGAAAAAAAAATCTGCAGGGCACATGAATTCTGTGCCTATGCAATGGTGCAGAATTCCCCCAGGAGTAGGCGCTGCCAAAACAGAACTGTCACAAGCAGTACTGAGTGTGTGTATGGCTGTATTAAACCATTGCAAGGACATGAGACAACCAATCTTTTCATGCAAAGAGTTTCCTAGATGGGTCCAAGGTTTTTCAGGAGCAATGGTGATTTTTTGTGAGGTGGATACCCATCCACTGGGAACCAAACTCATTTCTGATGGGACACTGAATAGCCAAGAAATAGGAGATGCTTTTGGTTACTGTCAACCTGGATTGGATTCAAACTAGCAACTTGGAAAGTGAAAAGCCCTTATCTAGCTCATTGCCCACCCTCTGTGCCATCCAGTCCTCTGGCAGGAGAGTGAGTCAGTCAACAACAATTTCTTATTTAAGTGACAGTTAAAGGAAAACACCAGAGTCTGGAATTTGGTGAGATTCCAATGGCCTTTCACCTACTTTTTCATGCATGCAGGATAACCCTCCCACTACAAGAACCAGTCAGAATGAAGCTCCGCTCAGTGACTCTGTCCTCACTCAGTCTGTGTATTTCCATTCTGTGCTGTGTTTCTGCTTGCGAAATGTGGCATCGCTTCTCCTTGAGTCTATGAGGCTCCAGAAAACTACAAAAAGGAAAGAGCCCCGCCCCACCACGGAGAAGTTAGTGTCAGTCAGGAGAAAATGCTATTGAAATGTAACAGCAGGTTAGCTCTGAAATAAAGTCACGGCAAGTGGCTGAGTACTAAGTGGCCCTCTAGGGGTAATGTGGGAATGGAGTTTGAAGAGCTGTCCCTCCCGCAGAACAGGGCTGGGTGAAACATGTCTGTGTGGTTATGAGTACAGGGTATTAGCCACAGACTATGGGACATTTGTGATTCTCATACTTGTGGATCTGTCTGAGCTCTAGCCACCATTAACTGAGACGCTGCTTATTTGCCTTGCAGACCTGGCAGGACTAAGTGGAAGTGTGTTGTGGTGTCTCTCTTTCTTCCTCATACAGCAAAGCCAGGAAGTGGTGATGGATAACAGCACCTCTCCTGGAGCTTGGATCAGCTGCCACACTATCTGCTGGAATAAGTCGCATTTTCTGGGCCCACACCTACATACTAAAAGTGAGGGCTGCCACAAGTTACTTCTTACCAGCCCTGCACTACCCAGTGCTCTCATGTACACCACAGACTTCACTACGTGTAAATACTATTGTTAAGCACGAGGAAATCCCAATTTAATCTTTTCTACATAGATAGGACCGATATCATGCTATAGCCCTTTTAAGTCATTGTTCTCTAGTCCTGCTTATGCAATGTGAGCGAACAGTCATAAGATCATAAAAATAACCATACTGGGGCAGACCAAAGGTCCAGCTAGCCAGTATCCTGTCTTCTGACAGTGGCCAATGCCAGGTGCCCCAGAGGGAATAAACAGAACAAGTGATCTTTTCCCTGTTGCCCATTCCCAGCTTCTGGCAAACAGAGGCTAAGGACACCATCCCTGCCTTACAAGTCAGACTTGTAGTGAAGACAGGAGGCCAAGGACTTAAGCAGCGTTGCCCAATAACTCTCCATGGTCCCAATAAATACACTTTTGACCTCTTGAATTGCACTGGTTTTAAATATTTGTGCTCAGGGCACTGGATGAGGGCAATATGCATAATCTACAAACTTATGTGTGACTTGGGGGTTGGACTAGCTGACCTCCTGAGATCCCTTCCAACCCTGATATTCTATGATTCTAACATGAAAACAAAAGTGAAAAGATTTTTAATGATGTAGCTAAATTACTTTTACAGCAAAAATAAACTCCTTGAAGAACATGCTCCTCTCAATCACACACTCACACGTGCGCTCTCTTTCAATCACACACACACACACTGCCTCTCTCTCTTTCAACTGTCTGAGTGAAAGGGCACAACAGTTGCCAGCACCAGTAATGGCCTAATGCTGGCTTCACATGACCTGCCTGGGAGGAGACAATCAGCTGCTCACTTATAGACACACCTCCCTCCTCCTTTGCCTGAGGATGTGATAAAGGGACCGACAGCAGCAGTGGCAGGCAGGGAATTGAGTTCTGGATTGGGCTCTGGCCAGCGACCCAGGGCAGCCTGCAGGAGGTGAGCAAAGAGAGGGTGTCTACTGAGCACCTTTTTAGGTGTTTTCTCAGGTATGTGGGTCCCCAAGGTGGCCAGTCTATAGCTGCCTCCTGTGGTGTCACAGAGCGTAGGTGTCTCTTTTTGCAGGTGAGATTGTTGTTCCAGCAGCTGACTCTCGGCCTGTGTTGATGCCAGAGGGGTCAGGAGAGAGGGCTAAGGAAAAGGAGCTGTGTTATGGAGTGAATCCATTGCCACAGACTTGCCCAGTTATTCAGCTCCTGCACCTGCCAGCAACAGCTGGGTCTCCAGTTGGTGTCTGCAAAGAGGGTTGAATTGCAGCCTCAGTGTAATTAGACGAGGGCAGCTGTTCAGCCTCAGGTTGGAACCTAGGTTGCTAACAGTAAGTTGGGGGGAAGGGCGGAGACTCAAACTGATAAAATAAGTGTTTGAAGAAGTGTCCGTGATGCTATAGTTTGCCGGCCGGTGTCGCTGAGCCTGTGCCTGGCCTGCCATGGCTTCCTGGCCGCCCAGCTCTTCCCCACCTGGGTGCTGCTGAGCAGCAACAAGAGCAGCACGCTGGCACCAGCTGGCAACCACAGGAGAAGAACATCGTCGGGAAGCAGCAATTTGAGTGCTAGCACTGCAAGGCTAAGTGCCAAGGGAGAGTGATCCAGATGCACGGTGTGAAGAACATCGTCCAGTATTTCCTTTTGGATGGAACCGGGGATGTCTGTGATGGACAGTCCTGCAGTTTGCCTGCAGCGCTATACCCTGACTGCCCAGCTCGCTGAGATCATGGGGTGCAAGCTGATGTAGCACAACACCCAGCTGCTGGAGGCCCTCAAACCACCACATAAATACATGCCGGAGATCCTCCTTGATGGGGAAGACATGGACGCTCTCCAGGGCTGAGCATAGGTCACTCTGTTCAAGATGGCTTGACAGATGTACAAGGAAAAAAAGCCAACTGTCTGCAAAGATAAGGGACTGAGTCCAGCTGTCCCGAAGACTGAAGCTCTGCCTGAATCTCTACTCCCGGCGCACCAGAACTTGGCATTGCAGTTGGGGTGACCAGACATCCAGAGCCAGCTGGACATCTCTTTTTACCTGGCATGATTTCAGCGTTGGGTCTATGCCCAGGGACTAGGCAAGAGTTACATCTGCTGTAGTTGGGGGCAGTTCTGTTGTGAATGTGGGTCGGTATGAAGGGAGAAAAGGCACAAGATGGTTTGAATCTGGAGATGGGAATTCCAAGAAGCCACTCCTGAAGGGTGTCCTGGGGAGAGTCAACAGCTGGAGAGTTGGCTATTGGGTTAAGCGAGCCAGTTCTGCTGGATAGGGACATCTGGTCCCCCTGGCTGAGCCATCAGTGTCACTGGCTGGGCGGGGATGCTGATTCTTTAGCCCAGCATGTCAGAGTATTAAATACACAGCATTGACTTCGCAGGAACGACTTTCCACATCAAGGCACTCCCCAGGCCTCCCTCCGTGCACTGCCGCCTGGACTCTGCAAAGCTTCAGCTACATGAAATAAGGATGATACATTCTGTCTTGCTGTCCCTGGGAGCTGCCCCTTCCCTGGGCTGGCACCTGCATGTCTGACTGATAGACAGTCCAAATGAGGGATGGGACCCTCCCACCCGCTCTTCTTCGCCATGGCCACCTCCAGCTGCAGGAGTGGCTGCAGCTCTGCGAGACCAGTCCCCAGCCTTTTCCTTATGCTGCGCAGACATGACACAGGGGGGCTGTTCCCCGGGAGGGAATGCAGCTCAAATGCAACAAGGGGCGGGGGGGTTTAAACAAAAAAAACCAGTCCTGAATCCAAGTTGATCTTTGAGGTAAAATTACCAAAAAACGCCAGCATCTTTTAAAAAAAAAAAAAAAAAGGCCATGCCATCCCCCCCTCCCCTCAAAGAGAAGCCCCAAACTGATTAAATCAGCAAATAGCGTGGAACTATACAAAGTGTCACAGCAAAGTAGAGTTTGAGTTATGGTTCGTTTGCCCATAACTGATGCTTTATGCACACAAGCTCCCCCAGCCCCTCCAAGCACTGACTTCTCCGTTTCCCCAGCCCACCTACCTTGCCAGCTGATGGACCAGGGCCGCCCAGAAACGGGCGCAAGTGGAGCAATTTGCCCCAGGCTCTGGGCCCCACAGGGGCCCCGCGAGCCCTGGCCTGGTGGCGGTCCAGGTCTTTTGCGGCATTTCAGTCGCTCCGGGTCTCCAGTGGCAATTTGGTGGCGGGGGGGCCCTTCAGGGCTGCCGAAGACGCAGAGCGACTGAAGGGCCCCCCCCGGCCGCCGAAATGCCACCGAAGACCCGGACCGCCCCCAGGTGAGTACAAGCGCCGCAGCTCCCCCGTTTCGCCCCAGCCCCCTGAATCCTCTGGGCGGCCCTGAGTTGGACACAGAAATGAGCAGAGCTGATCCTGTTTGACTAGGTCCCATGCCTCTCTGCTTCTCTTTCCACCCAAACAGACTGGTCCTGCTGGCTCGCCCGCCTGATGGGCACTCACTTGTCTTTGCTCTGAGTGTATTGGTGTCGCAACTCCAGCCTCATGGGACCTAGGGGCTAGGAATGGCCTGCCTAATGAAGCCCACGAACATGGGAGTTAGCTTTCAGCTAAAGCGTGTCTCATGGAAGCACAACCCCACCCCGGGAGATGCTTTTTGCTGTGGCCGTGCCAGCCAGTGGCACACCAAAATTGTGTGTATGGTGTGAGAAGAACGCTAGCCTGCTCTGGAGGGGCTGGGGCTGTCTCCATGAGCTCTGTTGAGCTCAGGAAATGTTCAGCGTATTTAAGTCTCGGCTTGAGTTTACCGTCGGTTTCACTGCAGTGGGTTTGGCTTTGGCTAACCAATTCTGCAGTATCTGCTGAGCTCAGCTGACTGATAGCAGCTGCCCTTTGCCTTCTGTGGTGCTCTTTGCAAGGGCTTGCAAAATGAAGGGAAGCTGCTGATCAAGCCTGCACCCTTGAACTGCAAATCTGAGTCTGGATGACCCTTAGAGGACTATCATGCGGGGGGGCTGTTCCATCTCATCCACCCCACCCCATTGAGAAGGACCCACTTTTCTCTCTCTCTGGATGCTTCCTTCCACAGCCAGTGCAAGAGGCTTGGAAGCGAGACGGTTGTGAGCAGAGACTTAGGGGGCTGCTGTGGGTAAGCAGGTGCTCAGATGGTCCAGAGGTGCTGCAGTATGAAACCCTAAAAAGCACAGACTAGAAGGCAAAGCCAAGCACGTCATTCTGCCGCCAAAACACCGGCAATTCCAGGCCAGGAAAGCCTCCTGGGTGCCCCTGTGCCTGCAAAGAATTGCACCCTCCTATTTTGTAACACTGTAGTACTGTATCACTTTTCACACACAAACTGGATGCCTGGGCTGCTTTCAGTGGCTGGAATGGTAAATGCTGTGAATATGGACTTCTTGATGGGGGAGGGACAGCTCAGTGGTTTGAGCATTGGCCTGCTAAACCCAAAATTGTGAGTTCAATCCTTGAGGGGGCCATTTAGGGAACTGGTGCAAAAAATAAGTACTTGGTCCTGCTAGTGAAGGTACAGGGCTGGACTCAATGACTTTTCAAGGTCTCTCCCAGTTCTAGGAGATAGGTATATCTCCAATTATTATGGTCCATAAATGGTTGTTGTAGAAATCCAGACCCACTTTGCAGGAATAATTATTCAGATTATTGAATGGTTTGTAGACTGTTTTTTTTAAGTTTGACATGTGATCATTAGACATGCCTATGCTCATGGCTTAAATTCTCATAGTATAGTTCCCAGCAACCCCCCCGCCCCCCCCGCACTCCCTGCCCAAAAGCCTGTGTGGGCAGGGGCTCAGGGCTTCTGCCCTGCATCAGGATGGTGGGGCTATTGGCATCTGATGCAGGGAGGGAGCATTGGGCTTCAGCCCCCATGTGGAATGGGGAGGGACACCATGGCTTCTGCCTTGCATGTTTGAAAATATTTACTGGAGCTCTGCTCCAGCCAGTGCTAGCTGAATTGAAGCCCGGGCTGTGCTAGTATTTTACTTCGGGGGAGGGGGGGGGGGTGAGGCCTTGGTGCTCCTGCCTGGGACTGGCTTGGTTTTAATAACAGTTTCAAACGCTTTGTAAAAATTACTTTAAAAGGCAGATTTAAAAAAATTAACCAGCATCAGTTCCAGGCATCTCATTTCATGTCAGACTCTGCTATGACTGCAGCCAGCTGAGCGGGCTAATGTTTGGTTGCTTGACTACTGCCTGGGCTATAAGCCAGGGGAAATTCAGCATCCAGTGGCTTCATTATTTCTTTGTTTAGTGGAATAGCCCCAGCTCAGTGACATACGTCACTGTTTAGTAGGTGCATCCTGGGCCAGCTCAGCAAAAATGCTATGTAGTGTGGTGCTGGGAGCAGAACAGGAACGAGCTAAATTTGGCTTTTGCCTTTAAATGTAATACTTGATCTCATGGTGCCCTTAAGTCAAAGAGGAACGCTATAATTTGATTACAGGGCAGGACGGGACCCGGCCATGAGGCATCCCAATGGTTATTTTAACAGTTCCCCAAACGCGCAAGAGATGAGATGGCATTGGGCAATCCTGCTGCCCCCCCCCCCCACGGACTCGACGCCATCTTGCAATCGTTCCAGCCTTCTGACTTGTTGGAGAGACAGTTCCAAGGGGATTTGAGCCACTGGATCAATATAGAAGCCGTGTTCTCAAGCACCAGCTCTCTAGCAGGTTGTTGTGCGTCAGGTCAGAGCAGTGAGGCGCTCCCTTTTAAATACACCTAGCTATCTAGGACCTTATAACATTGCCCATCCCCGTAGCATCTGAGCAATGCTCAGGCCTCTACTCAGTCACAAAAGGCCATTGGGCTAATTCGATACTGTCCTAGGAGAACAGTTTCAGTTAATATGTTCTTCATGGCGCAGCCATTTCAAAAGGGTTTCGTTTCTTTGACCATTTTCTTGTATAAACGGCACAGCGATGAAGTGACGTCTCAAAAAGAAATTGCCTTTTTAAGCAGAAGCTGTTTATTGTACAAGCTGTTTCACTAAGGCCCGTGCGTGCAGCTGTACAGCTAGATAACATCACAGAGATAATGGGGTTATATTGGGATGAAGCAGAACAGCGCAATGTGGCTTGCTAAGTACATTACAGAGGGCAAAGGGCCTTTTGCAAAATAAGATAATCTGATCCTGCAACAAAGATATTTACACTTGTTATTCTCAGGACAGCAGGATCCTTCTGTTTGGTAGTCTGAGATACCAGCCATTTAGTGTGTTTATCAGAACCATTAGAGTCAAAAGTCATTTTCTTTTTTCAGAAGAGCCCTCGCTAGCCAACGAGGCTGCCAGTTGGAAACAAACAGCGTGTCGAGGATTGTACAGGTTGGAAAGAATAGCGCCCCACGGCTCAGCAGGGAGGGGGCAGTTTGAGTTCAGGAGGCAGAGGCTAGCAAACGGGACGAAGACACTAGTTTAAAATCTAAACAGCTTCCTCTTAGGAGGTGTCTTTCACTGGCTCTTTTGGGTCAGCACATCAGAGCTAGCGCACTCCATTTGCAATTCTGACTTTTAAAACGGCTGGTTCCCCCCCGTTTGTTAATGTTCAGCACAGCCAGCACCTGCCCTTGTGCTCCAGCTAAGAGGCTGCGAGTTAGAATTGCTGGATTCTGGTCCCACCCCCACCACAGGGACCTGGCAAGTCATTTAAGGCCAGATTTCAGTGGTGCTGGGCGGCCGTAGCTCCCACTGAAACCATTTGGAGCTGTGGGCATGCAGCAGCTCTGGGAATCAGCCCTTCCCTTTGTAACCTGTCGGTAGATAACACCCCAGACAGAGAAGTGCATCTGATTTTGGACTATAAACCTTCTGAGCTGAAATACTAACGAGCTTTAAGGGGTGGGGGAAAAGGCATTAAAGATTTACAATTTCAAAGCTGAAATGTGGTTGCCAAGCTAACGGGGTGATTTCTGTGCTTGTTGACAGCCTGGTCCTTTACCTGGAAACTCTACAAAAGCAGCTCCCAGCAGAGGGAATATTAGCATCATAAAGGTAATGCACCGCCACCTTCTGAATGATTTATTGTGTCAGTACTCGGTGCTCTGTGTAATACAGCCGGTGTGCTCCTACCGTAAAGGAGTCAGCGTGTCACCGCCGATTCCAGCTGAACTCCTCTCTTAAGAGTTCTCCCTGCGGATCTCGGGGGTGGTGGCGGGTGGGTATTGCTCCAGCTTATGCTAATAGGACTTGGATGGCCAGATCCAGGAACAAAGGCACTGAGCTGAGGAGCTGTACAGAACCCTCTGTACTAAACCAGTGACTTTGGCTGGGCCCTGAATACAGACTAACCGTTGTGTTTCGACTTTTACTGAGGCACTGGCTGTTCTTGCCTCGTAAACAGACAAAGCTCTGCTGCTGCGTTCTTTGGTAGTGGCTTGTGTTGGTATTTTGGAGAATGCCATTTAGAGGGTTTACTGTGCACTCATCTTGTATGGCCAGCAAAGCTCCTATGACCGTGACTACAGTAGGGTTCTGCCGCAGTAAAGAATGGAAGGTCCACCAGAAGACCTAGTAAAGAATAAGGCCTTTTTCTTGGCTACATTGCTTAGTTCTAAAAGAACCAGGAGTCAAACTCTGCCCTTCGTTCCAGCCATGCAATCCCATTAATATCCCTGGGGGGGCCAGGGTTTAACCAAGGGCAGAATCTGGCTCGTGGCTTCTGGGTATTGGGTGTTATAGTGTCTTAGTTGAACATTGATGAAGACTCAGTAAGGAATATTTTGTGTAAGTAAATTTGTTGCTGGGAAAGGTTGGCCATCCAGGAGATGAAAACTCCCCAGGTTAGGCCTGCAGTAGACGCTGCACATGCACCAGAAGTACAAGGTTCCCCACGCCAGCACCTGACCTCTAGGAGCGCAAGGTAGTTCAGACTTTCTTTCTTTATTCAACCCTTGGCTTCTCTGCTGAGCCTGTCCGCAAGGGGGCTGGTTAGAGCTATGGGCCAGGCTGGTTATGATGCTGACACTTGCTCTGCTGGTATCTGAAGAGCCAGCAGCTGGTAACGATTTTCAGTCATTCCCCCTGGGCTGGATCTGAAGCAGTGACCTAAAGGTGAAAAGCTCCCTTAGCATGTTACCAGTGTTTGGTGCACAGGCCCCTAGGGCAAACCTTTTGGCCCGAGGGCCACATTGGGATTGCAAAACTGTATGGAGGGCTGGGTAGGGAAGGCTGGGCCTCCCCAAACAGCCTGCCCTGCCCCCTCCCACCCCCCGCCCCCTCAGAACCCCCGACCCATCCAAACCCCCCTTCTCCTTGTTCTCTGACTGCCCCGACCCCTATCCACACTGCCACCCCCTGACAGGCCCCTGGGACCCCACGCCTATCCAACCCCCATTCCCCATCCCCTGACCCCTATCCACACCCCTGACAGGCCCTCCCAGGACCCCAAGTTTATCCAGGCCCCCCTTTCCCCATCCCCTGACCCCATCCACACCCCCACCCACAATAGGTCCCCCAGGACCCCAAGTTTATCCAACCCCTCTGTTCCCCATCCCCTGACCACTGCCCCCGCTAGAACCTCCACCCCATCCAACCACCCCTGCTCCCTGCGCCTTATCCAATGCCCCCCCCATTCCCTGACTGCCCCCCAGGACCCTCCACCCCTTATCCACCCCCCTGGACTCCTTACCAGGCTGCTCAGAGAAGCATGTCTGGCAGCCGCACCAGCTGGCCGGAGCCAGACATGCTGCCACGCCTCCCAGAGCACCGCCGGCGTGGCAGTGGGGGACGGGGGACAGCAGGGGAGGGGCCAGGGACTAGCCACCGCAGCCAGGAGCTCAAGGGCCAGGCAGGACCGTCCCACAGGCTGGATGTGACCCACAGGCCATAGTTTGCCCACCTCTGCCCTGGGGGCTGTAATTTAAGGGCACAGGGTGAGCTAGAATTTTAATCCCTTGCCCTAGTGATTTACAATGTTTGTGGCCCGAAGGCCTGGGACAGCCACTGACCACAGCACATTCCAGACCAGTCAGGCCCCCGGCAGAGAGCTGTATCATAACCTGTGACAACTTCCTCCAGGGCTGCTTTTCTCCCCCTCCCCCTTTTCTTTACAGCTCCCTATTCACTCACTCGCATCATTTATTATTTTAGATGAAGGGAGATGCTGCATATTCCACGGTGGGCTCACGGCAGAAGCAGGTAAAGACTCAAAGCTGATGTCTCGACTGAAATGTAAATTGAGTAGCCGATGCTGGGTGCTATGGAGCTCTGTGATTGGCTCTTGGTGATGCTAAGTGAACAGTCTCTGCCCTGTGGCTTGTCATTTACCCCTGGACAGGGCAAAGCCCTAGAGAACTTAGCAAAAGGAAGAACCTGGTGCTGAGATGGGTTAGACGAACAAAGAAATCTTCCCCACGATGGCAGCTTGACAGAGTCCATAGCGGCTGCCGCTCTACGCTCCTACTGTGGAGTGGTTCTGTTAAATGTGATTGCTGGCTCCTTTGATATGCATGATAAAGGGGCAGCGATTAAACAAGGCAGTTTCTAGTCAAAGAGCCTCTTAATATAGATACACAAATTGCTGAATTTCTGAGATTGAAGCCCAGGACTGGGAGTTGTGCAAGACAGGTTACGTTTGTGGATCAGGCCCTACCTTGCTGCATAATCTTGGCAAATCACTTACACTTTCTGTGCCTCAGCTCTAAAACGGACAGTTACTTTAGGCAGCATTGTGAGGGTTTATACATTAGCCTAGGGAACTTTTTAAGATCAGTAGCTGGAAGGTACACAGTAAGACTGAAGCATTGTTCTATCTACCTCAAAGCTTGCACCGCACTGGATTCAGCGCCCTGGAGGAGGTTGGCTTCAGCAGAGTTTTTCAAGCAGCTGCTATGTAAATCACACCTTTTGTCTGAGATGAAGCCAGATTACCATCATGTTAGAACGCCCTAAATCTGCACTGGGTACCGTAACCATCTTCTAAAGCATGTGCAGTGTGAACTAGGATATAGTTAAGGACAATAGTGTGTTAGTGCTGAGAGCCAAGGGCTTTGATTTCTGATACGAGATTGTAGGGTTCTGAAATTTTGAAAAAAACTCACAGCAGGGCTTCTTTAAAGGGTCTTCTCCCACGCCCCTGAGAACGGGCTGATTGATCTAGTTTGAGCCTAGTATGAGCTGGGTTAAACCTCGGTAGGGGTTAGTTAAACCCTCATTGAAATTGATGGCTGTGACTGCGCCCTTGGTTTTAAGATACAGAGTAAGGAGAGTTAAGGGCCTCACCTAAACCAAGGCATAATGAGTCTGCCCAGAAATTAGCACCCTGCGAATGGAGGGTTCCACTGGGTATTGTTTGGGTGGGTGGAAAGAAGAAAATAGGGTGCAGCCAAGCACCCGAGACTCAGAGCAAGGCAGACTGCACGAAAGCCAAGCATGGCGCGGCCCTGGGCGAAGCCTAGAGAACGGCTCAGGTTCAGGGCTGTAAGCTGAGAGCAGCTTAGGCCTGTAAGCAAAGAAACTGCTCCTTTTGTGCTTGGTTCCTCCTCCGTTCACAGCAGCAGGACGCTGTAGATTCCTGGCCAATAACCAAGATTGTGTCAAAGAAAATACCACGTGCAATCATCACGTTCGACTGCCAGCCGCAACCACCCCCAGGGCCTCAAACTTTGACTAGCCCCTTGGACCGAAAAGGGCAAACACCCGTCCACTTGGGGGTCTTCAGGGCAAATGACCTAAATCCTATCCAACTCCAGAGAGTCGTTTCCTAGGCATCCTGGAGCAGGAGTATTAGAGAGGCTGATGCTGGAGAGAAAGCCAGGGGCATAGCACTGAAGGAAGGGAGACTCGGGGCTGTTTCTTACGCCACACAGCTGCATCCAGCCTGTTGTAAGGGAATAAACATCTCTTGTTGTTGCCCGTCCTGTGGCATTGCTAAGAGAGGAGATGAGTAGGGCAACTAATGTTATTTAATTATAGAAGCCTAATGAGTGTTGCTGTTTCGAGCTGTTTTATCTGTTCATCATAATGACCTGTGACACACGAGACGGGAGGAAATCATAGACCGATTGCTATCTGGATCCAGTTTAACGTGTATTTCTTTTACCACACAGATACACCCTGTAACATATATTCAGAGAGTCATCGCGACACTCCTAGCATTTGTTGACAGGGTGGATAATAACTTTACAGAACAGAGTGGAGGCGAGTGCTCGTGACAGAAAACAAGGGATCCTAGGACTGGATCGTCCCTTGATTTCCTGTGATTTAAAGCACAGGCTACTCCAGTACCTAGTGTAATCGCTTCTGTTTCCTGCTCTCAGGAGGGGAAGCTCTGGGACTCCATGAAGACAACTGGCTTCATACTGGGCACGAGCCTGTTGCTGTTTGCTGCCTTCAGGAACTCTGTCACTTGGTAAGACCGATAGCTTGAGAAGCAACATTTCAGTGGGTGGGGAGATGAGACGGATGTGATTTTTGCAGTGAAAAGCTAAAGCCTTGGGCCTTTCTCCCCAGGCACTTGCAGAAGTTCTGGGGGGCTTCGGGCGATTTCTGGCAGGCCCAATGGGAGAAAGTGCTCCACTTGCTTGGCGGAAATGAATGGGCAATTTTCTTTCTAGGTAAGTTGTTTTGAATGCCAAAGCTCGGCTGCAGGAAAGCCAGATTCTAGCTCTTCCCCAGCTCTGCGTATCAAAAATATGCATTGCCTCCAAATCCCTCCCATGCCTCCCCAATGGTCAGGGTCCAGCCCCCCTTTCCCCTGCAAGTAGTTGTAACCCCCAACCCATCCAGGACCGATGTAAGGTTTCCACCGCCCTCGTTGGGCTAAAGTGGAATTACATCCCAGGTCCCGCTGGAGTAGTTCTTGCCAAAAGGATAGAGCAGTGGTCCCTAACCTTTTTCGGCTGGTGGGCGCCAGATGACGAGTCACAGAGGACGGTGGCAGGGGATGAGCATCCACTGAAATTCCGCCGACAAGCGGCAACGTCAATAGGCATCACCGCCGACAAGTTGCATCATCGCCGAAATGCCGCTGAAAATCGGTGGCATGGCGGCAGTGATGCCTCTGGATGACCCAGCTTGTCGGCAGATGCTCATCCACCAGGCAGTACGCGGGCGCACTTAGACGCCCTGGCAGGCGCCATGGCACCTGCAGGCAGCGCGCTGGGGACCCCTGGGATAGAGGATAAGGCTACAGACCTTAGTCATATTCTAGCAGTGGTGGTACCTGTATTGCAGCCGAGTTTCCTCCTGGGGCAATGTCTACAGGACACAGCCTGGTGCTAATGACTTGGTGGCAGGGACAAGGTGCCTGAGAGCAGGCCTGGATTATTGTAATCTCATCCCCGCTCCTCTCCTGCCCTTTCATCCCATTCAGGAGCGGTGTCTTTGCTCTGAGACTCTCATTTCTGTCCAGGGCCTAGCCCAACAGGGCACTGGTCTCTGCTAATGGCCTCCAGGCACCACTGCACTATCAATCGTTTCTGATAGACAAAGGCTCCCCTTTCTTCAGCAGTCTCTGCCCATCTCTCTCCCCTTCTACCACAGGCATGGCCGTAGTTCCCAGCCTTGTTTACTGGGGCTTCAACGGACTCCTGATGGTGGCGGATGTGACCGGAAAGCCAAATTTCATCACCCGTTACCGAATTCAGTTGGGCAAAAACGACCCTGTAGGTATTTCTCACCATGCCTGCCGAGCTGGACGAATACCACCTGGGTTTTCTTACGGGGAGGCAGAGCCGTCAGTCTCCTTCCCCCCGCACCCTCCCGCTCTTCCATACTGGGGCTGGCAAAGTAAAAATCAAGGCAAGAATTCTACATGGCATGAAAATGTAGAGGGGACGGATGGTTCCGTGGTTAGGGCAAAGCTTAGGCCGCAGGCCATCTGCGATCAGTTCCCAGCCCTGGCACAGACGCCCTTTAGCCCTCAGTGCGCCCCAAGAGCTAGGTGTCACACGAGCTACGTGCTGAGAAAAATCACTATGATTCCCCAAGCCTGAGTTAGGCACCAAACCTCCTGGGGAGAGAGGCACCTTAGACTACGATCCACAGCAGCGAGCTGTGCGTGGGGGAGGGGGGCCTAAGATAGCCCAGGAGAGATGCCAGATAGAGGCAAGTGGAAGCTTGAGCTGTAGCAGATATGCTTCCTCCAGCCAGGGGAGTGGTTTTCCTGTTGATGTAGATAATCCACCTCCCTGAGGAGCGGTACCTAGGTAGACAGAAGCACTCTTCCCTCAACCTAGCTGCAAACACAGCAGGGCTTGGGACCACATAGCTACAGAGCTCAGGGGTCTGAAGTTAAGTCAACATAGCTGCAGTCAGGGGTGTGAAAAACCCACCCCCGACAAACGTCACTAGGGTGACCTAGTCCCCACTGTCAACATAGCTGGGTTAACAGAAGAATGCTTCTGTCCATATTGGCTAATGTCACTTGGCAAGGCTGTGTTCCTACCCCCTTAGAAACACCCCTTCCCATCAGCATAGGCTACAGGTACACGACGGGGTTATGCCGGCGTTGCTACGCCTGTATAGCCTCCATAGAGTGTAGACAGCCTAACCTATGTCTACACTACAGAGCCCACGGCAGCATAGCTCTGTTGGCCTCGCCCCCAGCATAGAAAGAGCCTGCACTATCTCGCCGCAAAGCCTTAGCTAAGGCACCAGAGGCTAAGTCTACATTGCTAGGGTATGTTCCCCTCCCCCCACCCCTTTAACCTACACAATTTTGGCATAAATTTTAAGCACAGACCATGGCTAACTAACTCCTCCTTTTCCCCCTACCTTTGACAGCAAGCAGTTGCACCAATGCCCCAGTATTCTTCACTGCATGCAAAAAAGGCAAACGCATACACCAGCGTGAGCTGATTGCTAACCTGAACAGCAGTTAATAAGCTTATGCTGTCAGACCAGTGTTACCAGCCCAGTTTGGTAAATGGGACAAGTTTCATACCTCGGGGCACTGCCAGGTCCAGGCAGACAGCAGCTGGCTGCTAGTCATATCACATTTGGAAGGTTTCTTCATAATTGTGTGGGCTAAAGAGTTCTTTCCATGGCCTTTCGATTGCTGGAGTGGAGTCGGGCAGCCCTTTAAAGCAATTCACAGTCCCATGGCTACATAACCACACTGTGCACACGGCCCTGGCCACAGTGATCAACAGGGCATCAGAGAAACCACCACCAGAGGCAGGGACGGTTTCTACCCCTTTCCTAGAGCCACGGGGCTGCAGGTTAAAGAATGTGCAGGCGAGCGGAGACATATTCCTGTAGCACCAGACTCGGACTCCTGGCCCTGGCAGATGACATCCGATTGTACACTAAGGTTTTTATTAAAGAAAGGAACATTTCAGCCACAGCCCTTCAGCTGTTTGTCCCAGGGGAGCGAGCAGGAGCAGGAAGTCATGGGGAAAGCTGGAGGGAGACCATTCAATCGGGGATCCACAAGGGCACCGAGCTTTTTTATTGCTCCTCCATGAAGCAAGGTGGAGCAACGCACCCGGGGGCTGACAAGAGTCAGTATCTGCCACTGCCGAAAGGTGTCTTTACAGAGAGATTCCTGACTCGCTATAAAACACCCACTTCTTCGCAGTGAAGACAAAGCCTTTAAATAACGAGTGGTGCCTTATATCAGCATGGCCATGCTGAGCCATAAGCACAGGAGACGGGCTCACTTTTAATCCGGCCTTGGAGCTGCTCAGGCTGGCATGGGAGGTGTCCTGCTCAGAGAGCAAAGGCTGATCCGCTGCTTGGTACCGAAAGTGTGTTTCGGTCAGTCCTACCTCTCGCCCCTCACCTCCAGTTCTGTGCTTCGCCCACAGCAGAGCCAGGCACTAGGCTGCCAGCGACACACAGAATGAGGGCACGGAACTGTAGGCAGATCAGCTTCTTGTTTATTTGCCTACATGTGAAACTTGGTCCAAAAATAACTTCCCACAGCCAAGGCCTGAGTCCTGGAAAGGTTCCCTCTCCCCAGAGCTGCATGGCTCCATGGTTAGTCTCCTCTCTTGCAGGTGGACCCAGCGAAGCTGCGGCGGGCTGTTCACACAGTGCTGCTTAATCAGGTTTTCATCTCTCTCCCAATGATGATGCTCATGCTCCCCATCATGAAGTGGCGGGGACAGCCCTGCAGCAAGGAACTCCCCACCTTTCACTGGTTCCTCCTGGAGCTGGCCATCTTTATCCTGGTGGAGGAAATTCTCTTCTACTATTCACACCGGTGAGCTGGGCAAGAGAACTCGTCTGTCCTGTGGCTGCTTCTTCCTCCTTTAAGCTCCTTAGGAAATGTGAACCGCTCTGTCCTGAATTACGATCGTGCCCTCAACCAAACACCTCCACTGACCTTGGCCAGTCAGTGGCACCTGCCTTTCCTTTGGGAGCTCTTGGTGGTATAATGCTACCAGGGGCCGTGTTTAACCAGAGATTATGAAAGTGAGAGGACTGACATGGACTGGCCCACAGGCTAAGAGAGGGAAAAGACAAGTTGATTTTATATGCAAACTATAATCTAAAGCACTTCACCCGGGCTGGGGGAGGAGGCTGTAGCTATTGCTTATAGGAGGAACTATACACTGGCCAAAGAAATTCTACAGAGAGTGTATTGTGTATATGTAGACCAAAAAGATTGTGAACTCCCCTGTCAAGGACCATGACCTCCTATACACGTGTACAGCGCCTGGCACAATGGGGCCCAACTCCTGATTCTCCTGAGCACTACCACTACACAAAAAAACCCAAAACAGATGCAGAGTAAAGTCAAAAGGAAAAAAACCCACTTCATAGAAAGAGAGAGAGGCAGTTTAACAGCAAAACAAAGCAACTGTGGGAATACACACAGGCCAGGTAAATTGCCCAAGGACTCCTGGGTTCTATTTCTGGTTCTGCCTTGACTCGCGAGTCCTGGTGGCTAGCCTGCTCTTTAATTCACTAGGCTGCTCTGAAAATCTAGACATTAGAAAAGTATTGAGGTTGCACCCAGACTGACACTGGTCTCAGGGGTGACTGGACTTGAAGACTTCATTCTGGTTCTCTCCATGCAGGCTTGTTCATCACCCGCTTCTGTACAAGCGCATACACAAGCAGCACCATGAATGGACAGCCCCCATTGGTGTAGTCTCCCTCTATGCTCATCCGGTCGAGCATGTGGTAAGCGGGCACGCTTGGGGGGTCACTGCCCAGCAGCCTATCAAGTAAACCCGACTCATGGCTGTGGGCTTTGCATTTCCACTGGGTGAGGATTTGTGGGAAGGGAAGAGTAGCTACACTTCATCTCCAACAGAAAGGGTCTGAAGCTGGGGTTTGCAGTGTCTCCAAAAAGCTGCTGTAGTGGAAGTGTCTGGTGGCTCTTTGCACTGGGACTGCAAACTCATAGGGTAGAGCCAGGTAAAACAGGGTCAATCTACTGTCAGACAAACTGTTTGGGAGCCAGGGCCTCCAGCAGGTTTGAGCACGATGGAATGGGGCCTCCTTGAGCCTGATGGAAGATCTTGCTGCACAGACTAGGGAAGGTCCAAGTGACCAACGCTGGCTGCTTCATCATGAACTGTCCCAGCCAGACACACATGCCAGGGGGTAAGCAGCAAAACCTGAGAGAGGGAGTTGAGATGCTAAAGCAACTTGAGTTACAGTGGGAGTTGGCCTCTCTCACCTCCTTTATCCTAGTCTCTTAGGTGCATTGGCAGAACACTCCCAGTGACTCTGCCATGAGTCTCCCACAGCAGCACTAGCTAACTTAATATCACACCTCCACAAGATGCTCAACTCCCACGATTCCACTTCAACCAAGTGCCACGTTCAGCAACGGCTGCGCCGGGTTCTAGGTGCTCCTGTAATACAAGCGACAGGAGGAGACACCAGCTGCGGCCTGATGAGCAGAAGGTTTGGGTGTGCATGCTAATGAGGCAGGGCTTGTGTCTGAATTCCAGTTTTCCAACATGTTGCCTTCGCTGGTGGGTCCGATAATCCTGGGATCCCATGTTGCTTCCATCATGGTGTGGCTCTGCCTTGCTATTCTGGCTACATCCATCTCGCACTGCGGCTACCACCTGCCTTTCCTCCCCTCGCCGGAATTCCACGACTTCCACCATCTCAAGTAAGGTCACTGGACACTATCGGTACAGCTGCCCTTCCCTCCATGCTCTGTAGACTGGGTCCCCCCATCAGTGGTGGAGGCGGGACGTAGCTCATTTGTGAGGACCAAACAGTCTCACATGACTACTAGTCAATCTACCCCTCCGCAGTCTAGCTCACCTGAAGGCAGCTTGAATGTGTCCAGCCTCCTCACCCTTTGTAAACCAGGAAGCACAGAGAGGTCAGAGCAGAGGACCGGGCCTCAGGCAGTTCCTGCTTCCTTACCTCAGCTCAACCACTGACCTACCATGCAACCTTCAGACAAATCACTGACCTTTTCCCTTCTGTTTCGCAGTCAGCCAAGCTGGAAAACCGGCTACAAAGCAGAAAACCCTGAGCTCAGGTTTCTTGGGTGGATTAGACAGAGGAAAGAACGTGCAGGTTCCAGAGATGCAGGATAGCCTGGGCTTTCCTAGCAGTGATCTAGGGCATCAAGGACAATGCTTTGTGGAGCATCTTTCTGGCTGCTCAATTCCTTCTCTGTCCAAAGACAGCAATGGAAAAATCAGACATTCCCACAGCTGAAAAGCCTGATACCGCAGAAACCAGGCTTTGCCTGGTCAAAGTGCTGCATGCACACATGATCATTACCCCCCCCCCCCAGTGGAGGTGAAGTACTAGCACCTTTTTACAAAGGTGGCACAGCAAAGCAGTGTCAGGCCTGCAGGTAGAGTTCCCAGGGCTGTGCTCTGTTCCCTGACCATGCTCGCTGGCTAGCATCGCTTCCCGTTTCCTGCAGGAACGGGGACGACAGTTCAGTTCCAGCCTAAGGACAGGGTGATACCTGATGTATCAGCCAGTGCGCATCACCCCCACCTCTCCAGGACACTGATCATGCTGTATGCCAGGAGCACGGATCACCAGGGACATCAGAACCTATGGCATTGAGCAATGCTGTAGGGCCAGCTCATAACTTCCTTGGCCATAGGCGTGTATACAGCCAGTCTGGTCTTCCTGCGGCCTCAGGAGCTCACGTGGCTTGGAGTTGTGGCTGTCTGGTGTAGAGTCCCACTCTCCCACTCCCTGGCTGGTGATGGCTGCAAAGGCAGCCTGCAGTGCCTGGGGATGGAGAACACTCCTGGTTCAACACCTCTCCTAGGTGACTATGTAGCAGAACGGGCAGGTTCTAGGCTAAACCCCATCGAGTCCTGGGCAGGCTGCAAAGCAAAGGCTGGGAGAGACAAACAGTAAAGCAGGATTGCCAGGGCTCTGATAGGGACACGGGCTGTGGGAGGGGGTGAAAGGGAAGAGATCTGCATGGCCTACCTTGTTTCTCGCCTGTAACCTCCAGTACCATGTGGTCCCTTTCTGCTTGGCTGCCAGGTTCAATCAGTGCTACGGAGTCCTGGGGGTGCTGGACCGCCTGCACGGAACAGACACGCTCTTCAAGCAAACCAAGGCCTACGAGAGGCACGTCATCCTGCTGAGCCTCACCCCGCTCACGGAGACCATTCCCGACTCGCCCAAGCAAGCCAAGTGAACCCACCTCCCCCGTGGCTTGCGGCACGCTCACAACGTGGGGACTCTCGAGAGCTTGGAAAGATGATTATGCCAAATAATTTTCTAATGAGAAGCAAGTTATTGTTCATCTTATGTATCAAAGACAAAGCAGAACTGTAACCCATTGCTGGTGAGATTTGCACTCGCTTCCCTTCCGCCCCCACCAGCCCGGAGCGCAGAGCCCGGCCCCAGGCTGCAGCCCTACAGCTGGGTAGCCCCTGAAGTGAGCGTAGGGTTTTCTTAATCCCCTGGATCAAGCTGCCCCCAGACTGCCCCAGGCAGGTTCCCTTCCAGCCCCCCAGAAATGGCTGCTGTCAGATCTCCATTTCCTGCTTGAGGCTTTTGGGCCCAGGACATCTCACCTGCACTGCATGGGGAGTCGCAGGGGAATTCGCGAGCACCGTGCTCCAGACAGTCAGCCTGGCCTGATCTCACCCCAGCACTCTGGGCCTGGGAGGATCAACCTGAACACCCCATGGAAACACACTGGGAGCACTGAGGAGGTTTTATTGTTTTAACCATTAATACAGAGGGTGAAACCAAAATGCAAGTCACTAAGGGAACTTTCCAGGAGGGAGGCTCTGGAGCTGAAGTCTCATTAGCACAGCCAGTATGGACTGACCGCTCCATCCCACCGACACCCACCTCACTTCCAGCACAGCAAAGCAGGCAGAGGGAAACCCCTAGGATTGCATAAAAAGTTGTATGTGATGGAAGAGCTCCCCGCCATCACTGTTCTCCTGAGCTGTTTGGGAGGGAGAACTGCAAAACCCTTAAAGAAAATGGCCTCCCAGTCAGAAAACCACGACACAATTAGACACAACTGAAAGTATCCCATGGCGCACTGGGAGCGGCGAGTGCTGCAAGTCAGGACTGAGGTGTGTTGGCAGAGCAGTATGGGGGCCCGGGGCTGGAACAAGCAAGGGAAGAGTGCACTGGGTTGAGACTAAGCAGTCCTACAAGAGCTCTTCTGCGGAGAGCTTGTAGAGTGCCTGGCTGCAGCGTACTGGTCAGGTGCCATCAGTCTCTCAACTTCACGAGTATTCATTCCACATGAGACGTGTCTGATCTGTTGCTCAGACCCTTAGACCCCAGAGAATGACGGAGGAGAGAGTAAGGAAGGTTGCAGGGACAGGACAGTCCATACCACACTGTCTTTTGAGGTTTTTATTTTTATACATTTTTTTGTATTAAAAAGGAAAAAGCATAATTACCACAAATTACAAAGGACTAAAGCATTACTAGAATAATGAATCACATCAGCCTAGAAAGCAGATACTCTGAATAATATTAATGTTATAATACAAGCTCTCGTTCAAGTATTTTACATTTTTTTTTGTTGTGGTTGTTTTTCTTTTCCTTTTAAATGGGATGATGATCCTAGCACACAAGTCAAGATTATGTACTATCAACAGAAGATGGATCACAGAGTGGGTCGTATTAACAAGATTTTCCTCCCCTGTGATAAGTGGTCTGATAAGTCATTTTAAATTTGTCTCTACAATAAAACGCAGCTGAAGAAGGTTGCAAAACACTTTTTGTCTTTTGTTTTTGGGAGTAGAGGGATGCGGTTGGGACAGACAGAGCCTGGTTGGGAAGGGCAGCCAGATCAAACTAATAACCCCTTTTGTTCTGGCTGAGTGATTGGGCATCTAGACAAAAACACTGGCTCTTTATTGAAAGGCAGGTTATCCACACAGCTTTGAGCAGTTCAGAGTGAGAACTGACACCGGAAAACCTTCCCTGCTCCAACCACTTCCAGTTAAAAGCTCAGTGTCAATTTCCGAGTCGGAATTTCCTGGGCTGGGGTTCCAACCCCAATGATAGTACATTCCGCAGGGAGCAACCAAGGCTGGGGTTGGAAAGGGAGGAGAGTTCGGCCATCCTTTCCCACAGGCACACAACACTATGCCAGGAAGACTCCAATGGATGAAACGATACCAAGCCCCCCTCTCCCAGGGATATCATTGGTACAAGCCAACCTATTGTACAAGACTGATATTCTGGAGGTGATGAGAAGTGGGAACGTACCACTGAGGAATAAAGAGGAGGGGTTGGGGTGTTAGTTGAAATACATCTGACTTTTGACATGAAAGTGCCTATAAAAACCAAAATGGATAGGTTTAAGCCCATGCCCTTTCACGCTTTGAGAGCTTCCAACCATAGGGTGTGCTTGTCACAGATACGTCGGTCCTATGTTCAAGTGTCTTCAGAAAGTGAAGATGTAAACGATTCTTTGAAACGTTACCCCTAGAATTTTTTTTTTAAAAGTCACTCCACCCAATCCACATCAGAGATGAAACTGTTTTCAAAAAAACCCACTCTCCTCTATTATTATAGGAATTGGAAATTAAAACTAAAAAGTCAGTGAGGCATTTAACATCAAGTGTAGCAACCCTCTCCTTAGTAAGAGCCTAACGTTGATTCCAAAAGAAAGTGAGCAGACAACCCAAAGTCTCGGAGAAGAGAGACACACAGAATATAGAGCATTGCAAACAATTTGCTACATTTACAGATTTGTGTGTGTTTTTGCTTGATAAAACAAAATATAGATCAGAAAGGCATTAACAGCTAAAAGGCTCCCCTCCGCATTGTCGTATTGTACGTGTACAGAAGTATGGCAGAGTTTTGAGGTTAATATGTCATTTGTTACAGTACAGTCAACCAATCAGAAGCAGTGAGTGAATACAGAACCTGGACAGAATCCAACAATTACAGATAACCACCGGGAGGGGGGAACAAGCCACGAGGAGCAGACAGAGCAGCAGCACCTAGATACGTATTCCTTTAAAAAAACCAAAACCAACCCCACCTCTGTGCAAACCCTGAACCACAGTGTTTTGGATCCTGCCACAGCTACCTGTATGCAAGATGGACGTCCAACGCCCAAGAGAGAGGAGATGCACATGATTTAACAGACACTTCTTCCACCTGAAATGGTGAGGCCAACTGCACCCCCACTTGGGGGTTGTGGGGCAGACTTAGCTCTGCATTAACAGCTGCCTCTGACTCCCACTGCAGCAGACACGGCAACCGCAAGCTACAGAACCAACCAGCACATGGGAGAACCTTTTTAAAGGAGGTGAGATGGTCAAGATGGACCATCCCTGACTAGAACGGAGATCAAGTTCCTCTCAGGAAAGTGGTGGTGGGGGAAGGAAATCAGGCCAATGCAAATATCAGACCATCTGCTCTTCTCTAGAAGGGAAACGTATTTTAACAGCCAGCTCCCCGCCTCGGAGGCGCGTTTGGCCACATGCAATCCTCTTGCTATATATTCTACATAGAGGTGGGTCTCACAGCTTTGGGAAGGTGCGTCCGGAGACTCGTCCCATGTGCACCATGAGGCATGGCAGACCTCTCTGAGGTCAATCCTAGTGTTCAGTCAGCCCTGGTACCCACTAACCAGGCTGTGGGGCTCTGTGCCTGTGGAGACAGGCTAGAACCCTATGCGGTCAGCCCTCGTCTCAGCAACGGTGCCAGAGACTCGTACTCCCGGTGCCATCCAACGCTAGATTGTCCTCCCCTCTTTGGAACGTGGCCTGCATCATACACTGCAGGCAGTAAACAGCAAAGGTCTCCTCTCCCTCTAGAGCAGAGGGTGAAACAGGACCTTGTTGCCTTGATTTGTGTCAGTCTTCAGGACCATACGCAGGATGCAACGCAGCTGCCTCTCTCGGGTTCATTTCCACGTCTCCTCTCCCTCCCCCAGGTATCTGGACCTGCCTCACACAGCAACGTGCAAACACAGCTCATACTTGACCCTATTGTAATCTGCTACAACTCAACGGCATGTCAATCCTGGGCTGCGGCACAACTGCTGGGATCTCTCTTCTGGGCAAGCTTCTCCCGCAGGGAAGACTTCCTAGACAGAGGCCCCATTCACACTGATGACAAATGACAAACCACTGACTAAAATGGGAAACAAACTGCTCTGGGCTGAAATTGGAAAGGGTGTCGCACAAACAAAAAACAGCCAATCAATCGGTTTGGATTTCTGAAGCTCTCTGGGACATTCCTGGGTACTTCTGCCATCCAATGGCTCCTCTAGCCTGTTGACTTCACTAGCAACCACTCCTCAAGGCGAGCCCATTTTTCCTAGTTTCTGGTTTGAGTTGTTCAGATGCAAACAACTAGTAACAAAGAGATCATGTCCCCCAGTAACAGACAGCTGTGTCTCCACAGTCACTGCTCAATATCCTCCACCCCCATCTAAATCCCAACACGCCTACCAGAGGGAGGGTCTGGCTCCAGCTCACAGGACTAGGGAAATTCAAAGTCAAGGCTGAAAATCAGGGCTGACGCGCGATCGCGCTGCACCTGTGTGTTGGGGCTCTCCGTGCTATCCCAGACACAGCAGACTAAGGCAAGGACTCTGGGCAGGCCTGTGTGTTTAAATCATTAGCGGGCTTTAGCTGCGGAATATACCAGGATCTTGATCTGAGGAAACACTAAGTACCAGCCACTCAGTTCCCTTGGCTGAGCTCTAGCTTGTGGCAGCTCCTCGGCTGTAGGGTCACCCAAAGCTGCTCTGAAACAACCAGCATCTTTGCCCGCCCCCACCCCCCGCAGCCTGTTTTATGCAGTGTAACTGAGAAGCTGGTTGCTTTCACTGGACAGGGCACATTAGCAGCACATGGACCTCTCGCTACCCACCTCTGGCAATGCCAATACCCAACGGCGACAAACACTGGCTGATCCACCCAGCTCACTGTACTGAGCTTTGCCCCCCAGCACTGTTGGGCTTCCTGTCGGTACAGGGCAGGGTTCCCAGCTGCTAAGCAGCATGCAAGGCCTAGAGACACCCCCTTGCCAGGAGTGGTACTTAGTACGTGAGGCAGCCCTCAATCAGCGGGATGCTCAGAGGTGACATGCCATTGCATGAAAAGCTGATGGGGCAGCAATGACCTAGGGCGGGTCCTACGCTGCCCAGACAGCAGCAGGTCAAGGTAGCAGCATCTGCAGACATTCTTTTCGATACCCATCGAGCAAGGTCTTCCCTGGCTTGCAAGGCCAACACACAAAGGAGATACAGCACAGAACCCAGCAAAGCACATGCGTGAGCACATGGAGGCAGAGCATATTACCAGCAAGGGAAGTATCCCTTCCCCTCCCAGGGAATTCACCTCTGCCTTCAAGCCTGAATTCCACATTGCCTCGTTGCCGGGACGCAGGACACCTTGCCAGCTACAACTTCCTTCTGTGCCATCTCAGCCCCGTCTGCTCCCCACCCTGGTCAAATCCCACCAGACTCAGCTGGTGTTCTGGAGAGTCCGAACGCAAACTCTGGGGGGTGACTCGCTTCCCGAAGCAGTCTCATGCTGCGGTGTGGTGCCTGCCGTGCACCCTAATGGGGGGGAAAGAGGAGCACTGAATGCACCCATCTGTAACAGGGAAACCTGCACTGTGACCACATTTCGCAGGCAGCCTCCTGAATTGAGACCATCCCCACCCCACCAGCCCCCTGGGTCAGCGCTTGTCCAAGATGGGTTTCTTGGATCCGCCTTCCTCAGCTGCTGGGCCACAGCATTAACGTACTCCGGGACATTCACATTTCTCTCAGCTCCACACCTCCCCTTAGTAGTAAGAAATCCGGCCACTGAGGCTGTCCCCCACACCCCGCTAGGCTCCTACTCTCCCAGCAGACTGAGCAGACCGATAACCCCACCAGTGCTGCCCCTGCTTATTGGGCTGGTGGAAGAGGAAAGAAAATGACAGTGCACCTGTAAGTCTGAGTGAGGCAATAGCACGGCCAGTTGCTGTAGCAGGAAGGACACTACAACAGTATATACATTACATCGGCTTCAACTACTTAGGCTATTAAGTCTTAGATTAAGCTGCGTCAGCACCGCTTCCTCTCCAGAGTGGGCACTAGAGCCCACCTCCAAGGGAAGGGGGGGGGGATCGTCCTGCATAGTCTGTACAACGTCCCTCTCGGCTTCAGAAAGCAGCTCCGGTGTCTGTGTCAATGCAACCGGGTTGCTGGGAGATCGCCAGCCGTTCCCGCAGGAGTCTCCCAAAGGGAGGCGGTTACGGAGGGGCTCCCGCTGCTCGGCCGAGGGTTCTCGTCCCACGCAGACGCCACGCCCCGAGGCCACGTGAGGAAGTCCGGTGGGTCACAGAACTCCCACTCCACAATAAGGCAACATTTTTTTCTTTTTTTTTTTTTTTTTTGAACAATTATTTTCAAGGAAGAAAGCCAAGGGAGAGCAGTCTGTGTAGAGGGGTTTTTCCCCCCCGCGTGTGTGTTTGTGGTTTTCAAAAGGGAGAGGAAGAGAAAGCTCCTTCTTCTAGTGCGGTCAGCGTTCCTGCTCGAGCCTGCAGCTCCCATCCTCGCTGTCCTCGCACAGAAAGGTTGAATGAGCCCATCGCGACGCCTGGTCAAGGTCCTTTGGTTGACTTCCAATTGTCCATGATGGAAGGGCTAGTTGGGTGGAGGGAAATGGAGCTGGCGGGAGGAGGGGCAAATACAATCAAGTCTTTCTGTATCGGTTGGGTTTTTGTTTGTTTTTAAAACGCATCCTTGTATTCGGAATGGGTGAAGTCAGCCGGGTCAGGGACGTCGGCGGTGCCACAGGCCGACTCGACACGGAACCTGGTAGCTTTCCGAGCAGGCTGCATAGCTGATCTGAAGGGGTGAGTGTCGGGCGGGGAGGGGCTGCGTAGCGCAGAGTGATTTTGGTAAATCCAGACGAACTTCTATCAATAATTTAAAACTTGATATATATATAATAAAAAAAATATCTCCCCCTTCCCAACCCACCCAGAAAGAAGCTAAGACATGAAAGTGGGGGCGGAGGGGGTCCGGCTCCAGTCAGTGACAGACAGCAAGCAAAGGATCCTTTTTGGATTGTGATCGTCTTGTTTTCCAGCCACAAGAGAGGCCGTGTGCGTTGAAGTTTCCCCCAGCAGCCTATTCCTGGACACCCACGTTCCGACTCCCCTTCTGTCCCTCCCCTCCCCCGGTCAAATTCCCCACCAACCCACCCCTTCCCCAACAGGAAGCAGAAGCTCCAGCTTCTCTACTTCCCCAGTGTTTGAGATTCCACAGCCGCTGTGGCAAGGGCATGGTGGCTCAGGTTTTTGGCATCCTCTCTCGCAGGCTGGCTGGATGAGGCATGGGCTTGGCTGGATGAGGACTGGCTGACCGGTTTGCTGGAAGACTGGGAGGGGTAGCGCTTCCTTCCATCTCCTCCCGACGTTGACGGGAATCGCTTGTGACCACCTTCCTCTCCCATGGGTGGCTGAAAGAGAACCGTCCTGGCATCAGAGCAGCCATCTCAAAGCAAGTCACCCCCATGCACACGGCCACGGTCTTGCCTCCACCGCCCCCTCACATCCGTGTTCTGCACCTGTCATCACCTGGGAAGCCCCATCAACAGCTGCAAGAGTCCTCCCTGAATCCCAGGGAACAAGGAGGGGGGGGGGCCCCGCGAACCTTAGCCCAGCCTCCCCATCCACTCATGCAGGTGCTCGGGGGAGGGCTGCACTCTGGCTGCATTAGGGAGCCAGAGGGAAGAATTCTTGTGGGGCAAACTGGCTTCAGACCCAGGCCGATTCTCGGCCTGGGGAAGTTTTCGGTCTCCCCTTCTTGTTATAATCCCGATTCCTCTCTCCAGGAGGCAGCAGCTCGAGCTGCTTTTGCTTCCTGCTGAGTCATGACAGCGGGCAAATCATTCGCACTTCCCGACACAAGCTCCCACTGGGATGCAGCCTGCTCGACAGACGCTGACGGTTCCAACCCACCACCGCCAAGATTCATCCCCTAAGTGCATGGGGGCCTCCAGCGAAGATTCAGCCTCTCTCAGCAGAGTACAGTCCAGCGGTCCGGTGCAGGACAGAGTACCAGCTCTGGCTACCCAACCTGGCCCCACCAAGCAAGCCAGCTAACTTGGTGCTGTGTTTTCATCATGGACACAATGGGGAGGAAAAATACATACCTGTCTCCCTGGGGACAGAGGGGTTAATAGAGTAAATGTTTGTACGAAGAGGCTTAACCTGGCTCCCAATATGCAAACCCAGTGGTACCTTGTTTCTCTGAGGTGGAACCCTCAGGAGCGCTGGGCATGGGGGAACGGGCTGGCAGGTACAGGAGGGTAACTGACCTCCTATTGGGGAGGCCTGCGATAACCCCTGAGAGCTGAATAACATGCCAGCGGGGCAGGGTTAGCTTTCCTGGCTCCACCATACCAGGCAGGCTCCTCTCTCTCCTTATCTAAGGCTGGCTGTTCCTCTGTCCTGCCCCGCCTCCAACACCCACACACTCTCTGTGCGGCAGCCTCCTGCCTAGCCCCCTCTTTATTTCAAAGTTCATCTGAAATTCTCTCTCCCCTGCCCCGACGCTTCCCACGCCTGTGCTGCCGGCCCCTAGACTGTCCAGCTGTATCCGACTGTGCTCAAGCTCAGCTACTCCTAAAGTCACTGACTCATTGTCAGAGATCTAGGGTGAAAATGCCACCCCACCGTAACCCATTCACAGTGTGTGGGGGAGCATCCCCAGGCCTCTCCCACGCAGCCCGGTTACAAGAGAGCACATGGGATCAAAGCAAGGCCCAGGCTTCTCTCCAGCAGGGAAGCCCTTCACAGCTGTTCAGAGCCGGGGAAGCAAAACAAAGCTAAATGTTATTCCATGGAGTCAGAGTAGCCAAGGAATAGCCTCGTATTCAGCGGGCCCTTAGGCACAGAAACCAAGGGGAATGTCGTTATTCCCCCACCCAGCTGCAATGACCTGAACACGACACATGGGGTCGCTGCTGAGCTAAACCTGGCCCTGATTCAGACTGAATTTCCACCCACCGCCCCTGCTCTGGGAGAAGTGGTCAAGGATTGGGACTGGGGTGTGTGTCTGTGTGTGTGTTGGGGGGGCGGGGGGGGAGAAGAGAGAAGAGATATGAAGAGCAGAGAGCTGAGGGGAGGGGGCAGGGGGGAGAGTGATCAGCTGCAGCGCCTACTCACATCCACTCGGAAGTCCTCGAGGCGCCTGAACTTGCTGAGGTATTCTTGCAGCTTGCGATCGATGTCCAGATTTTTGGCTTTGGAATATTTTAAGTAGGCCCAAAACTTTTCCAGCCCATAGAGCTGCCCTGTTACGAGACACAAAGCTACAGACATCAGAGCTGTCCACGAAGGGCTCCCCCAGAGCCTAACGAGCACTCTCCATCCGCCCTGGCCGAACACAGACACCATGCGGACGGGCCTCTCACAGGCTCACTGATACACTGCACTTCCGCCAAGGGCACGCGAGGGAATTGCCTGTAACCACATGGCACCGCCCCAATGGGTGCCGAGACTCCTCAATAGACCCTTTGGGCCTGGCGCAGCGACCGCGCGGCACCAAGAGTGTATCTTGACATGAAGTCGCAGAGGAGGGGCTGCCTGCTTTCCCCACATGGAGACCACCTTGGCCTGTCACTCCCTAGGCCAGCATGGGCTATGAGCACAGCAAAGCCAGCCTGGCTGAACCACGGGAGAGGAGAGGACCCCTCTCACTACTGGGTGATTAGCTCTGGGTGCAGGGTATGGGGGCAGGGTGTCCTGTTCAGTCGGAGGGTTGGGTCACTGCAAGCCCTCAAGAGAAACTCTGGTCCCACAAGAAGAGTGAATCTGGAGAACATCTACTATGGCCTATTTCCATTAACCTTCCCAGCGCCAGGCCCCCCAGCCACCTCTGTGTCCCGAAAAGCCACAACCCTCAGTGACTCCGGGCCCAATGTGCTCTACTCCGCACAGCCCTTGGACGGTCACAGCCGTCATCATTACCACAGTAAACCCGGAGCATGGCCGGACTTCCCAGAGGAAGCCCCTGGACAGCCGGTCGCAGAGAGCAGGGCTGGATGATAAGATTCAAGGAGCGGCTGAAGGAACCACCTACCAGCTTCATAATCCTTGATGGTTTCTTCTTGGAAATCCTTAAATATGTCCGGCCGGAATTTCTTCTCCAGCCCGTAGCTGTAGTATCTGAAAAGGCACTCTAGGCCGTACCTGCAGAACACAGCAGCTCGTGTGAGAAGCCTAAGCCAGAGCAGGGCTCCTGAACCCAGCCCTGTGTCAACAGGGAATGACAGCATCTCTCAGGGCTGGGAACACTCCCGAGGGACACACCATAGCTAATACCCTGCTTTTGTGTGAGGTGGCGTGTGAGCGTCTCCCCCGTTCCTTCCCCAAGGTCACACCCGCTCTGTCTGCTTTAAGACCTGCCGGCATTTACTCCCCAGCCCGAGGATGGGCCCACCCCACTCATGCTCTCTCACCCCTTAAACTGAACGCAGCCTCCCATCCCAACTCACAGCACAGGAGCCCGTACCCACATCGGCCACTGCCCTACCTGTATCCCTCCTTCCCATCTTCCAATGCCAGCTGCTTGAATTCCTCGTACATTTTCTTGTTAAAGTGATCTCGGAGGAAAAACGACCAGAACCGGAAGAGCGTGTTCATCTCCTGGGACTGACCAATGCCCAGTCGTTTCCGCTCTGTTTGGGGGAGAAGGAAGGAAGGCAATTACTTTGGGTTCCAGACCAACGGGTAGAATACCCCTGCCTTGGAGAGCGTGTTCAGGAGCAGGGGCATATGGATGAGGTGGTAAGATGCCCTGGATAAGCTTACAAGGGCATCCAGCCCTAAATGTAACAGCCCCCCTTAAGAATGGCCATACTGGGTCAGACCAACGGACCATCTAGCCCAGTGTCCTGTCTTCCAACAGTGGCCAATGCCAGGTGCCCCAGAGGGAATGAACAGAACAAGTAATCAAGTGATCCATTCCCTGGTGCTCATTCCCAGCTTCTGGCAAACAGAGGTTAGGGACACCATCCCTGCCCATCCTGGCTAATAGCCATTGACAGACCCATCCTCCATGAACTTATCTAGTTCTTTTTTGAACCCTGTTATAGTTTTGGCCTTCACAATATCCCCTGACAAGGAGTTCCACAGGTTGGCTGTGCTGCCAGTTGATGTAACTTCCACAAAAAGTCAGTTCTCTCTGCATGCATGGAGACGGTATGCTAGCCACCAGTAACTCGGAGCCCTTCTTAGTTTACAATGCAGGGTCAAGGAGGGTTTATATGCTTGGCTTGTCCGTTCGATGTCCCTGCCCCCTGGCTTAGGCAGCAGCGGAGTCTATTGTCCAGTGCAGAGAGCACAGCAGCAGGACAATATGATCACCCATGACCCGTGTAGCTAAGGTGTGTGGCTGCAGAGGGGGTGCTCCCACACTCTGCTAGACAGAGCGAGAGCTCCGGCAGCCCTGGTGCGAGCTCCGCAGGGCCTCCCCCAACCCACCATTAAGGCAGCGCCGCCGGTACTTGTGATACACATGTTGCGTGAAGCCGTTCTCCTTGAGCAGCTCGTGGGAAGGATGCTGGAACTTGGGCAGCGACTGAGGGGTGCAGCCGTAGCTCCCGACGGCAGGGGTTCCTTCCGAGGGGCTGGAGCTGAGCACAAGACACACCAATCAAACCCCCTTTCCTTCCTTTGGGCACCACCAGGTGCAAGCCCGAGCCACGGCATCACTCATGGGATGAGGGGCTGCAGCCGAGCGAGAGGGGGAGCACCCCAAGGGCAGGACAGCACAGCAGGAGGAAAGCAAGGTTCGGGTGGTTTGCACAGTGGCCTGGAGCATCCTGCTACCTGATCATACAGGGGGTAGCCTGGGGAGGGGCTGGTGCATGAACGCCTCAGGCCAGGGCCTTCCCCGTCTTCAGTCTATAGCCTCGGGGACACCCAGAACACTACAGAAATCAGACACGATTCGGAGC